>NC_143094.1:12374224-12745948 GCF_061535455.1 Colias philodice
CACTAGTATAGTAAAATGAATCCAGTTAAATTATAACGAAGCCCTTGGGACTACTTAAATTTTGTTGAAATAACCAGATAGCTGAAAAAATTAGCTTCCATATGCGATATTAAAAGTCTCTGATACTTGTTGTTTAATGGAGTTATTAAGGAAAAATGGTTTTTTATTTTTCCTGAACATTTACACTTTTACGATTACCGGATTATTCGCGGGGGGCGTCGATAATATGTTGTACAAAGTACAAAATTAATTATTCTAAAAGTGAAGTGTTTAATAGTTTACGCTGTTTTTATTGTATCTACAAATCTACAATACGCTATAAACTTTATATTTTATAATCGTCATGTTAGTGCTGTAGGCGGCCGTGTTCCAAGTGATAAGATTAAAATAATAAATCGATAACTACTTTCTCCTATTATTTAATAGCTTTTGTGAAATTTATTGAGAATACTGTTATTTTAAGTGATTAGTGCTACGAAAAGAAATTATGATGCGGTCGAGTAAGCTTCTTGATGATGACGAATTAGTTAAATATTTTCCGGATTTACCCAGCGGGCCCTTAGACAGCTATAGAAAAAAAGCATCGTTCAATTGGCGCCGAATGAAACTGGTTTACGACAATTTAGCGACCATTAAAATAAAAGTAAGTTAGCATTTAGTTCTCTAGCTACAGTTATTACTCACTTTATAAATAATTACATTTTTGTAACTCATAGATAAGTATATACACAATATATTTTTATTCCATTATCTACAATTTTTATAATAGGTGTAATATCTTAGTTGTTAATGATGTTAGGTGTTGATGTTTTGCTATTTAACTAAGTTTATATTTTCCACAATTTTTATTTGCACATGATTTTCCAGAACATGAACAAACTTTTGAAACAATTTTGTATGTGAATCGATTAATAATAAACTATTCTGTTTATCACTTTGTTACTTGTTTATGAAGATATTGTATCTATTTCTGCGCAGATACTGTCTTAATTATTATTTTGTCTTGATAACATGCATAGTTTTATGAATGTATCTTTATTCAGCTAAATCTTCAAATGAATATTTATACTTTAGTGATTTTTAGTAATTATACAAGTTCATGGACACTAATTACTTGTACAATGTACATATTTATATGTAGTTTGTACATTAACTTGTAAATGTAGGTCAAAATCACCATAAATAATCTTTATATACAACACTAGCGGTCGGCCCCGGCTTCGCTCGTGGTACATATTTCGCAATAAAAGGTAGCCTATGTTCTTTCTCAGGGTCTAAAGATTATCTGTGCCAAATTTCATCAAAATCGGTCCAGTAGTTTATGCGTGAAAACCATACATACATACATACATACAAACCTTTCCTCTTTATAATATTAGTATAGATAACAGTTATTTATTTAAATGAGGTATTGGAAAATCCTTTTATTATATAAAACATTGTGATAAAATTGTATTAAAATTAAAATTTCATCATCAACCTTAATTCATGTTCAAAGTATCATTTGGTTAAGTGGTACTTCAAATTTAGATTCTAACTACATAGCATTAAAATTTGTTTTAGCATGACATCTGGAACTTTATGCGCAATCATCCCCTATTCCAACACTCCGATACACCTCTCTCCATGGATGAGCAGAGACATTTGGCTGTTAAGAGAATGTATGCGTACTACAATGAACAATTTGCAACTTTGGAGAAGGTATTTTTGAGTATTTTTTTACGTAGATATTACCTAGGTTATTGACCACAGTTCAATGACAGCTGTCCGTCCTCTTGAAAGTCATTCACATAGTAGATTCATATTGCAATTATTAATCTTAAATTATTACTTGTTATTATGCTTAAAAATCCTTCCTATAATTTTATATTGTTGAATGATATACATAATATATTTCTACAATATTAACTAAAATAATTATTATGTATAAATGTATGATTGAAAAAAATTTATCTCAGAGCCTGACGCCTACATACTTAAAAAATAAAACATAATATGTTTGTGCTACACAAATAAAATTACAAATATGCCCCATTTTTACCAGAATTATTTATTAAACTCCTACACCTGTGTTTTATTTTATACAATTTAATAAAATTATAATGCCATAATAATGCACATTATAATTATAAATTCTTCTGTAAGTAAATAATATGTGTTTCCTTGGTCAGAATAAAGTCATTTTACTAAAACTTCTAGATAGTGGAAGATCCAAGAATATTCCAAGCAGAATCAGAAGCGATGTTCATGTTCGACAGTTCATTTGCTGTAAAGGTCTCTCTCACGTTTCGAATGTTCTCGAACACAATACAAGGGAGCGGGAGACCACACCACTATAGCTTTGTAGAGGATATAGAAAAGGCAAGGATCGGTGGATGCTTCGCCTTAACAGAAGTGTCGCATGGTTCTAATGCCAAGGGAATGAGAACGACTGCCACTTATTGTCCGGAAACGAAAGAGTTTATACTGCATACACCTGACTTTGAAGCTGCGAAGTTCTGGGTGGGATGTATGGGTGAGTGGTGAATATTTTACAAAGTATATTTTCTTTATAGTCTAACACAAATGTACAAGGAAGAAGCTGAGAAACAATGTACTATTTGGAATGATGTAGCTTTAAAAATATTTTTTTTCATACACACAATTTTTTCAAACGTCAGATTTATGGGACCTCCTAGCTTAAAAGCTAGAGATTTGTTCTGGAATTTATTTCAAAGTTGGTTAGGTAGTTCGGAGTTCCTAAGTATAGTGTGTACAACTAAACAAATAAGCATTTCTGCTTTATTATATTGACTATTGAGTATTGATTCATGTCATAAAGATATATTTCACTAATAAAATATGTGAGCAACCTTCAAGGTTTTTTCCTCAGCTCTGACTCACTGTGATGAAATGACAGGTCTTTAGGCGGTGATTTTCGTAAACAGTTTTAATAAATAAATACATATTACAACATAGTTTAACTAATTTACATACTTATATGTACTTGGTACTAACTACTAACATATATTATTGTTAATAAAAATAATGCCTTGTCATAATGCAAATACAATACTATTGTTAATGGTTGATATATTTATTAATTTGCAACAAAAATTACGTAATTACACGTTTATTAAACTAAATTTCGACTAATAAAAAATGTATACTTACTCACCAATCGATTGTTACAGAAAAATTAATAGGCGAACATACATCCTGTATATGTGTAAATGTTTAATATTATTTCTTTGAAAACCTAATAAAAACAATAACAGAGATAACCTCCTTTTTTGAAGTCGGTTGATGGATATTCCTTGACCTTGTTCATTAAAAAATAGAATACTTTTATACCTTAAAATTATGTAATATTATTGTGAGCGGCGATTGGAAACAATTGCATGAATTATTTTAATTTATGTACATTCATCATTATGTGTACAATCACACCACAAAGGTCAGGAGTGCTTTATACCAAGTTGTGAACAAAGTCTTATATTAAAATCATAAATAATGGTTATTAATTTCTGTAAGCATGTTTTTGTGAATAATAATTATATAGCTTTATTCGTATAAAAACTTGTTTAAAGTAGAGCCATTTTAATAGGCAACATTTGACAGTTCAACAAAATTCAACAACGTAACCTAGTAACGACGTCATTGAATAACATGATATTTCGTTTTGTTAGAACTGCACATTTGCTTAACTTTTTTCAATTACGATTACATATTTATAATAATAATGACCGATACAAGTAATTTTAGGATTTGATTTTACTGATAAACCATTCTAAACATAATAAACAATTTATGATTTAAAGAACTGACGTCGCTACAATTTTGTGTCAATAAACCTTTTTTCTTTTTAAATACCAGAGACGTTACTCTAAAAATCGAAATCTGACATCTAGAATCGAATGCATTGATTACTTGGGAATAAAAATCGAAAAAATGAACATAAATTATTGACATGTGTTTCAAGTTCGATTGACAAATGTTTCAAGTCCGTATCGATTAATTCACTTTAATCGATGTTTTTAAGCAGGTTACCACCCTATGAAGATAAAATTGATAGACGTCAAATGTTGCCTATTAAATTGGCTCGACAATAAGTCGCTTAAGTCCCTTCTAATATCTTATCTAATACTTATCGTTATTAATTTTTGTGTGTTTCATTTTCGTGCTGTAACGGCTAGCTATTCGTTAAATATATGCAATAAATCATCAATTCAACTTATTTAAAGAGATTAAGAAAATACCAAAGTTTTAAATAATATGCCATAATATATCACTATCACTATAATATTTCTACAATTTTTGATATACCTAGCTAAGATCGATTTCCAATTTAAAATTTTAACACGCTTAACACAAAATTAACGTTATTCCCAATTAAAGTGTGCATTTGCTATTTCGGCGTCGATTTAATAAAAATTAAGTAGGAAACTTGAAACTAGAATTATATGCCCCTGGGTCTATCTTATAAAAACCTGTTAAGTGTTTCAGCTTATCATATATCTGAATGAATGGCTACACCCCCGTGGTAAAAACCTATTTTCCAAAATATTTTCTATCTCTGAACCACATATTATCTACATCTCCGATCAGTTCATTTTTCTGACAGGAAAACTCCACACAGTCTTACAAACTTTTGCATACTTACATAATATTAGTTTACTAATTGAACATCATTACAGGTATTTTTAAATGAATTTTTTTATGTATTAATGTTAATTAAATACAGGGAAATGCGCAACTCACGCGATCGTGTACGCAATGTTGATATCCAATGGCACGAACCACGGCCTGCACTCGTTCATCGTGCCGCTACGGGACCCTAAGACTTTGAAGCCCTTCGCGGGAGTCACTGTGGGCGATATTGGAGAAAAGATTGGCCTCAATGGGGTGGATAATGGGTAAGGTTTTGATATTGTTTTTACATTTATATTTGAGTAGCTTCCCGTTTTTTCTGGGGAAATCTTGCATAGATAGGTACCCTTGATGCCCGGGGAAAGAGCCATGGTTTATATTGGATTCTTACCGACTAAAACCCCACGAACAAAAAATATGCTTTCTGAGTGATGTAGACAATACTTTTGTACATCTTTATGTAGCTTGTTGCTGGCGAATTCCAAATCAGCTGAGATTTATTAGTTAAAAACGAGCGAAAAATCCTTTATAATATGTGTTAAGAATGACAGACTTGTAGTTGATGTATAAACAAGTAACAAAATACATACCTAAGTACCTATACAGAGGTGATTTACGATCTTTAGTATTGCAAGCAAATGCCGAAGGCTGAAGGTCCAAGTGCAATACTACAAACATTTATATGTTAGTACATAGTATAATGCAAATATTTAAGTTGATTTACATTTTTTTTTATGATTGTATATGTATGCTTACTATCTTGAGCGCGTGGCTTCGTTCGCGTAGTACCCTTGTAAAAATACTAAATTATCCGATAGTAAGGATCGACATGAAAGAGTAACAAACATCCATCTATTCTTACAAATTTGCACCTTTATTATCCTAGTAGGGAGTAGAAATCCTTGCAACAGTATTTCCCAAGTTTACTTGTTTATTCTAATACTAGCAGTCTGTCCCGGCTTCGCTCGTGCACAAATTTACGTCTTCTCTCCATAAAGAACCGTACTTCTAGGAATATTTATTATAAAAAAAGAATTAACGAAATCGGTTCAGCCGTCGAGTTTTGCGCTTAGCAACACATTCGGCGATTCATTTTTATTATATAGAAGATTTATACAGAGTGGAAATTTTCAATAGGCTCTGCAGATGGTTTCTCTTACAGATCTATACTAATATTATAAAGAGGAAAGGTTTGTATGTATGTATGTATGGTTTTCACGCATAAACTACTGAACCGATTACAATGAAATTTAGCACACATATAGAGGGAAACTTGGATTAATACATATGATAGGTTTTATCCCGGAAATCCCACGGGAATGGGAACTAACTGGGTTTTCCTTTGAAAAAGCGGGCGAAGCCGCAGGTGGAAATCTAGTTTCTAATAAAATTAGATATTTTATTCAACTACCCTCAATAATTCCTTTTCCAGTTTCGTAATGTTCAACAAGTACCGGATTCCAAAAGACCTAGCGTTGGACAAGCTTGGCGGAGTAGATGACAATGGAGTTTACCAGACACCTTTCAGAGACCCTAACAAGAGATTCGGAGCAGCCCTGGGAATTTTATCTGGTATGTGAATATTATGGTTAATTGTTTTATAGGAATTCCCTTTTTTTCAAGCAAAAATGTCAGATACTTTATATAATAAGTATATATATATATATACACCTACATTTATTAAAACTTCAAAATAAATTAATTTGAAGTTGAACCAGCATTTTTTATGATTTTAAATTGTAAATTAATTTGGTTAACGATCGCATACAAAAACCTTAACCTTGGTGTATAGCTTAAATTTCATTTATTTACTTGTAATTATTTATTTATTTATTTACTTGTATAAGAGATTTGATGTAGGAGGCTTTATTTATCGATCAAAATCAAAACAATTATAATAAGGAATTAAATCATTAAGATATCGCCCTAAGACCTACATAAAAAAATGTTTTACATTATAATAGTAATTGGCTTAAACATTGAATAAAAACATCGTTGTAGTCTTGTAGCAAGGGAACTGTAATTATTTAAGGTTAAATCAAACCAATTATTATGACGTACATACTGCTATAAAATGATTGACTTTGTGTTAAGAATATTTTTTTTGATTTAATCACCATGGAATTAAACGATGAAATAGGTACAATGAACAAAAATATTCATTGATTATGAATTATTCATAAATTTTGTCACAACAGAATATATAATTCTATTAATAATTTTCCATTAAAAACCGTTAATACTACAAATTACTACTTCATGATCTGCCAATAAAAAATGAGCTTTATTTCCAGGCGGTAGAGTGCACATTACTTCTATAACGACACATTACCTCGTGAAGGCCATAGTGATCGCCATTAGATACTCGGCGGTGAGAAAACAATTTGGCGCCGAAAATGGCGCGGACGAAACTCCTGTGTTGGAATATCAGCAGCAGGTATATGAGGAACTATTGTTTATTTATTTATTTTGTCTTTATTGTACAATCGGTCTTATCTTATCTTATCAATATGTTATATAAGTGAAATGCACAAATGATGGCTCTAAGTCTAAGGCATCTCTGTTTATCTGAGATAAATACAAAAATATAATATTCTAGTTTCTACTTTGTCATTAAGTAATAATGTAGCGCTTGGGAATGGATTTTTTATCGTTATCATTGTTTTTGAATTTATTGGTTATAAATTAATATTCACTTAATTATTCCTCTTCATACCTACTAATTCATCAGTGTAGGTTAAGAATTAATGATGTTGGATAAGGTGCTAATAAACATGTATTTTAGTAGGTATTTACTGTGAAAAATAATGTGAAAATAAACAAAAATTATGTTTTATTACAGAATTATAAAAAAGTGGCTTATTTATTATACAAGCGTACGTCATAATTATTAAATGTAGTCGTAAGTTCATTGTTCTAAATGTATAAATTCTCACAAAAATCAAACATAATAGTTGGGATTTTGCAACATATACATTATACATATTATGTTGGTATATCATAATTATACTTTTCGTCAATGTTTTCAAGACTACAAATTATATTATTATTGTGTGTGTAATGTATTTTACGTAAACTTATGAACAATAACAATTTTAATACTTACATATACATAATATATTAGATAGAGATAGACTCGATAAAAAGAATCTCGATTAGGGCCCCACATCTATACAAATACATTTTAAGGTGATGAATTATTTTTTCTAACATTTACGGCCCTTTTTAAACCTTCGTAATTTTTATATTATTAAAGTTGTCGTGATGAAAATTCTTGACAAGAAAGTTCAATAGTAACACAATACGTCTACCGTTTTAGAAACATGATTCCATGATATTTTCTCGATAGAAAAAAAATACAAAGTTCTCATTGTTATTTTTTTTTAATCTCTGGCATCTTCAAAATAACAAACGTAAAGTTACGACTTTTTGGATATTAACTATAAAATATACAACCTATAAGTCTACCGATTTAGAATTTTGAAATATGCGATGGTTTTGAAATAAACAAGAAATACTTGAAATTAGCGCGCGACCAGCCAATATAGCGAGAGCCGCCCTGTACCTTCCTACCCCGATCGCTGCACGAGTCATTCCCGCTACGGCCGTCACACGGGGAACTTGTGTCGCTCGCGCAATCGTAACAAAGGGTGACAACACGATAAGACAAAATGAGACAAATGGGGACAATAAAGAAAATAAGAAGAAGAAACATAAAGGTTGGAGGAAAAAGAATGCTTACAATTGGAACAAATTAATGAAGTAAGTTGGTTTTATTTTAAATTTGATGATAATTGTATTATAGTCGATGTTTGATATGTACCCCTGTTTTAAGTACATAACGAATGTGTAAGATTTTTTAATTTATAGCATAGATAATCTTTTCAGAAATCCGGAATCCAGAAGGAAAATAAACCCACTGATTGTTCACAATGTGAACCCACTCCTTCGTAAGTACCTTTATTCAGTCAAAAATGTATGTTATCAACGCTCTACTTTTTTTTATCGCATGATTCCATTTTTAGCAAAAATCAACAAAGTGCAAAGAAATAAAAAATCATGGTGAACTTAGTGGAAGTATGGTGGATGTAATATGGAACAGGAGCTCATTGGAGTAGTATTATATTTAAAAAAAATACGAAAAAATTTCAAGAATTACATTTCTTAGTAGGTGGTAGATAAGTATGTTGTATAAAGAATTTGATGTTGATATTTATTTCATTTATACTTACTACACCTGTGCGGGAAATTGCTTAGTACTAAAACAGGTTTATATTCATATTTACATAGTAATGTGAGTTTTCATTTCGAAAAATTTTGTGTAAGTATATTAAATTGAGTTCCTGGGTGATCTGGAAACACAATTGGGCCCGGAAGATGGCGCTGCAGTCACTCCTCCTAATCACATGAACCGATTTGGATGAATATTTGTGTGCACATTTCATTGTTGTGGGATGATTGGTTGATTCGTTTTCACATTAGCTAATATTATGTATTTTTGTTCTTAGAAAGTAAACTTAATTTAATGTTTATGATACATTATTATTGGTATAAATAAGCCAGTGTTCGTCTCACATTGCTGTACCTGCCTACCTACCCTACCAGGGCCTAACTTTGTTCTGGCTATTTTATTTTGATTATTTGTAATGAATAATTACAATTATAATAGAGTGCAAAAAATAAATACATGCGTCAATATATTTTGTGTTTTTTTTAAACAATTTTTTTATTTAAAAAAATATCATTCCGACCGCGGCTTTGCCCGCGTGGAATTAGGTTATATCGTGAATCCTGTTTTATCCCACAGAAGTGTTCAGTTCGGATAAAAAGTATCCTATGTGTAAATCCAGGCAATTAGCTATATTTTATCAAAATTGGTAATGTAGTCTTGACGTGATTAAGTAACAACTAAAAAAAAATATACAAATTAACATCCAAAGTTTCGCATCAGTTTTACTGTATTAGTGATATCTTCCACTCTTGACTTTGACTGAGAAGAATTAGGGTTTATAAGTTCTTTCAGAAATAGTACCTTTCATTTCTGGGCATGATGTAATATCTACGTCAGCATCAAATTCTATCTAAATCAATTCAGTAGTCCGCGTTATTGAGTACCATTTCATTTTTTCAGAGTAACAATATTTTTTGTTATTTTAAAGATTATTTATAACCTGTACTATTTTGTAATAAAGTAATTAAAAATTTCGTAATGTTTAATTACGAAATATGTAATAATAATTATTAATAATGTCTAAGTAGTTGTTAAAAAGAAGATTATTTGTTTATAAGCAAGAAAATAAAACCAATAAATCAACAATTAAATAAATGTATAACAATATTATAACTGTATGACGACTCCATACATGTTTGTCCCGAGTCGGCCAGCGGCAGCGCGGCGAGTTTGCAAGAATGACTTCGCGCACACCCGCGTTCGCGATAGCGAGCTATTAGACTCCGCCCGCCAAGCAGTGGATTTTTTTTGTGTATCGTCTTAAAAGAAATTTGACTTTTGGTGAAGAAATATTTCTAAAGATCTTGGAGAGACGAAGAAAATAATCTTTGACCTTTAGAAATAGAACTTTTCCTGGCCAATATTTTCCCGGGTAAACTCGCGAGGTCGAACCCACGTGTATCTCAAATACTCTTAATAAATAACTATTACAACATTGTCTCTATTGTTTCAGCAAATCCGTCTATTACCTTACCTTGCGGCAGCTTACGCGTTCCGTGTCTTCTGTTCTTGGTTTAGCCTCACACACGTCAATATTACCATTGATAACTTCATGGGTAAGTTTTTTTTTTGGATGATTATCGATAATACAGAACCATATTATAATATTAAGTAGGATTTTTTGAAGTGAAACTTCTTTAGGCGCGTTGAGAGCAAAATTTCAAGGTCGCATCATGGCAATACCGTCACGTCATTCATCAAGGTGACGATTTTGGTATCTCTGAATCTTTCAAAAAAAGTTTCACTTCTGACACGTGGGCTCGGCACACACGCTCTTTTTTTGTTGTTGTTAAAATAAACTAAAAGAAAATTATGTTAGTTTGAGAACTGTAAACGTTCCCGTGTTAGTTACCATATATCTATATCGGATCGGCTATATCGGATAACCATCTTTTATTTTTTCTCGATTTAATTTTTTTGTTTATCAATCAAGTTTATGAGTAATTGTAAATAGTCTTAAAGATATCACATTCACATTGTATCATCGCCATATTATCTGTTTAAAAATTATTATTGACAAGGAGAATACAATGTCGAATATTTAACCTTTACTTTTTAGATATGCTTCCTATACTATACTATAAAATTCTACAAAATACTCTGAGTCTTCACCCAATCGATAGATAGTCATAAAAAAACATCATTTAATATTAAGCATTCCAATGCTATAATAAATGAGAAAATTTAAAGAAAAGATTTATCGATCTAAATTGTTTTGGTATAACTAAGTAATCGATAGCTGTGAAATTCGATAAGATGAAAGACGTTCGAATCCCGCCTAGTGACAAGTTTTTTTTTTCTATTCTTTAAAATTTTCTTCATTTCGATCGACTGGCCGGTTGGCTTGGTTGGTAGTGGCCCTGCCTTCCAAGCCAGAGGTCATGGGTTCGATTCCCACCCGGGGCAAATATTTGTGATGAACATATATGTTTGCTCTGTGTCGTCTGTTGATTATCGATAAAAGTATTTATTTAAAATTATATATATGTACTTATGTTTATCAGCCATCTGGTTTCCATAACACAAGCGAAAGCTTAGTATGGGATCAGCTCCGTGTGTGATAATTGTCCTGAAATATTTATGTATTACAGGTAAATTAGAAAACGCAGCGAACCAAGGTATAGAGATGCACGCATTGTCGTCAGCTGTTAAGCCGCTGTGTGGTTGGTTGGCGAGAGACGCCATACAGAACTGTAGGGAGGCGTGCGGGGGACATGGGTATTTGAAAGGTAAATAATTAATATAGTAAAAGAAAAGATTTAAGGTTGAAGGTTTATAATTCTACTTTTACACTATATAATAATTATAATTCGCACAGCGATTTATCCGTGCAACTCGCGACGAACGACGACGAAATTAGTTATAACTAAGTGCTCTGGCAGACGTTGTTCTACCATATTGTCCCTTTTTCGTAGTTTCTCTACATAGAAACCTTCCTTTCGCCTTAACAAAAACGTTAAAAATTGACGAATTGGTCGAGCCATTTTGCGCTTATCCGCATAATTGCCGATTAATTATCTTACATGATCATTCTTATACATGAGGTGGTCTTGAAATGGGATCTTTTTCAGACAACCGGAAAAAAATCCATTTTACTCATATTATTAACATTTATTTTTAATCCCAGCGGCAGGTATAGGCGACATACGCAACGACAACGACGCAAATTGTACTTACGAGGGTGAGAACAGCCTTTTGCTGCAGCAGACCAGCAACTGGCTGCTCGGAGTGTATCCTCGGAGGAAGTTGCTCACTGGAGCTGATGGTCCACTTGGATCCTTGGAGTTCCTGGTTGGTTCTGATGATGCACTGGCTAAGAGCTGTTCCTGGTGGAAGGTGGAGGAACTCATGGATCCATATAGTAAGTGAAATGTATTAAAATGATTCTACGTTTTAATGAACTGCGGAGAATTATTAATTACTAGCTTTCCACCCGCGGCTTTGCCCGCGCAGTCAAAGAAAAACCCGCATAGTTCCCGTTCCCGTGGGATTTCCGTGATTGCGTCATTTTCCCGGGATAAAAAGTAGCCTATGTCCTTTCTCGGGTATCAAAATATCTTCATACCAAATTTCATGAAAATTGGTTTAGGCGTGATTGAGTAACAGACAGACAGACAGAGTTACTTTCGCATTTATAATAAAGGGTGTCTCAGCGCCGATTTTAAACTTTAAACACGAATTTCTCGGCAACCTGCGGGGTTAGCTGGAGGGGAGTGGTAGCGTTCGATAGGTGACGAGTGCGGATTTTTTTGTGGCCATGGCGCAGTGGTCTGGTACGCACCGCGCGTACGCAGTAGAAGCGTACTTATGCAATACGTTTTCGTTGAGTGAAAAACGGTGTAAATTTGTAGTCGCTATGAAATCCACCGTTTGAGTGATGCCCCGAGTACTCAATTAATTAAGTCGTGAGGAGAGAAGTTTAGAGCGACAGGATGTTTACTAAATCATTCAATTGGACCACGAAATAGACCTGTGCGAGCGATTGAACACATCGACCGCGTCGCCGCTGCGGTCACGGAACATCCAAGACGCTCACTTAGACATCATGCTGCCTCTTTAAGCCACCATCGGTAACTTTTTTGTACCTCAGCTGCAAGAATAGGATATTGACAAGTCTGATGTATGGTTTCAGCAAGATGGGGCCACAGCCAACACTGCTAGGGACGCACTAAATACGTCATTTCCGGGAAAATTCATAAGCCGCTCTGGAGACATATTGTGTCCACCCAGATCTCCCGATTTAACCCCCGTTGACTTTTTTTTATGGGGTTGTCTCAAAGCAAAAGTTTTTGATATCCCTCTTACAAATTTGGACCAGTTGAAGACTAAAATAACGACAGAAGTGAGAGCCATTTCAGCGGACATCCTTCGGCGCGTCTCGGCAAATTTGCGTGTCCGATTTGAAGAGTGCATTCACCATGATGGAAGACATCTTGACGGTGTAATATTCTGTACATAAAATCCGCACTAATACACTTTAATTTACTACAGTAAAAATATTATGAATACAATTTGTTTTTTTTATACAAATTTTCAAAGTTTAAAATCGGCGCTGAGACACCCTATATTAGTATGGATTTATCCCCAAAGTTTCATATGATTATCTTTGTAACAAAACTCCTGTTAATTAACTGTCTAGTGTCTATTAAAATTTCTTATTTCGATTTTATATTGTCTTATAATAGAGGTCACCACTACTGAAAATGTTGAGGTTATTTTTTCATTCATAATTTTTAGCAAAGCAAGTGTTTAAGATTTACAAAATATATGTGAGTATTTTTTAAGTGAAACTTCTTAAGGAGCGTTGAGATTACAATTTCATGGCAATACTGTCACTTCATGGAGTAAGGCGACAATTTTGGTATCTGTGAATTTGGCCAAAGAATTGTGAATTTGGTTTCACTTTTGACACGTATGCTCTGCACAAATGTTCATTTTATACATTGCACTATTTTTACAGATATAACGCAAATGTACAAATGGCTAACTGCATACACTCTCAAGATGACATACGACAAAGTGCAGAAATTGAAACAAGAGGGGAAAAACAACGTGCAGGCTAAGAACGAGTCGCAGTCGTACAATGCTGTAGCTTTGTCGTGTGTTTATGGAGAGGTAAAGTTAAACAATTTTTTATTCATATCTACCAGGTGAAAGGTAAGACGTTAGACGGATTAAGACAGGAGCTTCTACTAAGGAAACTTCGCTAATCAGCTGACCGATTTCCATACAAAGTCCAAAATTTTTTCTACGAATTCAGCAAAGTTGTAGAACAAAAGTTGTTTAGTTTCATGAGACGAAGCTCCTGTCAAAATGCGTCTGACGTCTTACGAGTCACCCTGTATACTAATATTATAAAACTGAAGAGTTTGTTTGAACGCGCTAATCTCGGGAACTACTGGTCCGATTTGAAAAATTCCTTCGGTGTTAGATAGCCCATTTATCGAGGAAGGATATAGGCTATATATCATCACGCTAAGACCAACAGGAGCGGAGCAATGCGGGTGAAACCGCGGGGAACAGCTAGTTAATTATAACACGTACTAAATAATGACAGCTTTATGTTTAAGTATTTTCTACCGATTCAGAATTATTTTGAACTCCTGTGGTTTTTATTCTGGAGTGGCCAGGGCCCAAGACAAACTAGTTCCCTATGAAGACACTTGATTAATAACTTCTTTTTTGTATTGTTAGTTCTTAATGGAACTGCATTTAAGAATATTATATTATAGAATTGAATTGCATCCCGTGTTTAAATTGTTGTTGTAAAAAATACATAAATTTTAGGACCGGTTCCTTTACATCCATCCTTATAACGACAATCCTTTAACGTCGAAATCATAGACTTAGAAAATTAACTTACTATAAGAAACTACACGCGAGGCCGGGTTAAATATTAGTTTGAATATAATAAGAATGTACTGCGATTCTACACAGCTACCTAATTGATGTAGGTAGTTGATAACAAAACGCAGCAAGTCAACGACTATTAATAAAGTGAGGGTAGTTGGGTCGAACGTCGTATAAACAACGTCCGAGCCCCTAGGCACGATTCGTACGAATGCGCCACGATTCAAAGGAAAGCGGCAATTTATAGTATTCGACAGCTAAGCATGTTCAGACATAAAATAATGACTACTACATTGATTATTTTATACTATTCATCCACTAAAATATTAAATCAAAAGTTACGTCTAACATTACCATATATTTTTGCAGAACTTCATAATAAACCACTTCTACAAGACGGCGAAAGAGTTCCCCGATGAGGCGTGCAGGACAGTTCTACTCGATCTGGTCTCCTTGTATGGAGCTTTCTTATTGGAAAAGCATCTGGCGACTTTGTATATTGTGAGTAATGTTACATTTGGCTATTTCTTTTTAATCAATGATTCTTAGTATTTATGATTACTTAGCTTTTGGGTATATTTTGTAAATTTTATAAACTTGTTACGATTTTACAGCATTTAAATATCATTCAAATGCTTTGCAAATGAAAATAAAAAAAAATAAAAATCGATCATGTGACGGGATTCGAACCCGCGTTTTTGCCATACCGGGGCAACGTCTACCTTACGACTATCCGTGACCACACTCGCTATAACGTGATCAAAACGTCTGATGAAATAATATAATATATAAAACGCGTTTTAAAATCCGTTAAAAATAATTAATTCCAACTATTTTCCAACCCTTAGGGCGGCTACTTCGCCCACGACCAAGGGCTGCAAATCCGTGAGGGTGTACTACAACTATGTGGGAAATTAAGCACACAAGCTGTGAGCCTAGCAGATACCCTGGCTCCGCCTGACTGGTGTCTTAACTCCATACTGGGCATGGCTGATGGACAGGTATGTTTTTGTATTATCTACTAAAGCAAGTATTTTTACTGTTATTTGTTAGTTATTATTGTTCATCACTGCCGAGTATCATCAAAATAGGCGTTGTTTTTGCGTGAAAGAGTTACAAACATAGATCCAAACAACAAATTATGTCCTTACGCCGTTATTCGAGGCCTTTAAACAATAATGAGAGAGAGACATCTTTGATTTCCGGCCGACATTACGTAGTTGTAGTTCCAATTATCTCCACAGAGGGCCTCGTTGTCGCGCTTCCGTGTTTACCAGAGTGACGTTTGTACAGCTAAGCTTTTAAATAACGGTTATCGCAGTAATTAGCTCATTGGCGTCTTAATTTTCGTACCGACAGTATATCTTGGGATAACGCTGTTAGCGTTCGTTTATTATCCTTTGGAATAAAAGTTGTAGTTTGCTATTATATTACGTTTTGATATTAAAATTTTAAATATTAAAATTAGTAACAGTTTAAAATTTAAATAGAAGTTGTCGTGTAAAGTGTATTTAAAATGAGTGACGGAGGTAGTGAGAAGATGCCAAATGATAATTTGGTATCCAGCGATTGTTCGTCGTCGTTATCGTCGGATGAAGAGGAGGTCGTACGTTCACCTAAAAAGACGGTTAAAAGAAAACGAAAAAGCAGCAAACCTAGTAAGAACAAGAAAACACGTAAGGAAAATGAAAGTTTGTCATTACTTTCAAATCAGGTCAGTGAAATACAGCATTTTCTTGCGAATTTCTCCTCTAGTTTTGGCTACTACCCGCCGGGGTATAGTTATTGTTCGGATGGAATTAATTTAGATAATTGTGATCATGTAAGCGAACCGGCTGTCGAGCCGAGCGTTTCTTTTAACTTCGATTTGACTACAAATTTAAAAGAGCCAACCGTAGCAAATACTTCAACTGAACATTTGCAATTATTAAATTCTCTTCAACATTTTAATTCGGAGAATTGGACAAACGTACGTTATGCCGATATTCAAAAATTGTATAACGCTCGTCCGGGATTTGTTGATCTTGAAGTAAACGATGAAATAAAACAATTCGAAAAATCTAATAATTTAATTGCAACTGAAAAGTCGTTAAGTGCTATTACTCATGCGTTAATTATGCAAAGCGATGCGTTAAAAAAGGGCGTATCGGAATTGTTACAATGGACTAATGACAGTGAGGAAATAAACAAAGAATCCTTGCTTTCTAAAATTAAAGAGACATTTTCGGGCAGTTTTCAAAAAATTTCTCTTGATTGCTTACAATTAGTATGCGGTCGACGAGCGGATATTGTTGAACAAAGAAGGGATTTTTTCTTAAATTTGGTAAAAGATAAGTTTTTGAGGGTTAGTTTAAAAAAGATTCCGCCTTCTTGTGAATATATTTTTGAAAAGGAAGCATTTTCTGAATTTTTAAAAATAAATGGCGGTATTAATAAAATTTTTTCGCAAAATAAATCCTCCTTTTCTGCGCAAGAAAAGCGAGTTATTTCTGGGTCCCAGGCTGCGCAACCTGGACCTAGTACGTTTATTCAAAACCAAACCGGTCGCTCCCTTGCACCGTTTGCGTTCAATTATAATAATAATAATAGTTTTAGACATTATGCACCTCCCAAAGGAGTGCGTCCTAATTATGACTTTAATGAGCGTTTATTTCGACCTCAATTTAGATCACAATTTAAGCAAATGCGTTTTAACCGACCGCAATCTAACAGTACTAGTGCCTCGCGTCCAAGAGGCAAAGGTGATAAAAGATTTTGACTATTTACAGACGTTTCGGGGGGGCAGGTTAACGGAGTTTGTAAGTATTTGGAAAGAGAGGGGTGCTTCAGAAGCACTGCTAAAAATAATAACAGGTTACAAAATTCCTTTTCAAGCGAAACCGCCCTTGGTCATGCCGCGCCATACCAAAGTCCACTATCAAACTGTCCCATCTGTCGAGATGGATTTGGCAATAAACAATATGCTAACCGAAAATATTTTACAGCATGCCCCCGAAACGCCCAGTTTTTTATCTACCCTCTTTCTAACACCAAAAAGCGACGGTTCAATGCGTCCAATTTTCAATTTAAAAAGACTGAATCAATATCTCAAAGTAACGAAATTCCGACTAATTTCGGTACATCGAGTTCCAGATTTTCTACAGCCGCACGATTTCATGGTAAAAATCGATCTCACCCAAGCGTACTGTCACGTGCCCGTGGCCGTGAGTCATCGCTGCTTTCTGAGGTTGATGTACAAGGGCCAGATGTTACAGATGACCTGTTTACCATTTGGGCTCGCAACAGCACCCAAGGTTTTTGCGTCCCTGACGAACTGGACAGCGGAATTTCTGCGCGAAAAAGGTATTCGAATCATTGTTTTCCTCGACGATTTTTTAATTGTATGCCAGGACAGAGCCAAGCTCGTCAACCAAGTGGAGTTCGTGCTAAAAAGTCTAGAGGAGCTGGGCTGGAAGGTAAACACCAACAAATCGATACTCTCACCTCAGACCTCTTTAGAATACCTGGGTATAGTATGGGACACGTGGCAGAACAGGAAGTGTTTACCACAAAACAAAATCCGGAAAATAAAGGTAAATATTTCACATCTATTGGAGAGTCAGGTCATAACTTTGAAAGAGGCTCAGAGTACTGTAGGCTTTCTAAACTTTGCCCGTCTCGTTATACCCCAGGGCCGGCTCAATTTCCGTTGTCTTTTAACACTTTCAAACAGACTGCTGAAACACCAAGGCCGAACGTCGTTTCATCTGCCGCAACAGGTGGTCAAGGAGCTCAAGTGGTGGTTGGTAAATTGCGAGAAGTTCTCTCGAATTCATCCTCCCTCAACCACACATTTCTTAACAACGGACGCGGCGGATTCGGGTTGGGGGGCCGAGCTAAATGGTATTCATATGAAGGGAGAATGGGTGGGCGCAGAAAGCTTACTTCATTCGAACCAAAAGGAAATGCTCACTGTTGTCAAATGTTTAAGGGAAGTGGGTCCCTCTCTGATTCATTCGTCAGTTCTTCTACAGTGCGACAACAAAGCCGTTGTAGCCTACTTGAAAAACGAAGGGGGTTGTCGGTCGGCGGAACTGATGAAACTAACTTACGAAGTCTACCATCTGTTAGACATTTTCGACATACATTTGATTCCTCACCACATTCCAGGCAGTTACAATATGGAAGCAGATCGCCTATCGCGGAACATGTCCCCCGCGGAATGGCATTTACTACCATCAACGACAGATCTAGTGTTTGCGAAATGGGGAGTGCCAGATGTAGATCTTTTCGCTTCAACACGAGCTCATGTGGTACCCAAATATGTGAGTCTAGACCAACGGGATCGACAAGCATGGAAACACAACGCGTTTGCTTGGGAGTGGACCTTCAGGTTAGCGTGGGTATTTCCTCCTCCGAGTGTCCTGCCCCGAGTTTTGATGCATCTCAATCGAGCGAAAGGTATGTACCTAATAGTAACACCGAGGTGGCCGCGGGCATTTTGGAGAGCAGATCTGAAGTCGCGAGCGATAGCACCACCCTTCACCGTCCGCCACCTGGAGACCAAACTAATAGATCTGACCACGGGTCTCCCTCCACCAAAGGTAAAGAATATGGTTCTCGAAATTTGGAAATGTGGGGGTGGTCGCAAGCGTTAGAAACATGGTCAAGCCAGCAAAAATCGCTGTTGCGGTCAGGATGGCGAGGCTCTACTCTTAAAACGTATAAACCTGCTTGGGAACGGTGGATTAATTGGTGTTTAAAACACAATGTCGACATTAAGAATCCAACAGGATCTGATTTAGCCAAATATTTAGCTGATTTACATTTAGTCGAAAAACTTGCATATAGGACAATTTTAGTTCATAAATCAGTCGTGTCCACTTTATGTAAAACGGAGGACAATTCTAAGTATATTTTAGTAAAACAGATTTTAAAAGCTATAGCAAATACTAGCCCAAAATTGCGCGCGGGTAACATTTGGGATACCTCCATTTTGATATCGTGGTTAACTAATCATAATGTGCAGAATAGTAGTAACTTGTGGGAAATTTCACGCCGTTGTGCCATTATATTATTATTGTGTTCAGGTCGTAGAATACATGACTTGACACTTTTGAGTGTTGCAGAAGGCTTCTATGTAGATAGTACCGTAGAAAATTCTATAGTTTTTTGGCCCAAACATGGATCTAAGACTGACTCGGATTCATATGTTCAATCGGGTTGGAAATTATTGTCAAACGCAAGTAACTGTAATATCGACCCCGTATTTTGGATTAGAAAGTTATTAGATCTGGGCATGGATAGGCGTAACTCGGCTAACGTAGATAATTTATTTGTAACCGTTTGTGGCAAGGCGAAAGCCGCTTCTAGAACTGTAATAGCTGGTTGGGTGAAATCTGCTTTGAGAGAGGCGGGTGTTGAAGCTGCTCCTGGTAGCGTTCGATCAGCTGTTGCCTCTAGGAGCTGGTTAGACAATGAATCTATAGATAAAATTCTTGCAAGGGGAAATTGGAGGTCACAAAATACCTTCAAAAAATATTATAGAAAAGAAGTGAGACCGGTTAATAATCAGAATAATTCTTTATGTGCTCTGTTTGAGCCCTTATCACAATAATAAATTGAAATGATTATATTAATATATTTTTTGTAAATAATCACATTGGCGTCTTGTTTACCAGGCGAAACCAAACAATGTCTCATTATTGTTTAAAGGCCTCGAATAACGGCGTAAGGACATAATAGTTGAGTTTTACTTACCATTAAAACTCGTATTATGTCCAGGAGCCTTATTCGAGGCCTTACATTAAGTCCTGCCTGGTAGTTTGATTAAATAATTAATAAAATTAAATTATTAAAAATAATGAGACTCAATGAGCTAATTACTGCGATAACCGTTATTTAAAAGCTTAGCTGTACAAACGTCACTCTGGTAAACACGGAAGCGCGACAACGAGGCCCTCTGTGGAGATAATTGGAACTACAACTACGTAATGTCGGCCGGAAATCAAAGATGTCTCTCTCTCATTATTGTTTAAAGGCCTCGAATAAGGCTCCTGGACATAATACGAGTTTTAATGGTAAGTAAAACTCAACTATTTTCGCGTTTGGAGAAGTGTAAATTTTTGCAAGCTGTATAAATTATATATATTATGTTTTATTGATAGGATTTTATATCATATTGTATGTTTTCAAAGTTTGGTTGTTTTTATTGACATACGTTCACTGATAACTAAAACAAGAGATACACGATTGAGATGCCTATAATTATAATGCCTGCATCTCTTAAATTTCAACAACGCTTCCATATATTAGATGTAGGGCCGTTATTCGTCAAAAACTAATATAATATTTTATTCCAGGCATACAAACACATACAAGACAAAGTGATGACATTCCCCGGTTCTATGACGCGACCGGAGTGGTGGAAGGACGTCGTGTTTTGGCACAATTATGTTACTTCTAAGTTATAATAAGTAACTAACTTAAAATGATATAAGTAATAGGTGTAGATAGGTTACCAACAACATTTGATCTCCGAAAGAGCACTATACACACTATTAGACGTAAAAATAATAATAAATAATTTATTTGCACACAGTTATTAAACTTATTTAAAGTGAATAAGATAGCATGATTCAATTATCGTGAACGAAAGAGAAACCTGATGTAAATTTTGGCCAATTAGCCACATTTGATGTGTCCCTGAGCGCAAATCTATACTAATATTATAAAGCTGAAGATTTTGTTTGTTCGAACGCGCTAATCTCGGGAACTAGTGGTCCGATTTGAAAAATTCTTTCGGTGTTAGATAGCCCATTTATCGAGGAAGGCTATATATATATCGTCACAATACGACCAACAGGGGTGGAGCCACGGGGGTGAAACCGCGCGACATAGCTAGTTACCTATATACACCTTTTTACTTATAAAATCATTGATAAACGTAGTAAAATATAATCAAGATATTATGAAGATAAATACTTAACCCTACTTTACATGGGATTTTTAAAAGTTAAATAGGTAATTTAAAAGACTGGTTTTAAAATGTGGTTACTACATATAGGTGCCGATTCTTGCAATTTTATTAATGCTTTAAATATATAGTAGTATTTACTAATTAATTCTTTCTTCATCACATGAAAAACATTAAATAAATATTAAATTAATAATTAATAAATATTAAAAAAAGAATAAAGCAAGTATGGTGCAATAATAGGCAACTAATGAATGCTGTACAAATGAAAAATGAATAAAAATTATGAAATATATTTAGATCATATTTTTGAATGATAATATTGTATTTTTTATGAATGACTAGTTTTTAGTTTAGTTTTTAGTCTTTTTTTATGTGATATTTATATTTTGTATGTTGGATGGTTAATATTAAGTAATATAAATTTGTTGGGGATTTTTTTATACTTTTATATTGTATACAATGGTTTACGTAATAAATTATACAAATACAACTTTGTTTTTTAATTTGCGCTGGAAACTTTACTATTCAAAATAATTCATTAAAAATAAAAACATAAATATCTATTGTAATTTAAATAAATATACATTTTCACAACACATTTCTTTCCGACAGAATTAAAATAACGTTGAATAGTTGTTAAATATAACGAATTTAAGACTTTTATAACGTCCGTTAAAATAATAAATACAAGCGCATCGAAAAGGTGCTCAGTAACGATTCCTATGGCACAACTTTTTATATTAAAACACATTATTGTTAAATGGAAAATAAAAACAACGATATAGTGCTTAAATAGTGATGTAACGAATACGAATATTCGTATTCGCTGAATAGTAGACATCTACCGAATATTCGTAATCGGCGAATATACGAATATTTAATAACGAACAGTCAGCCATGTACAGTCGCTTCGGAAAGACTTTTTTCAACGGCTGGAAACATCCAGACTGAAAAAAAAAATCGCCTAAAACCAGAAAATCTACAAATTTTAAGTATGTTTTTTAAATAAAAATTATTCCTATTGTAAATATTAATTATTATAAGAAGACTAAACATTCATTCAATAAATAAGTCTTTTATTACCAAGGCGAGATATTCGTATTCGTATTCATAAAAGTAGTATTCGTTGCATCACTAGTGCTTAATATGTTAAATTAACAATTCATCAAGGTATTGGTCAATTCCATTCAACCAAAAAGCTGTTACAGGTAAAGATAGAAACATGTATTTAGATTAAATGTCAGGTTACCTTTAATTTACATAATAAACGAAAGCTGTCAATCACCACAAGCTAGAAGCTATTCCATTTTAAACCATGCTTCGAATAACAACGTTCGTACTGTGTGGGGTTTTCCTGTGAGTAAAATATTTCATTAACTTTGTAGATTTAACATTAATTTTAAAATATTTTTTAGCATATATTTATATGCTTTATTTAAACGATAAGCAATGAACAAGAGTAGCTTGAAACATTTATACTTTATATGCTGAAAAAACTAAAAAAAACTTCTATAATAATTTACTTACCCAAAGTGACGGTATTTCAATTCTATCGTTTATTGCTACATATTTTGATATTTAATACACATGTATATTACTCTATTTTGCAGGGTATCTGCAGATATTGGGCCTATTATAAAAGAGCTAAAAGTAAAGACAGATTTACAGTATGTAATCATCGATCTATTGAATCGCATAGCAAGGAAGGAGGACGTTTCATGTGTTGCAGCAATAACCGACACCGTTTATTTGAACGTGTTTGAAGGAGGGCTGTTTAAGAAAACTTTTCCAATGTCTTTCGTGACGGTAGTCAAAATTTATGAGATATAAATACTACTAATTTTGCAAAGTTTTAAAGAATATTCTTATGTATGAACTATATTTGTTATTTTTTTACGCAAAACAACAAGGGATTTTGAGCATCTATATATATTTTAGACTTGCGATTGAAAACGCGCGCTACGGCTAGTGATAAAATAATAAAAAAAATGATATAAACTTAGATTCGCTCAATTCCCTTAACCAATTCTACAATGTCTTCATACTTTAATTCCATAATAAAAAATACTTTGGAAAATATTTTAAGATTGTCGTAGAAGAACGCGAAGATCTGCTATCACCAAACTTTTATACGCTGGAGTCTATACGACAAGCGAAGAAAGATGGCTGCAATGTGTACTTAATTATTTTAGCCAACGGTTTACAAGCTACGAGACTACTAACATTTGGGGATAGGTAAGATTTTTACACCATCTTATGTTACCTACTTGATTATAGGTGCAATCAATCATGATGTCTTTATACTGCGACGCACCTACCTCGCATGCTTGATAGCACCACGAGGTATCACGCTTGTGCGTGCGTACCTCGTAGGTTATATTATTTTGTGTTGTATAGTCCATTTATTAAGGAGAGCTAGAGAGCAATGATCAAATTGCAAAAGTGGGGAATAAATCGTTTAAAGCAGACGAAGTCAGATAGTAGTTACCTATAACATGATAAAGTTTGCATTATCTCCAACAAAATTGCAAGTCTCTTGTTCTTTTGTAACAAAAACCTTTCATTTCTTCTTAATAGATACCGTCTGCTTGACACGAGAGCCATGTTTATAATGCTCCACGACATACGACTATTTCACAGCGACTTCCACTATCTTTGGAAGCGAATAGTCAACGTTATTTTCATAAAGCACCATAAGAAAGTCATTGGAAAACTCAAAAGCAAAGCTTGGTTCGATCTATCTACAATACCATTCCCGAATCCAATAAAAGAAGTTTTTATATCTCAAAGGGTGGATATTTGGAGGAATGGTAGGTTTCACTATGGAAGAGACTTGTTTGTTGATAAAACAAGCAATCTGAATGGTGAGATTTTAAAGGTGGTGTATTTGGAACACGTCCCTTCTGTGACGGTTATGAAAACGAATGAAACGAATAAAGTCAGCGGTGTTGAGGTAGAAGTAAGTTTAGTTGTTTTTTAATGCTTATGTTATTTATAGAACTAACATAAACCTAGTAGTTTTTTTTTTATTCTAGATAGGGAAGCGCTTGACCACAATCTCGCCTGACGGAAAGCTAAGATATGCGGTACGCGCTTCCCTAGTAGGTACCGGTTCACTCTTCGCTTGAATATCTGCGATATATAGAAATGACGAAGATAAATCTTACAGATCCTCAACACACTCTCCCAAAAGATGAATTTCAAACCAAAATTATATCAAGCGATCAACGCAGAGCTGCATAAATGGGGTGAAAAGCAGGCCAATGGTTCTTTTTCTGGTCTTCTCGGTGAAATAGTGAATGGTAAAGCGGATTTAGCGCTGGGCAATCTGCAGTACACACCGTACCATTTGGATTTAACGGATCTAAGTATACCATACACGTCGCAATGTTGGACTTTCCTTACGCCTGAAGCGCTGACTGATAATTCGTGGAAAACGCTTATCTTGCCATTTAAGTAAGCGAAATTCCCCTTATTTTAATTCTAACCCTTTGTCTTGTGTGTAAAAAAAAATAAAAGATGAAGGTAATATCGTCCATTCCACACGGCACAACATTTATCTCAATGGTTTTATAACAGAGTACTTAGTCTTTATTTTAAATTTTAATGTAAGTATGAACTTTTTGTCTAGATTGTACATGTGGGTCGCGGTTCTCCTGGTCCTATTGGTGACAGGATCGATTTTCTACGGCTTAGCCTATTATTACTTGGACTTGTTAGATTTCAAGGAACAATCAAGAAATCCAGACAAGAAAGAAAATCTTAGTGGTAAATGCATGAGAGTTAGTTATGTATAAAAACGACTAGAAGGATATTGATAAAACTTTCAAAGCTTTTTAATCTTATAAAGCTTATTAGTCAATTGCAATAGGGCATAGGCTATAATTTATTTTGAACTTGAATCTACACAGTAGGTACCTACATATGCGCAAACGAAGTTACAGGTAGAGCTAGAAAACTTATCTATATCAGAGATTACGGTTTTAGAAAGTAAAATATAAAGGCAAACGCATTATTTTACACCTTCAATTACTCTTTTTTTTTTTGTACATAACTAGTTTAAGTGTTACCTACTTAAATGTTTTTAATTTTTTTTATTATTTCGATATACTTATACTCTGTCCATTATATTATTTGCTTTTTGACAGCTTCACGCCTATGTATAATTGTATTGTCTATGTTAAAATGTCATACAAATAATTATCGTACTTCATGGACAGGTCCCGCCCACTTAGTGATGCCTACACAGAATTATTCAATGATGGGTCGATAGATTAAAATAATCGATAGAAATACTCTGTAAAATATATCCGATACAGAAAAACTCTTCTATTATGTTATATAATTTAAACGTAAAGACAACCAAATTGTAAGATAGAAACCAATAAATAATAAAATATTAGTTTAGTTTAGTTTTAACATACAATGCATAGATATGTGGTCTTATTATTACATATCTTATTAGTACGTTTACGTTGTAATTATTATTTACGTACCTGATTCGATTTATGATAATATTTTGAATTTATAATTGAAATGGTATCACAATCGATAATCTTTTGAACATCACTTCTGGTATCACCCGTCGAGCCACAGAGTACATTGAATATACGGGTATAGAGTAAACAGTGCTAAAAATGAATGGGCGCCATCTATCGAGCGATGTCCGGACTATTACATATAAATGTATAACTATACCGCCTATAACTATTATTATAGGTAGTTTTATTATATAACGCTATTTTTATCTGTTTCATAAGGATTTCTGAATAAAACAAAATATTATAAGTATTATTATTTTTTATTTATATTTCTTCTATTACAATACAAAAAAGCTTGTTTTTGAATAGGATCATTATTATTCAGTTCCCGACTGGTACCGTCCAAGATTTTATTTGTACATTTACACCACCTATACGTAAAAAATCGGCTTGAAAAGTCGAACATAAATTCTATCACATCTTTTTTATGATTTGTACACTGAGCAAAGCTTGTATTAATTAATACATACATCAGTGTTTTAATGTAAGCATTTAAGTTGTTAATTTCACTTTTTTTTGATAGAATGTAAAATGTAACATCCTGCATTTCAGAAAAACATCTCTTTAATTTATCGTTGGGATAAGTTAAATATTGTTTATTTTTCTTGTATTCTCTCCTTCTTATATATTTATTAGAATCGGACTTATCAAAAAAATCTTTTACACACGACTCACAATTTTTGAAAATTTTTTTTGCTTTGCTTAATAAGTATCCGGATACGTACTCTAGCTGAGCCTTTATTCTGGGATCCCTTTGCTTAATTTCGTAATCAATTATTATGTTTTCATTCATTAGATCTTCATAATCAATTTCGCATCTTTCGTTACTAATTTTATTTGGTGCAAAAAATATGTCATCAAATGATTGGAACACATTACAAAAATCATCTTCGCAATTCGAACCCGGAGAATAATTGCTACTCAAACTACTAACTAATAAGGAGGCAAAAGCTACTTCAAAGTTAGCACATGTAGGCGAGTTGCTTCGAATTCCATGACTACGTATGTTGCCAAAAAAATTTTCAAGGGGATCTTGATTGAAATGTCTGCACCAAATTGATTTGACATTATATTCACTGAAAAGTTTTTCTCGCAGTAGTTCCATATTTTCTAAGGTATGTATCCAATTATTAATGGATGGAACGGTACCAGTTTTTCCATTTACGCTTATAAATTTCATTGTTTTTAAAATTCTTTTGGCTTCAGTCCACAGTTCTTTGTGGGCTGAATTTGGTGTCACACTGGTCAGCAGGTTTTTGCCACTTCGATTTTTTGCATTTTTATTGCTTCCATTCATGGAGTCAAATAAGTTATCAATAAAAATAATAAAATCTGCAGTATTTTTCGATTCTTCAGACAGTATCCCAATTTCTGTAACAAAAAATAAGGTTTTGTTTAAAATGACATTTTTGACTAATGATGAAGTACATCAAAAATTCTGTAATCCAATCAGATAGCCAGCTTGCTTATCTATTGGTAATTTTTTTCTATTTAATTTACTCTAATTGCTCTGTAATTGTGAAAGTGAAAAGACTAACTTTCGTATTTATCCTTAGGCCGGTTGCAGAGCTTCACCGACCATCAGTGCGTACGTCAGTCGCGCTTGTCATAATATGTATGGAAATTCATAAAACCGTTCATAGCTAGACCGACCATAGGGCGTATTCAGAAAGAAAGCTTGAAACTTATAAGCGCTTATCGGCGCTTATAAGCGCTGATCGGCGCCGACAAGTTTGTTGAAACTTGTTGGAACTTGTCGGCGCCTATCAGCGCTTATAAGCGCATGTTCATATATTTTCCTGCGCGGGTTACCAGCGCTTATAAGCGCCGATAAGCGCTTATAAGTTTCAAGCTTTCTTTCTGAATACGCCCATACGCACGCATATTCCATACATATGACAAGCGCGACTGACGTACGCACTGATGGTCGGTGAAGCTCTGCAACCGGCCTTAATGATAATATAATAACTTAATGATAAAACCATGGGGGAAATTAAATTACTTTTTCATATGAATATATGTATGTACCTAGTGGTTCATATTTATAGGGGTGTTTATATGTCTCATTAAATGAGTTAAGCATCAAGGGCATAGTGATTTTTCGGATCAAAGGCCAATTTTGTATGGGAGCACCAATTTTTTTTTCATATCAGAAAAGTAGATCAGTTTCATGGGCTCATCAACTCTTCTTAAGTACTGCTTGAGAATTTTTTTTTTTTTTTTTTTTTTTTTTTTATACGTTGATAGGTGGACGTTTGACCCCAGTCCCACCTGATGGAAAGTGGTGACGAGATCTAAGGTGGTAAGTCACGCCCGCCTAGAAAGTGCCTGTTAATTCGTCTCTTGAAAATTCCCATGTTGTACTTCTCTGGAAAGACGGACGCCGGCAGAGAATTCCACTCTTTGGCAGCTCGCATTAAGAAGGAGGACGCAAAGCGTGCTGTGCGTGCAGTCGGCATTTCTACCAGATAAGGGTGGTATCCCGCCGTGCGCCTGGACGTTCTTTGGAAAAAAGGGGAAGCTGGGATAAGGCCATGTAATTCAGTTGCACATTCCCCGAAATGAAGTCGATAGAAAACTGAGAGACTGGCGATTTTGCGGCGATGACCAAGGCTCAGAAGCCGGTTTTCGAATAGCTGGTCGTTTCCAATAATTCGCTTGGCGCGACGTTCCATAGCTTCCAGAACATAGAGGTGACATTTGGCAGTACCTGCCCAGAGGTGGCAGCAGTATTCCACACAAGATCGAACTTGAGCTTGATAAAGAGTTAAAAGCTGTTCAGATGTGAAATACTGCCGCACCCTAGCTAGTATGCCAAGTTTTTTGGCTGCGAGTTGAGCTTTGGACGTAATAAACTGGCCAAAATTGAGGGTTGGCGATAGTGAAACTCCAAGCATTTCTAAGTTGTCGGCTAGTTCTATCGGCACACCGCGGAAAGAGGGAGTTAGAATTTTGTTACACCCTGTATACACATGCTACTCTTTTTAGCGAGAAAACGTCTTATTGCTATGAGAAAATATTTAAACCTCACGGCGGAAAGCTAGCATAAACAAAAAAATAATTAGTTTATAAACTTACCAGCTAAATAGCCCATTGTTTTCCCAACAGTTTGACTGAAGAGTTGAGCAGCGTACTTAACTTTCATTTTCGGTATTTTTTCTTTCAAGCAATGGCTTTCTGTCAAATTTTTTATAATTTTTAAACCTTTATATGTAGGATTATTGTGGTATAGTTCCACAATATGTTCCCACTTGGCAACTTTACTTTCTCCATTTATTACATATTGTAAATTTTTAGTGATCAAGTTGTTTCGTAAACCTTTCAACATGTGTGGGACATCATACAATGGGATAACTACTTGACCATCAACTGTAAATACTTTCTCTCTTAAAACTTGATTTCTCCTCAAATGCTCTTCTCTATTTGCTTCTATAAGGCTATTAATTGCAGCAGTGTTTGAGGTGCCTTGGTCACAAACAGTCGCAACAACGACAAATCCAATAAAATGAAGCTTTTTTATTATAAGTTCTATTTGCGCTGCTAAAACCTGTTTCGGTGTACTACTTGAGCAGAATGAATAATAAATTGGCTGCTTGTAGTTTCTGACTACTCCTCGTATCATGTACACTAGAACATGGTCAGCAATCTGTTTCTTCGGTTCCCCCAAGTAGTTTACAAAGCCAGTAACTTTATCCTTTTTTCTGTTGTAATCAAAATGTGGGGTGAGAGCCATTTCATCAAAAATAAGGGTGCATAATTTTTCACTATCCTTCATTTTTTGCACTTTTTTTTTTTAATTGATCAAATATTTTTTCATTAATCGTATAGGAGCTACCAACGTTGACAAGTGAGAATTTTAGTATAGTTGGTTTTTTGATATATTGTTCCTCTAGCTATTTCGGTTAGAGTCCGCGCAGTCTGGCTGGCCGGAGTGGTTGCGTTCAGTAGTGCGCATCTTATCTGCACAGGAAATTATCCTTAATTTAAAGTCATTTTTTAACGCGTAATTTTTAAACTTTTGCCTTTAGATAGATCCATCAATCATAATTTTTTTATTGCAAGACGTTTTTTTCGTTGTTAAATAGGTACCAGACGCAATTTTTAATTTCGTTTTTATAAAAAATTCAAATTATTTTAGAATGTCTGTAAATTTCATATTATGTTCTTCAAACATAATATAATCTAAAATTAATTAGCCAGACGCTAATTCGATTGTTAAGTATTAAATATGTACAAATAAAAACGTAGTGAAAGTAGGTAAGTATAACAATTTGATGATTGTGTATATGGAGAGATAGTTTAAAGTGCAAGACAGATAGAAAGGGTCGGCCGCGAAAATTAAATAACAATAAACAATAACTTTTTTTTTTCGAAAATATAAGATGCATAGAAATTGAATTGTTCCTACTCTAGGATTCCCTGTGTTGTGGGAATAAGTACCTTCCATTGGTACATTTTATTCCTTAGGTTAAAAATAAACTATTAGGGTACATCAACAATCTTCTATACAAAACAATTTTTTTTATTACTCAACTAGCGACCCGCCCTGGCTTCGCACAGATGCGATGCTGATACTAAAATATATATATATAAATCTCGTGTCACAATGTTTGTCCTCAATGGACTCCTAAACCATATAAAATTCGCACACCATGTGCAGTTCGATCCAACTTGAGAGATAGGATAGTTTAAACATGTAGGTACCACGGGTGAAGCCGGGGCGGACCGCTAGTATACTAGCTATATAAATTCATGCTAACTAGGGGAGACCGAGGGGAGTTGAAACAATTTTCACGTTTTGTTTAATATAACTTATACTATTATCAGAAATCTTATGGTACTGGTATCAATCGATAGGTTATTCTATACACTTGCGAATGGTTAGCATAAATAAACGGTAAGCGTTGAAAATGGTGGTGAAAAATTGACTTAATCGTAACAAGTCAACTTGTTTCAATTCCCCTCATACCGAGGTAAGATGAAACAGAGGTCGAGGAGAGTTGAAACATAATGATTCTGGGGAGTAATAGGAGCTGCAAAATAAAAATGATGATTGAATTCAAAGGTTTTAATTAAAACTTATAATTTCAAGTAATCAACGACCTTTATAAGTAATATTTTAATAACATATCAGTCAAGAAGGTCTAATACAAATAATAAACACCTAAACTACTAAAAATTAACATGCGTAACATCAATTATAATCAGTCGAATCAACAAAATGTTTTAAATTTTTATAAAACTAAATCTTTTACATAAAATAGTTAATAATCTGTCGTTTTTAAAGTATAACAATCAGTACCTACTATAAACTATATAAGGAACAATAATTTAAAAAATGTCAAAGACAAAGTAGACGATTCGGCTTAGACGATAACATAAATAATTCTGACAGTGAGAGGGAAGATGATGATGATGATGATTATGGAGATGGCTTTTTAAATTTAACAATGTAATTGTTTAACCTTCATTGATATAGTTTTTATTCCATTCTTTTTAATGTATGGTAACTTTAATTTATTTTTCACTTTTATGTTTTTTTTTTCATTTTAACTTTTTAATTTATAAGAACAAGTGTAAATAATATTGTATTCTTGCAATTATTTCCTGTCGCATAATTAAAATACACTAGCTGATGAGCTGCATGCTTCATTACTTTTTTTTATTTATACTCATTTTTTAATACTTAACAATCGAATTAGCGTCTGGCTAATTAATTTTAGATTATATTATGTTTGAAGAACATAATATGAAATTTACAGACATTCTAAAATAATTTGAATTTTTTATAAAAACGAAATTAAAAATTGCGTCTGGCACCTATTTAACAACGAAAAAAACGTCTTGCAATAAAAAAATTATGATTGATGGATCTATCTAAAGGCAAAAGTTTAAAAATTACGCGTTAAAAAATGACTTTAAATTAAGGATAATTTCCTGTGCAGATAAGATGCGCACTACTGAACGCAACCACTCCGGCCAGCCAGACTGCGCGGACTCTAACCGAAATAGCTAGAGGAACAATATATCAAAAAACCAGCTATACTAAAATGACTTCTTTTTCAACGTTAATAGCTCCCGTACCATAATGCCCGGTCTCAAAGCAGCTCTTGAAATCATTCTACTTAAAGTCATTGGGGAAGGCAGAATAAACATCTTGCTGAGCCATTTGTAGCATTTTGGTCCACGCTTATAAACAGAAAGCGCCATTATTTTCTCCTCTTTAGTAAATCGTCGCCCCATTTTAGGCTTGCTAATTTCACGAAACTGCATAATAGTAAAAATAGCAGCCAATCTTTTGAATTTGCTGAGTGCATTTTGAAATGCTGTATTATTGTAAAGATTGTTAGCATTTTTAAGTCTCTGCTTGTATGAATTGTTTTTTTTCTGTAGTTTCTGTATCTCCTTGTACAAACGTGGCCCATCATTTGTTGTATGTTTCTTAGTGCTTCCTGGAAAAAAAAGTTTTGAATTAATATGAGAAGAAAGGAGAGATTTAAGATTTTTGCCAAAGATAAAGTGTTCAGAGGCCACCACCACACACGTGTAGAAAAAAGCCTTTAGTAATTTTTTTTTTAAAGTTGAAGCATCATGGTGTAATGTTAATAAGCAGCTAATGAGCAAACACTTTCTATGTATGTAGTTGTATCATCACTACATAGTATAAAACAAAGTCGCTTTCTCTGTCCCTATGTCCCTATGTCCCTTTGTACGCTTAAATCTTTGAAACTACGCAACGGATTTTGATGCGGTTTTTTTTAATAGATACAGTGATTCAAGAGGAAGGTTTATATCCATTAAATAGTGGGAAGTACTGTTATTTTTGAGGTTTCTAATGTGATGTCGTAAATAATAACATTTTTTCCGCTTATATTGCAAACGCAGGCTGAACTTTACGAGTTTTATCAAAATAATGTACTAAGTATTGTACACATTGAAAAGGTCTACAGAAAAGTCCGGGATGGTATATGTCTATCTCTTATGGATAACCCACAATAACTTTTTTTTGTCATTTACTTTTTACGACAAATAATGGCTAATTTTGGAAGCGATTTTAACCAATACAGCATTAATCTTTAACCAATTAAATACCTTGAATACATTTTTCATCTAATATAGATCTATATGGCCCTTTACACCGTATGATTTAAGTGAATATTTTCGAAGATATTAAGGATTTAAAAATTGCGGGACGTAGCGTTTGCGGCGGTACCTGCCGGCCGCCCGGCTATATATTTTATACCCGTGCGTAGAGCGGGCCGCTATGTTTTTATATACAACGTTCACAGTTTTTCTGTAGTGTATTTAGTATCAGCATTGCACCCGTGCGAAGCCGGGGCGGGTCGCTAGTAAGAGGAATATGGTATTGATACAACATCTCAATACAAAGTTCTAATAAATTGTGATTTTTTGGCTAAAGGATGATAATTTGAGTAAACAGCTAAATAAAAGTAAAATTATGAAAAAAAATTCGCATACAAAAGTTTTTACATAAGTTCTTAAACTTTGAAAATTACATTTCATATTAATAGGGAATGGAAAATAACCTAACACTAAAATTATGATAAGTTTCCCTTAAAAAGTAGTGTTTGTTTTACTTAAATAAAAAAAATCTCTTTACTAAAGTTACCATAAATATGAATGAATGAATGAATGAATGAAATATGAAATAGTGTTATATTATAACATAAGTCAATGTGACCTGATTTCACCACTTCTGCCGTAAATACATTTATCTAGGATAGATATTATGTATGTAAGTAAATAAATTCCAAGAAAACTTACTTTTCGGAGTTTGGATGTTCAATTTAGTTCTGGCTTCAATTTGAGATGTTTGCTGTTTTCCTGTAGTTAAAGAAATGTTGGTTAGTTTATAAATTAAACTTTGTTTTATTATCAGGAATAAATTGTTATACCATATCACATGTTGTATGAGAAAATTTCTCCATACAAAGTTAAAAAATTGTGATTTTTAAAGTGAAACTTTTATTACATCGTCTCAAACTTTTTGGTCTGTGTAGCGCATGTCGCGTGTATCGCGGCTGCCGAGTAGGTATACCTACTCGGCACGCGACATGCGCTACACAAAGCAGTGTTCGGAACCGTTCGAACAGTTTCACTTTTACCGTGGTTTCATAAAACCACACAACATTTTTTTTCTAAGGTCGGAATAAATACCTTTCTAAGGTTTAAGAGTTCTTAAGGGTAAACAATTACATTCCATAATAATAGGGAAAGGAAAATAACCTATCTAACACTTGTAATATTGTGATAAGTTTCCCTCAAAACATACAGAAATGGTGGGATATAAACTAAACTTTATTTTATTCTCAAAAATAAATTGTTATTCCTTCAACTTATTGATATTAAATGTTACAATAATTAAATAATTATTAATTAACGATAGTTTATAAATATTAACTATGCATAGCAATTATCTATCATTTCAAATATAGTTAAAAAATGTTAACAATAATATGACATATTTCACAGATAACATCGCATGTTGTATGAGAACATTTTTTTTGAAAATTCATAAGAAGTAATTCTTCAGATTTGTTTAGTTTAAGTGTACCTAGATCAGTCCATTGAAAATTCATAAGAAGTAATTCTTCAGATTTGTTTAGTTTAAGTGTACCTAGATCAGTCCATTGAAAATTCATAAGAAGTAATTCTTCAGATTTGTTTAGTTTAAGTGTACCTAGATCAGTCCATTTTAAGTATTAGTTGTCTATTTTAAACCAACGTCAAAAAAATGAGAAGGAGGTTCTCAATTCAGCTGGTACCTATATTTTTTTTGTTACTCGGATCACAAGACTTTCAGGATTGATTACTTTATTACTTTACTCAATATTTTAAATAAATTATGATTAGTAATAAAAATACAACAGCTGACATACCTGATGATGAAGGCAATGCTGCTGAAATTTCTTCAGTACAGCAATGAGAATCTTTGGCAGTTGTAACATCAGCCAATGGAACTGTTTTTGTAAAACCTGTAAAAGATTTTAGTACCTATATTACCTATGACGTAGTAAAAATAAATGATAAAATACATTGCAATTACAAGATAAGCCATTATGTATTAATGAAGCAAGAAATTAATTCATCAAAAGAAGTTCAAACTTTTACAATTTCTCAATATGTTTTGGAAATTGATGTAATTTACTACCTACTTATTGTTTTAGGTACAAAGTAGTACAAAAACTATTTTTGTATATTACTTAAAAATTGGGGGCCCCGAGAGTTTATAATGGTCAAAGTTTATGGCTACTTTAAGGCACCTTGTTTCATGTTTGTTTTCTCTGTTTTCCATGGCACAAGATATGCTTAGTATGATATAACAGGACTTGATGCGGATTGAGTACCTAATTATTTTTAAAAATAAATTATAAATAATAAAACAGCTGACTAACCTGATGTTGAAGGCAATGCTGATGAAATTCCTTCAGTATAGCTATAAGCAGCTGCAACATTTGTAACATCGGCCAATGGAAGGCTTTTTTTAAAACCTGCAAAAAAGTTATAAGTTAATAAGGTACATACATATATTATGAAGTAAGATATTATATATGATGAAATACAGTGCAGTAATATGATAAACTGTTATATTATGTACTAATGATGCAAAAAATAAATTCATCAACAGAAGTTCAAAATGTTATAACTGACTATTATTCAATATTTTTTTGGAAATTTATGTACCTACTTACCTACTTATGTTAACTCAATAATTATTTTTTCTCTTTTACTTCAAAATCAGGGGCTCTGACATTATTGGTCAAAGTTAGCCGATAAATAGTTTTATAGAGATTTATTCTGTGCAAAAGATTCGCTCATAATAAAATAAGTTACATGTCAAAATAAAATAAGATCGTCAAAAATATAAAATAACAAAAGAATTAATTAATTAATAAAGTATATAGGTAAACCACCCTATTATTGGCACTCTACCAATTTATTGGCATGCTCCAGTTTTTTTAAGAAAATTAAGATTTTTTTGTAGCCAGTATAAATTTTGTAGTTGAAATTAATAAGTAGCGTATCATTCTTTACTCAACTAGCTAACAATGTTTTTTATTTCTTAAAACATTGCGGCGTATCAACCATCTGTTTGACAAGCCGGGACTTGTGTGGCAAAAATATTCAAAATATTCGTTTTTTACTAAGGTAAGAGCTATCATGAACTTAAAAAGAAATTGCAATTCCGTTATGTTTTTCTTATGCATATTCATTTTGTCTTATTATTGAATGTATGAACTGCCTTTTTTAAACATTATTTTAAAATTTAACAGCCAACTTTTAGTTATTTGTGGTATGCCAACAATTGGACTGTTTAAAATCTGTTTATCCATTTTATTGGCACACAAAAATGTTAATTGAAACTTAAAAATTACTTATGATGTCATTCAATCAGAACTGTGATTTAATCGTAAGCTAAAATTGTTCTATGTTTTATTTAAGTAGGTTTTTTGGTTGTCTAAAACCATATTTAAAAAATAAGCGTTCCAACTGAAATGGTATGTTCCTCTACAAATAAATGTGACACTTCTTTTAACAAAGTCTTTTATTTTGTTTATTTCAAAATTAATTTCTGTTAATTTATGAATGGTAAAAATTAACTTTAAGATGTCATAGTCACACTTTGAAAGCCCTACTTAAGATCTAGTAAATATTTTTCAGTCTTGAATAGTGACAATAATTGGAAACAATCACTGCCAATAAAAGGTTTGACTATGCCAGCAACTGGTATTTTTGGTTTTTCTTTTAAAGATTCACTATATTAAATAAAGAGATTTAATTTAAAATTGAAAAGTACTTTATAATATTCTCCATAGATTAGAATACCAGTATAAATGTTTTTTTCTTAATTAAAACATAATTGTACATGCAAATTTCACCGGTTTTGTGAAGTAGCTGCTTAAAGTGCCAATAATTGGGTGGTTTATTTAAAATAACAAAAATAATTATAAAACTTTTTCTAAATGTTTAGTCACCTGGCAAATACAATGAAGGGACAGCATTAGGACTAAGCATTTTGCTTCTGGTGTGATACTGAATTTCAAAATGTTGATGACAAATTTTGCGATATTTATAAATATATGCATTATCCAAAGCCAAAATTTCGCCTCCAATTCTATAAAGCCATATCCGGAAACGTTCCATGTCTTTATCTGGATTTGGAAACTTGTGAAGTATTTGTGTATCCGAACCTGAAAGTATAATTTGATGCATTATTATTAGAACTAGTAGCAATGTAAAGGCAATAATATATTATAATACCTAATAAATATTTAATTTATCATACTTAGTGTAATTTTTGTGCAATAACCGAGAAAAGTTTAGTACTAACAAGTGCTGATTTTATAAATGATGAATTTTATAGTTGAATAAAAAACATCAAATTATTCTTATACCTATATTACTTTTCAAATGATTCAAGAACTAAACTCGAAAACACTAGATTCACATTCAATTTTGAAATAGATAAGTAGGTACCTGTAATCATTTAAATTAGTTTTGTGTGAGATTGAGCATGAGTATTATCAATTTGCCAAATTAATAGTAACATTTCAAAGGCTGAGGGTTAAGGCATATAAAATGTACATATGGAAAATAGAAATAAAAGTAGAAATATAAGTTATTAGTGAAAATGTTTCAATGTAGGTAATTTTTGTAATTTTTTGCCATTTTACCATGCCAAAATAGGGTTTGTTTACTCGCTGAGCGTTCTGATTGGCTAATAAAGGTTAGTCGACCAATCAAAACTCCCGCTACTTAACGAAATATGCACGATTGGTGAAAAAGGCTAAAATATGCACTAACGCCGTAATTAGAGAGATTTATGCATTTGCATGCAAATGCATATAATCCGATGTCTAGTCATAATGTATTGCATAACAATGTGCTAGACATTAAGTACATCAAATAGCACTTTTTAAGGTAAATGCTTTGATTTTACGCTGATTATAAGTATAAGTTCTATTACTTTTGGCTAGGATGATAAAAGTAGAACATCTTGACAAACACAAACTAACCTAACTATCAGCCCGTGAGTAGCAAAGCCTAAACAGCAATGTATTTATTTGAGCTACTTATTTTGGCAAATCCAAATAAATAACACGATTATAGACTTACCACAGGTCGGCACACAGCACTTTTTCTCGGCAGCCATAGTGATCAGAAATGAAGTTGAGATCAAATCCAAAACGGAAGAATCAAAGTCCGGAGTCAAGCCTGGGGTCACGATTTTCAACAGATACATAAAAGTCCATAAACACGCCAATTCGTGGGGATAAATCCGAATAAACATAAAAAACACCATGAACGATTCCAATGCGCAAACGCCATGCAAACGCCGGTAAACGGAGTGAGGGGAGGGAGTGAGGGGGCGGGGGCAATAAACATAAAACAAACATGTGTCAACTGTCAACTGTCATCTGTCAAAAGAATTTGTAAGGCTGACATCTGTTAAGCTATGTCCGAACTAAAATGAACCAACATAAATGTACTGAGAGTGAAATGTTCTAGCTGAAAAGACCCTGCGTCGAGCTGTCAAAAAGCAATTCTTATAGTGGACAGACTATAGTTACTTATACTAGTTTAAAGTCTTTTTAAAGTAGGTTATTAACCTCTCAACTCATACCTATAGGAATACATTGAATGTAAATTTACTCATTAAAAACAGGCTTGCAGGTAATCCTGACTCATTTGAACGCTAACTGTCACCTCTGATGTTTGCAGATGCAAAACCAGTCGGCTTATACTTGTTCGGCGAAATTACAAACAGTATTCTATATACCTATGGAATGTTACTTGTCGTTTCCCTGCCTAAGCTGCCAACGGGCTGGTCGATACGGCTTTTGACTGGATGGTACTGGTTATATTGTATTTTATTAGTTGTATCGTACAGAGCGAGTATGACGGCCATTCTAGCCAACCCAGCACCTAGGGTCACTATAGATACGCTAAAAGAACTAGTTGATAGCAAGCTCACATGTGGTGGCTGGGGCAGCGAAACCAAGAACTTCTTCCAACAATCCTTAGACGAGAAAGGGCAGAAAATCGGAGAGAAATTTGAAAGCATTAACGATCCTGAGGAAGCCGCTGAGAGAATCGCAAAGGGCGTTTTCGCATACTACGATAGCGCCAATTTCCTTAAATACCTTAGTGTTAAACGAAAAAATGCAAACATGCACATCCAAGACGATAATTCGACGATCAATGCCACTGAAATGGTGAATGCCACGGGAATGGAAAGGAATCTTCATATAATGTCCGATTGCGTGGTTAACACGCCTATCTCTATAGGGTTCCATAAGAATTCACCTTTGAAGCCTCTAGCCGATATATATTTACGTCGAATAGTTGAAGTGGGGCTGGTAGAAAAATGGCTTAATGATGCCATGTACAAAATAAGATCTTTAGACACCAGTGAGGAGGAAATCAAGGCTTTAATAAATTTGAAAAAAATGTACTGTGCCTTCATTGCTTTAGCCATTGGCTATTCTGTGAGCTTTTTATGCCTCATAGGTGAATTCATTCATTGGAATTTCATTGTAAAAAAAGACCCTCAGTTTGATAAATACTATTTAGATGAATATTACAAGGCCAAGAATAAAAAGCATTGATTTGTATAACTAATTTATTATTAAAATTATTTTACATGATTGTTTAGAAATAAATATTGTGTCAGTCATTTTTAAGTCCTTTTCCAAACATAATTAAGTGGCACCATAGAACTTAAGAGGAATGTATTAACTAGTCATTTCAAAATATACTATTTAACTGAGTATGTACTTTTTTCTTTTTATCATTCTGAACATAATTAAAAATTAGACTAACATATCATTAAAAGTACATAAACATCAAATCTCATTAAACATTTCACAACATTTAAATAATGCAGTATTTCAAAGTTTAAATAAATTTGTCCAAACATTTCTGTCATATGAACATTATCCAAAGAGAAATGAGTATACTTTATAAAATTAATACTACAATTGTTTTTGTTCTGGATTGAAAGCCGGTGCCTTTGCACCTTCAGGGGCATTTTCTAAGATCCATGGATGCTGAAGTACACTGGCCAACGGTAACCTTTGTTCCGGATTAATCACTAATAATTTCCCCATCAAGTCTTTGGCTTTCTCTGAGATAAATTCTGGGTATTTGATTATAACATAGCGTATCTTTTTATAAGTTTGATGAGAATCCTTTGCGTCAAAGGGAGGTAAACCAACTAATAACTCATAGCATAATACTCCTAAGCTCCAAATGTCCACGGCATAGCTGTGTGGCTTCCCATCTATCATCTCAGGAGATAAATAATCCAAAGTACCACATAATGTCATGCGTCTAGAAGATGGTGAATGTACTGACCAACCAAAATCAGCTATCTTCAACTCCCAATTGTGGCCAATTAATAAATTCTCAGGTTTTAAGTCTCTATGTATAACTTTTTTTGTATGGCAATAAATTAGGGCTTTGGTCAAATCTCTTACATAAATAGCTGCAGTTCTGTCATCGAAACGCCCGCGTTCCTTCAACAATTTGTACAAAGCTCCATGTTTTGCGTATTCCAGGATAAAGTATATGCGTTTTTCGTCATGAAAGTAACCGTACATTCGCAGTATGTTGGGATGTCGAAGGCGACATTGTATCTCGACTTCGCGACGCACTTGATGCTCTATTTCCGAATCGTGAATTTGACTTTTGAATAATACTTTAAGCGCAACTACGTAGTGCGATTCCTTCTCTCTCGCTAAATAAACATTTCCAAATTTACCTTTTCCCAGAGGTCGTCCTAAGTCGAAATCCGAAATAGTCCATTGTTTCTTTTTCTCCTCTTTCTTTGCTTCAGGTTTTACTGGCTCTCCCGCTGCTGTTGTTTTGTTGTTGTGAGCAAGTGGTCGACTTACAGGCAGTGTTGGTACTTTGAAACCATCTGTTGTTGCTTGAATCATCGGTGTACTCGTAGAAGGCACTAAAGATCGTCCACCAATTGGAGGTCTATTTTCTTTGGACTCGCTCTTTTGAATATTCATAATTTATTATACTTTAATCCTATTTTAGTAGTTAGGCACTCATGAACACAATGTTCGCGGATTTTAGATTTGATTTGAATAAAATGACAAGTCCAACGTATTTAGTCGACAAGTTACCATATAAAAATTTTATTTTTAAAGTTTTTATTTCTAAGTTAGTGTGAATGAATGTTGAACGTTTATATTAATAACTTTAGATTTAAAAAATTGTTTTAAGATAATTTTATCTTATTGATTTCTAAATTGCTTCTTCTTTTTTGATGAATTTATTATTATTTTAATTTGAAAAGTGCATTCCACTTGTCAACCTTGTCAACCAAACAAATACAACAAATTATTGAATTCATATTTTTTTACAATGAAAATAAATAATAAACGTTTTTCAAACTATTCATTAATATAAGTTATTATAGTTAAACTTGGAAATTATTTAAACATAAACCCAGATATGCAACATTTGGAGTTTTGAGATTAGCAATATCCACGCTATATTCGCAAGAAAAACATTCAGGTGAGCCGTCAAAACATAAAACGTCAATGTACAGCTGTTCTTTCACGGTATATAATATTTTATCGTTTACGTTTATGTATAAAATAAAACAATTGATCTCCTGAAAAACACAGTTAATTATAATTACGGTAAAACTGTACATTATAGGGCGTGGAATTTGGGGGTAGTGGGGGGTGGAGAGAGGGGGGGTGGGTACTAGGAACTTCCCCTGTAAAGGGGGGGGCGCGAAAATTAATAGTTTTCGAGATATTTACAAATTAAGTTTTGGTCCGCCTAAAGCAAAGGGGGCGCAAAGTAAGGACTTAGAAAATTTTTGATCTAAAGTGAAAATTGTATAGGAATCATAAAATACATAATTTTTATTCAAAACGCTAAAATAAGCATGTTTTATAAAAAAAACTTTTTCTCTAAAATAAAAAATGGCCGAGATATTCGCCCTCAAAGATTGATGATAAAACCTAACCTAACCCTTTCCCTATCTCCTCATGTCTTTTTTATATTGTCTCAGACACTGCCTTAGCTCCGGCGCTACGGGAAGTGCAGCCCTTCCGCCCTTGCGTGACAAAGCACGGTCGCCCGTACTCCACTTCGCAGCTTCAGCTTATTGGTCGCCTTCGGCGACCAGCCTCAGCCGCTCCGCTCCGCACGGCTCCCGAGCTTTGTCACGGCGGGCGAGGGCTGCTCTCCCTCCGCGCCTCCGGCTTTTTACATACACTCTAGGGGTAGGGCAAACAAGACCACGTGGAATTCGGGGTTGACAGCTTCGGTTCTGTGGCAAGTCTTATGATAATGCAATGCTTATTTTAGCGTAACGTTTTTTAGCTAGATTCGGACTTTCGCAGCTTAATATTGAATACATAATATTCCATCATTGAAAAAATTTACATTTTACAATCCGTCATGTATAATTATCAAGTTTAGAGAAAAGTTGCCCCAACAAAACATGCTTTTATTAGCGTAATCTTTACGATAAAACAATAATAAATAGGTGTTATAATGATACCAACTCCATCAAAAATTTTCTAAGTCCTGCGCCCCCTTTGCTTTAGGTATTTTTTTCCAGTTTCACATTGAGCTGAAGCAATTAATATTAATTATTACTTTACAATAATAGTTTTCAATACTAGTAATATTGCATTAGCTCTTTGATTTGAAATATGACAGATTTAATGTAATAGACATTAGTATCGATGCCTCCTAAGTATACTGAGTCAACTAACAAATTTAGGTATTTTCATATTTTTATAAAAACGAACATGATAAATCGTGATCTAAACGTTCGTGTTAAAAAAAATTAAAAAAGTACAATAATTACCGAGATAATTTCACGTATACTAAATCAATTTCAACATCAGTTAAAATCGTACATCGTAAACTGATCTAAATGACATTGTACCAGTGTACGCGGGGCGTGAGGGGGTACACAATAAACTTGTATCGATATACAAGTTTATATCGGCTCAGTAGACTATGAATGGCGGCAAGTAAGCACGCCATTTTAGATAATAATTGTTCTTTAACATGTTAAATTAATAATATTAACAGAATGCAGTCAAACAGGGCGCGAAAATTTTAAAAATTTACACAGGAATCGATGATATTATGATGATTGATGACATGAATGAATGATATTATGGTTATTGTTTTTTATGACAACAGACAGCACAGAGAGGCGCTAATGAAATTTCCAGCTGTGTTTTCAAGTTTATAGAAGACACGGTGGGTAATGGTGTCAAAGATTACCGGTTCAGGTCAGACAACTGTGGAGGCCAAAATAGAAACAGAATTATATTCTTAATGTATTATAATATGTATAATATATCTATAACAAACTTTGAAATAGCTAGTTCAAAGTTTGTTATATATTAGTCATAGCTTTCTATTAGTGGGTCCAAATGAAGGCGACAGTATGCACACTATAATTGAAAGACAGACGAAAGACAGCTACAGCTTTTAGTTTTGCCAAATCCGATGAAAAGCCATACAAAGTTACTAAAGTGTCTCACTCACTTTAAATCAAAGCTATAACTTATAAACAACTGGACAACTACCAATGATGGATCAAAAATGCCTTGGAATAAAGTAACAGAAGAACTAGTTTAAGCGGATTATCCATATAGGCTGTTTTGTAAAACGAGATACCAAGATGTTGTTACAAGTAGATAGATTGTGTAAAGATATCAAAAGCTACACGAAATAGAAAAGAGTTAAATATTGACGTAGATAATAATATTTCTTTAGCTTATCAGATACCCATTCCTGTTGACCAAAATAAGCACAAAGATTTGATGGATCTTTGTAAGACACTGGTAATTCCTAAAGAGTATCATTTATTTTATAATAATTTGATTTCAACGAACTCTAATGCAGCTAACGACAGCGATTCTGACTTATGATTATAGATATATGACTATAATTTGTTAAAATTTATATTTTTGTGTATTAGAAATGCCTTAGACTGTTACGTTATTAATTTATTTCTCTTTGATGATGGAACATTGTTAATTTGTTAAATGTTGATTTGTTTTTACTTGTAGCTTTTAGAATAGATTCTAATGGATCTAACGACTGATTTTTAATTTGTTAAGCACTAGAAATGTCTGGATTACTACGTTATTAATTTCTATAATTTTCATTATTGTTAAACGTAAGTTACCAATTGATATTTTTTAATAGCGATTTGTTCACGTTGTAGCGTTTAGTAAAGCTATTATGTTAAAAAGATATTCCTACTTAATTATGGCTAAAAATACATTGTGATTCTTCAAAATGAGTTGTTATTGGTTTCTTATTCATGTTCTTCTTCCTAGCTTTTATTAATCCCACACATCGAAAGGTATTACAAAAAAAGATTCCTAAAAATAAACCTCAGTAAATTACATTGGTCCAGTATACGTTGAGGTTTCAAATGTTAACTTTGCTAATTACTTTCCTAGTATAATGAGTCAAGTGACATAATTTCAGCATTTTATTATTTATTGAGATAAACAAACCCGAAAACAAACAAAAGTAAAATTAAATTAATAAAATGACAATCATTATTTCATGTGATTTTGGTGTTAACGATAGATTTTGATGAACAACGTACATAAATATAACTGGTAGTTAAACCATTTCACTATTGAGTCCCGCCGGCGTATACCCAGCCATCTACAAAAAAAGCCATTTAAAAACAAAAATCAGCAAAATCATTTTATACCAAAGGAAGGGCTTACAATTTTTATTAAAAAAACATTTACTTTGTTTCGAATTAATTTGATTTCATTAAAATATAAACGATTTGCCTTCAAATCACTCTCCTGTAAAATTACTAAAATGTCAGTTGACTCATTATACTTAGGAGGCATCGGTATGACCTGTAGTTTTTTTTTTTGTTTGAGTGGGAATCGCCCTAAAGTCGCTTCTGGCACTCGCCGGCCGCTGCCGCGGCACGCTCGCTTCGCTCGCTCGGCTCGTGCGGCAGTTCAAATGTTAACCTAACACGCTCGTCGCTTCGCTCCTCGCTACCTATTTGTATGCTAAAAGTAAAAGTTTAATAGTTTTGTACAGTTTTAGGGCTTAACAGGAGTACGCACGAAACGATCTCGACTGAAAGGTGGCAAACGAACGGTAACTGAAAATGACGTCGTTATTGTTTTGTTCCACGGTACAGAGCGTACAATTAATATTGGACAGCGCTAGTCGTCCGCTAAACGGATGAATAAAATAAATTAGTCGTCCGATTACCGGATGAATAAAATAATTTAATCGTCCGATAACATCTATTTATCTATATAGTTAGGTTATCGGGGTTTCTTTAGAGAACTGCCGCACGTATTATAGGTTTTTTGTGGGGGGAGGAGGGCACACGTAGGTATTTGATTTTTTTTTGCGCGTCGACGGAGCCCCGCTTCGCGGGGCTCCTATTTCTGTGTAGTTTTTTTTTTAAAGAAACCTAACCTAACCTAACCTAACGGCTAACCTAACCTAAACTAGATTTTTTTTTTGCGCGTCGACGGAGCCCCGCTTCGCGGGGCTCCTATTTCTGTGTAGTTTTTTTTTTAAGAAACCTAACCTAACCTAACCTAACGGCTAACCTAACCTAACTTGATTTTTTTTTGCGCGTCGACGGAGCCCCGCTTCGCGGGGCTCCTATTTCTGTGTAGTTTTTTTTTAAGAAACCTAACCTAACCTAAAGGCTAACCTAACCTAACGAATTGAGGGTGAATATCTCCGCCATTTTTGATTTTAGAGAAAAGTTGTTCCTATAAAACATGCTTATATTAGCGTTATCTTTACGATAAAACAATAATAAATAGGTGTTAAAATGACAACCAACTCCATCAAAAGTCCTGCGCCCCCTTTGCTTTAGTCCAACCCAACTAGCTTTAGTGTTAAAAGGTTATCTAGTAATCCGAATAATCAGACGATTAAATTATTTTATTCATCCGGTAATCGGACGACTAATTTATTTTATTCATCCGTTTAGCGGACTACTAGACACTTCGATTAATATTTTTGTTAAATTATAAATTGCGAATATTAATAATTTTATTTTATTTAATCTATTTTACAAAAACTATACTTAATAATAATTATTTTTAATGTTGTTGTTAAAAAATATACAAATTTCATAAATAAAATTTAAATTATAATATTTTTTTTGTTAGATAGAAATGTTTTACCTGAAATGAAACGCGTTTGACAATCGCTGTAGGTCAATTTGACACTGTCATAACAGTAAGTTCGCGTTTCAAAGATAAAATGGAGTAAAATTTTCCGATTTTCAAAAATTCGTGACTCAAAAACAAAAAGTTTTCGCGCTGTGAAATTTCAGATTTAGGTTCCATAGGACAATAGCTAACCACAAAAAAAATTACGACTCTCAACTCCACGCCCTATAATGTACAGTTTAGCCATAATTACAATTATAAAATATTGTATTTAACTATTAGGACATAAAACACAAACCAGTCACCCTTTTATCACTGGTAAGTATAAGCAACCTATAATTTGTACTTTCATCTTCGTTTTTTTATTTTAAAAATAACATTTTAAAATGTGTGTACAGGCCATGGGATATAAATTCTCATAAATACCTGTAAACACACAAATGAAAATTGTTTTCACATACGAGACGCATTGCATTTCATTGCTTGTGAGACAAGTAAAATATATGAGAACAATTGCATACACATGGGCTTTATAATGTCTTTCTTATTGTATTATAAATGCTTAATCTAAATGTGAGGAAAAAAATTTGTTACAAATATATTTATATATTTAATTTCAGATTTTTTTTGGTAATAATGTCTGATGACGCGGAGCAACAGGCTGAAGAAATTGAAGTTTTAAAATCTATTTATGAAGGAGATGATAATTTCAAGCAGTTAAATGATAAAACTTATCAATATAAGGTGTGAATATTTCTTTTACATTTTAACTTAAAAAATATTGCAATATATAAAGCGCAATAAGTAAGTTCAAAAATTTTTTTAATTTATTATTTTAGTATAAAGATGGTGAGAAATCCTTCATTGTTGAGATCTCCTGGGGCCCCACATATCCAACAGAAAAACCTAATTTTAATCTGGAAATATTCTATAATCAACACTTGTGAGTAAATTTAATTTTTATTTAATGAAATACTTATGTGTATACATAAATAGAAAGTTAATAATTTCATTTACATTAAAAAGGAAATTAAGTTAATTAAGAATTGGTGATTAGTTACAGTTAAAGTTAGTGATTAGTTGAGTTAATTACACAAAAAAATTGGACAGTAACTAAAACATTTTATCTTTAATTAAAAAAGGTTAACTATTTTTTCTTATAAATTGGAAAATCAAGTAAACACATGTCTTATGTTAACATAAGCTAATGCTAGTTTCAGTAAAATTTACGTAAATTGGTTTGGAAAACATAATTTAAAGTTGTTTTATATTTAATACTACCTGTTTAAAATTCCAGACTGCCATCAGTAAAAGAGAATATATTAAACTTATTAAATGTGGAGGCTGATCAATGGATTGGCTGCGCTATGACATACACAATGTTTGAGTTCCTGAAGGAGAAGGTTCCGGAAATATTGGCGGAACAAACAGATGAGGTTATAACTGCTAGAGTTGAGAAGATTGCTATCAGCGATCCAGATCCAGTGAGTACAATATTATTCTTTACTAGCTGTGCCTCGCGGTTTTACTCGCGTGTCTCCTGTTGGTCTTAGCGTGATGATATATATATTTAAACACATTTCTAAACCTATTTAAATTTAATCAATTTAAATATTTTAATTTATTATTTACTCAAACCACAGGCGGACACAAAGAAACCGGAAAAGAAAGAGCAGTTAAGCAAAGCACAAAAGCGAAGAGCGTGGGATCGCGCAGAAATGGGACGTGGGGGGGAGAAACCGCGTGGGTGGGATTGGGTCGATATCGTCAAACATCTGTCACAAGCACCACATGTTCAACCCTCTTGACAATAGATGGGATAAGGGGCAAGGGGCAAATTGGGGCAATTGATGTACTATAAACAATTAGACTCGCAATCGCCGTGCAAAGGTCATCAAATAATGTTTGAGTGTTGCATAAAACATTGAAATGAACACCTTATTTCGTTGGGGTAATATTCAAAGTCTATTGCATCAAGATCGTCGAGAGTGTTGTATAAAATGATAATTGAAATTAATACCTTATTTCGTTGTAGTAATGTTCAAAGTCTATTGCATCACTCATTAAAAACTCTGCCTTTAATACACACGTAAGCAGAGTTTTGCTTCGGACATTTTTGAGCGTGATGGTGAGTCCAGTTGTTTATTGTATGTCAATTAATTATTATTACAGAATAAATTTTTTGTACATTTTCGTGTTTAGAAGTATGTATTATAGAAATTGAATATCGTGCTGTATGTTGTTTAGTCGTGTTTTTAATATAATAATTTTTATTTTATTGTTGGTAGCACAGAATATGCTCTGTAAAATGTGTCCTGAATCTTTTATAAAAGCCTAGACGACTAGAGGTACTGGTACATTAAGGGCCGATTTTTCAATCCTTGCATAATTATTAATCTTATCCTTCCAATAAAGTACACAATAATATACAGATGCCTGTAAAATGTCAAAAAACGAGCAAATAACACTTTTTTGATATGGTTGTTTAATACGATATTCCATGAATAAGATTTAACTAAGGATTGAAAAATCGGCCCTTATTCATTTTGTTATGATTGATGAAAAAAATAGCTTTTTGACTCCTAGTTATTCCTGGATAATGTTTAAAGTCATATTATAACCTGTGAAATGATATGAAATTTCTATTAGAGATTTTCTTAGCATTTCAGGTCCCAACTTCAAATTTTAAATAGTAGCTGGCTTATTATTTAAAGGAAATTTGAAAAAAGTAAACTGTTGTATTCAGTTAGTATTTTTTAAATAAATGTATTATAATGTATGAATTAATCTCTTAACACCACAGACTATGAAGCGCTTCTCAAATGCTTTGTTAATTTTTATGTCTACAGTTCCTTTATATTTTTAAATTTGTTAATTCATCACTATTATAAAATACTTTATTTTAAATAAGTATTTTTATACGGAATATTTATCTGTGAAATAGCTGCCGCAATTATTATTAGATACATACACAAAAACATTTTTATTTAGAATGTTTATGTTTATGGTACAAATACGCAATTCTCAAGAAAATATTGTTACAACTCATAGCTTAAATTTTATATCATAGACTTGTTTATAATATAAAGATGAAGTCAATTATGTACGTTTTATTTTACTGTTGCTTGCTGTTTTTCTTACCTATAAAAATCATAATATGAAATAAATTATGCCCTCTCACTGATTGTTTGTAAATGTCTCATTATTTTTTTATACCAATAACTTATATTATACAATAGAGCAGTTATAAAATTCTTAATTTCTGAAATGCAATTAAGAGTTATTCATAAATGTTTACCAAATGTGAACTTAACAAAGAACACACTTGGGTCAATACGAAAATAAAAAAATAATATATGCAAAAATATTTTGTCTCAGTTCAATTTTAGCGCTAGCTTTGTAACCATGAGTTTCCTTAACAAAGTTGTTCTTGTGACTGGAGCCAGTTCTGGTATAGGAGCCGCTACTTCAATTCTCTTCGCCAAAGAAGGTGCAAAGGTCGCCATGATTGGTAGAAATGAAAAGAAACTACAGAACGTTGCACAGCAGTGTAAAACGAAACCCTTGGTTATAAAAGCCGATATTTCCAACGACAATGAAGTAAGAGGTCTGATAAAAGATACTATAGATAAATTTGGCAAACTAGACGTTCTAGTGAACAACGCTGGAATATGTCGATACGCTAGTATTTTAGATGAAAACCTAATGAAATGCTACGACGAAGTTATGCGTACAAATCTACGTGCACACGTGTTCACGACGCATCTTGCTTTACCGTATTTGATAAAAAGTGGAGGTAATATCATAAATGTATCTAGTTCAGGTGGTTCATCTTTACCGGCGATACCATGTATTTTGTCGTACTTAATTTCCAAGGCAGGTGTTGATCATTTTACTCGAGCGGCGGCTTTGGAACTAGCGCCATCTGGTGTGCGAGTGAATGCAGTCAGCCCAGGGCCAGTTAGAACAGATGTGATGGAAAATTCTGGAATCCAAGCCTCTTGGGACGAAGCCAAACCTCTAACGGTGCTCAATAAAATAGCAGAACCTGAAGAAATAGCTGAACTTATTATGTATTTGGCGAGTGACAAGGCGAAAAGTATAACGGGTTCTAATTATGTTTGTGATAATGGAGCGAAACTAAAATGTTAATTTACCGATGTAATATGTATTTGAATTCTAATTGTTTTTATCGTATTTGTACAATATTATAGATACATATTAGGGATCTCATAATTTTTCACAGGTTTTTAATCTTATATATAAAAATGAATCGCAAAATGTGTTGGTAAGCGCATAACTCGAGAACGGCTGAACCGATTTCGATAATTCTTTTTTTATTATATTCCTTGAAGTACGAGGATGGTTTTTATGTAGAGAAAACGTAAATATGTACCACGGGCGAAGCCGGGGCGGACCGCTAGTCTTATAATATAAAAATGAATCCCAAAATGTGTTGGTAAGCGCATAACTTGAGAACGGCTGAACCGATTTCGATAATTCTTTTTTTAGTATATTCCTTGAAGTACGAGGATGGTTTTTACGTAGAGAAAACGTAAATATGTACCACGGGCGAAGCCGGGGCGGACTGCTAGTTTTTTAATAAAATTACTGGCATTTAATTTATCTTTAAAGTATTTCTCTTGTTTATTATGTGTTATTGTGTTAAATAATTTGATAACAATAATTATTGTGAAGGACATAATATTACACAACTGAATAATCAACTTTAAAGTGAATAAAATAATTCATTATTATCTATCTATTATTTATATTATTAAACATGGATAATTACTTCAAAGACTTTCAAAGATCTTTCTTCTTTACGTAAACTCATAGTTAGTTACACATATGTATCTATATATTCAACTGTAAAAGTTCTTAAAAGGTTCCCGATTTCCTTTCCATTACATTAAAAGTCCCCGAAACAAACAAAAATGTCTTAAATATCTGAAAAAATAGTATAAAATGCGAGTTTTAATAATATTTGCATCATTTTGGATATTTTCCATGCGATGATTCCCAAAAAAAGCTTATATAGGGAATATAAAATATAGGAAAGACATTTTTTTAAATAGGTAAATGAGTACTGAGTAGTCAAATTGCATAGTGACAGTTTTCCTTTTCGAATAATTGTGCCACAGAGATAGCATATCTCCAAAAAACATGATAAGTTATTTTAAAGCGTAATCGAAGTTAAAATTTTCTTAATCGTCGTGATTTTAATCAAATTGTCAGTGAATTCCAGTCAGTTCACATCAAAATATACCAATAGAATGAGTTTTTTGAATAAAGTAGTTTTGGTGACGGGAGCAAGTTCTGGAATTGGAGCGGTTACAGCTATCGCATTCGCTAAAGAAGGAGCTAGCGTTGCAATAGTAGGTAGAAAGGAGGACAAACTAAAGGAAGTTGCAGAAAAATGCGAAGATGTTGGACCGAAAGCTCTCATAATAAAGGCAGATATCAGCGTTGACGATGATGCGAAACGCGTGGTTGAAGACGTTATTAAAAACTTTGGCAAACTGGATGTACTTGTTAACAACGCAGGGCTGACTTGCTTCGGCAGTATCTTGGAAGGAAACCTTTTAAATGCATACGATGATACTATGAAGGTAAATGTACGTGCTCATATAAACGTTACAGCATTGGCAGCACCACATTTAGTGAAAACTAAGGGGAATATTGTTAATGTTTCGAGTATAGCTGCGCATTCGATTCCAGAACATGCATCGATGATTTCATATTACGTTTCCAAAGCCGCAATGCATCATTTTACAAAATGCGCTGCTTTGGAGCTGAGTAAGCGAGGTGTCCGAGTGAATAGTGTGAGTCCTGGACCTGTTAAGACAGATTTCTTGGTGAACGCTGGTGTCACGCATATAAAACTAGAAGATATGTCTGATTCAACACCTCTTCAGAGAGTTTCAGAATCGAGTGAAGTTGCGGATGTTATACTTTTCTTAGCAAGCAATAAAGCAGTAGGAGTCACAGGCTCAGACTATGTTGTTGATAATGGTTTTCTTGTGATGGCATAAATATGACAAATAGGAACAAATCACGACGAACAAAATAATTAAATGGAAATAAAAAAGTATAAATAAATAAATGTGTTTTCTTTTATGTGACTATTTATCAACTTATACTCATCAGCCATTTCTGATATTCGAATATGAACAATAGGTATTGTTATTATGATTGATTACAAACTTTAAAAAAAATTCTATTTGTTCAATCTTTGTTAACTAAATTGATTAGATGTGATCATTTACCGGACAAAGTTACGAAGGAAAATAGAATTCCAAGATGCTTACTTTTCATTGTACTCACAAGACATTCCGCACTTAGCTCTTTTCTATTTGGTTTTTATCACCTGTAAACTAATTTGTTACGCTTGTTTTACGTATCATCATTGTTACATTAGTAGATATTAAATAAGCATGTTAATTAACCATACGAGTACTAATTATCAGTATTTACAAGTGGGTACTGAAAGAACCACACTTGTTAATCGATTTTCTAGTACTTGCAATCAATAACAACTGGAGTGCTATTAAAATTGAAATATATTTAAGAACTTACTTTTCAGTATTGCATTATTATTTCAGACTTCAACATTATACTTCATCTAAAATGAGTTTCAAAAATAAAGTTGTGTTAGTAACAGGTGGTAGTTCAGGCATTGGAGCTACTGCAGCAATTGAATTCGCTAAAGAAGGGGCTCACGTTGCAATCGTTGGAAGAAAAGAAGATAAACTGAAGAAAGTAAGCGAGCAATGCCAAAAAGTTGGGTCTAAACCTCTCATCATTAAAGCCGATATAGGATTTGATGATCAAATGAAAAGAGTAATAGATACTGTGATTGATAAATTTAAACAACTGGACGTACTTGTTAATAATGCAGCTATTATGAAATTTGCTTCTGTCCTAGAAGGTAATATTTTAGAAGCCTACGATTATACGATGAATGTAAACGTTCGTGCCTATATTCACGCTACAATGTTGGCTGCTCCACATTTAATAAAAACAAAGGGCAATATTATTAATATCTCGAGTGTAGCCGCTACCGCATTACCAGCTATACCAAATTATACTCCATATCATACGTCAAAAGCAGCTCTGAACTTCTTTTCACGCTGCACAGCTCGTGAGTTGGCGAGTCATGGTGTAAGAGTTAATATAGTGAGTCCAGGGCCAGTTGTCACAGATCTCCTGGAGAATGTTGGAGTTACACATATGAAATTTGAGGATTTGACCGAAGAAATGCCACTGAATAGAGTGTCGCAGCCTATCGAGATTGCAAACATCATTTTGTTCCTCGCCAGTGACAAAGCTGTGGGCATTACTGGCTCTGAATATGTCGCTGATAATGGTTACCTTCTGAAGATCAGTAAATAATTAATAATTTTTTAAATTGTGTCTCCGTTTATTACCTTTTTTTCTCATACTGTATTTGGCAGAACAATTTCCTTTTTCTAGCTATTTGTATCGTTCGGTGACTGGTAATTGATCTTTATATTATTCCTTCAAATCTGAAAAAATGAATAACTATTGGTCGATTTCATTTTATTTTATAGAAAACATTTACAAGTAGATACTCCAAAGTTAGTTTATCTATATAGGTATCATTAAAAATGTTTGATATAAACACTTTCGATTTAATTAAAGTGATAAAAGTATTATTATTATTATAAATTTTGTGCATTTCGGTATAATATATATTATTTTCACACGCACTCTCATTTTATTTGAATACGAACATAATGTCTATGTCGATATTTATTTTTGCATAAAGACTGTACCTATATCGCCAATAAATAAATGTATTTATTCATTATACTTATATATGTATAAATATTATTTATTCATGAAGTAACTATATGTACTTAATTTACAGTTGTCTATCGTTTCATAATTTAATAAAAAAATATATAGTAGGTGGGACTTGTACTCCAACGACTTTCATCAAAAGGTAGGTATTTAATTAGTAAATTATTTATCAAGATATATAAGTAAGTAGGTAAATACTTCAACCCAAAAAGAGATTAGAAGATGACGAATTCGATATTGTAACTTGCACCATACGTAAAACCCGTCGGTATATTTTGTACATTTTTATCCTGTTGTTTGTGAACGGTTACGTATATATCATATATGTATATGCATAGCGGACTAGCGGTCATCAGTTCACAAGAAACAGCTGTACGGAGTGGTTATATCGGCTCGCTGCTGATTTCGTGCGACAAAAATGAGTTTTAGTAATAAAGTTGTTATTGTGACTGGTGCCAGTTCTGGTATTGGAGCGGCCACAGCTCTGCAATTTTCCCGAAAAGGAGCAGCTGTCGTAATGGTGGGGAGAAATGAAGAAAAATTAAACACTGTCAAGCAGAAATGCGACGCCGAAGGCTGGCCGGCGTTCACGATCAAGGCCGACGTGTCTAATGAAGAAGAGACCAAAGAAATTATAGATATAACGATTGAAGAATTTGGCAATATTGATATATTGGTTAATAACGCTGCAATATTACGATGCGGTTCATTAGTAGATGGGAGTATATTAGACACGTATGACGAAGTTATGAACACGAATCTACGGGGTGCTGTCAATTTGACAATGTTTGCGACTCCTTATCTAATTAGAAGTCGAGGAAATATTATTTTTGTGTCGTCTATCGGTGCAGAAAAGATTATATGTACGGATTACAATGCTTACTGCATGTCAAAAGCGGCACTGAGCCACTTTTCAAGGGCCACAGCGTTAGAATTAAGTTCACACGGTGTCAGAGTTAATACAATTACACCGGGCATATTCAGAACCGATTTATTAGAAAACTCTGATAAGGAAATGTTTCAGCATAACTCTGTATTTAATTCGATGGTTGATAAATGGATCGAGCCAGAAGAAGTCGCGAAATTAATCTTACATGTGGCAAGCGATAAGGCAAAAAGTTCAACTGGTTCAAACTTTGTGATCGACAATGGGAAACTTTTAGTGTGATGGATTTATTTGATTATGAAGGAACGAAGCTGATCAAATGAAATATTGCTACGCGATAATGAATCCACGATGAAAACGCAAAGCTAGGAATGTAATCATTCTGAAATGTCAAACCGCAAGCTTGCGTAATGTGACACAAATATGAATCACGATGGTTTTGGGTTTGCCCCATTACATGATACACATGTCTCCAGTGATAAGAGTCTATCGTATAGGAGCTACCAACGTTGACAAGTGAGCATTTTAGTATAGTTGGTTCTTTGATATACTGTTCCTCTTGCTATTTCGGTTAGAGTCCGGGCTGTCTGGCTGGTCGCAGTGGTTGCGTTTTTTAGTGCGCATCTCATCTGCACAGGATAATTTCCTTAATTTTAAGTCATTTTTTAACGCGTAATTTTTAATATTTTACCTTTAGATAGATCCATCAGACATAATTTTTTTATTGCAAGACGTTTTTTTCGTTGTTAAATAGGTGCCAGACGCAATTTTTTATTTCGTTTTTATAAAAAATTCAAATTATTTTAGAATGTCTGTAAATTTCATATTATGTTCTTCAAACATAATATAATCTAAAATTAATTAGCCAGACGCTAATTCGATTGTTAAGTATTAAATAATGTGTATAAATAAAAAAAAGTAATGAAGCATGCAGCTCATCAGCTAGTGTATTTTAACTATGCGACAGGAAATAATTGCAAGAATACAATATTATTTACACTTGTTCTTATAAATAAAAGCTAAAATGAAAAAAAAAAACATAAAAGTGAAAAATAAATTAAAGTTACCATACATTGAAAAGAATGGAATAAAAACTATATCAATGAAGGTTAAACAATTACATAGCATGAATTTATATAGGTATACTAGCGGTCCTACATGTATAAACTATCCTATCTCTCAAGTTGGATCGAACTGCACATGGTGTGCGAATTTTATTATAATCGGTTAAGTGGTTTAGGAGTCCATTGAGGATAAACATTATGACACGAGATTTATGTATATATAATATATATTAAGAATTAAGATTAATGAATTGATATTGTTATCATCATCACTACATAGTATAAAACAAAGTCGCTTTCTCTGTCCCTATGTCTCTTTAAATCTTTGAAACTACGCAACGGATTTTGATGTGGTTTTTTTAAATAGATTCAAGTGATTCAAGTGGGAGGTTTATATGTATAATAACATCCATTAAATAGTGGAGAAGTACTGTTATTTTTGAGGTTTCTAATGTGATTTCGTAAATAATTACATTTTTTCCACTTACAGTGCAAACGCAGGCACCCTACGAGTTTTATCAAAATAATGTACTTACTATAGTACACATTGAAAAGGTCTACAGAAAAGTCCGTGATGGTATTATATGTCTATCTCTTATGGATAACCCACAGTAAATTTTTTTGTCATTTACTTTTTACGACAAATAATGGCTAATTTTCGAAGCGATTTTAACCAATACAGCATTAATCCTTAACCAATTAAAGACCTTGAATACATTGTTCATTTAATATAGATCTATATGGCCCTTTACACCGTATGATTTAAGTGAATATTTTCGAAGATATTACAGATTTAAAAATTGCGGGACGTAGCGTTTGCGGCCAGCCGGCCGCCCGGCTAAATATTTTATACCCGTGCGAAGCCGGAGCGGGCCGCTATGTTTTTATATTCAACGTTCACAGTTTTTCTGTAGTGTATTTAGTATCAGCATTGCACCCGTGCGAAGCCAGGGCCGGGCGGGTCACTAGTTAATATTAGAAAATTTAACTTGTATTGGCAACACTGTATTTTGTCTGTGGTTCTTTTTCTTCTTGTACGCGGTGTGTAATGTGTGGTATTAGGCAATGTGCTATTGGAAACATTATAAATAAGTTTATGTAATCGTTGTTTTCATTTAAACCCATAACTTAATAGTTAAGTAATAAAAAAATTGTTTTGTATAGAAGATTGTTCATGTACCCTAATAGTTTATTTTTTAGCCTAAAGAATAAAATGTACTAATGGTACTTGTTCCCACAACACAGGGAATCCTAGAGTAGGAACAATTCAATTTCTATGCATCTTATATTTTCGAAAAAAAAAGTTATTTTTTATTGTTATTTAATTTTCGCGGCCGACCCTTTGTATCTCTCTTGCACTTTAAACTATCTCCCATATACACAAACATCAAATCGTTATACTTACCTACTTTCACTACGTTTTTATTTGTACATATTTAATACTTAACAATCGAATTAGCGTCTGGCTAATTAATTTTAGATTATATTATGTTTGAAGAACATAATATGAAATTTACAGACATTCTAAAATAATTTGAATTTTTTATAAAAACGAAATAAAAAATTGCGTCTGGCACCTATTTAACAACGAAAAAAACGTCTTGCAATAAAAAAAATATGTCTGATGGATCTATCTAAAGGCAAAATATTAAAAATTACGCGTTAAAAAATGACTTTAAATTAAGGAAATTATCCTGTGCAGATGAGATGCGCACTAAAAAACGCAACCACTGCGACCAGCCAGACAGCCCGGACTCTAACCGAAATAGCAAGAGGAACAGTATATCAAAAAACCAACTATACTAAAATGACTTTTTTTTTAACGTTAACAGCTCCCGTACCACTATAAAAAGATTGTTTTAAACGTTGCATTTATATGTATTTACATTAACTATTGGTTTGTTAGTAGTCTTTAGTTACAAAACAAGCTGAAATAATGCAACAAGGAAATAAAATAAAATGATAATAATGTATATTGATGTTTTTATTTTATTTTAGGATTACATAGCAATGATATACCCGATCATGCGATATGCTACTTTCAATAAGATTTTAGAAACGGTACAAATCTTAACCCTGTCTGTGTTAGGCATACCTACCGCATAAGGTTAGTCATGTTATAATCTAATCTACATAATATGTAATCTGATAAAAATATATGTATTAGCACAGACTAATAATAATATACTACGTATACTGTTATACAAGTATTAGGCATTAATGCCTCAGCCCCCGGAATCACAGACACAATAGAAAATCTATTGTGTCGTGGCCCGATTGGGCCGCTCGGTGGACAAACTAAACGATTTAATTTAAGGATAGTGAATCATTTTACAATCAATATATTTAATAGAGTTTTTACCGAATTTTTTTTTTATTTCTCATGCACTTAATTTATATGCTCCTACGTGAAAAATATTACACACTGCTCAAAGAGTATTATTAACTTTTAGCAATTAGGCGCGTACAAATAAAGGATATAGAAAAAAGTGTGGTTTTATGAAACCACGGTAAAAGTGAAACTTAGGCACAAAATTATCGTATTTGTACGATAATAATTATCTTCACTGATATATTTTTTTTTTATTTTAAGTAACTTGTATTCGCGAAGTTCATCCTCGTAATAACTTAACATTATAATACCTATCGTTTGTTATCCTAGTATTAGATAACATTCGTAGTTCATAATTATTATTATCGTACGGTTCGACCGTCACGCGACATGCGCCACACAGACCAAAAAGTTTGAGACGATGTAATAAAAGTTTCACTTTAAAAAATCTAGCAATGAACTAAGTACGAATGTTATCTAATAATAGGATAAAAAACGATAGGTATTATAATGTTAAGTTATTACGAGGATGAACTTCGCGAATACAAGTTACTTAAAATTCAAATTCCAATTCATAATAATTTATTCTTGATGCTTCATGGTATTGTAACTACACTCCAATGCTTTCTATTTACCTCTTCATACCCTTATAGTTGATAATGATGTAAATGGCCAAGCAGAATAATGTGTGAGGGTCACTTTACAGTTTCCCATTTAGGGTCATAAAAACAATAAATCTTAGTATTGTACATTAATACTGATATTTATGTATTGATACAGCCTATGCTTCTATCATGAGGATGTCATGAGGATGAACAAAGTAAGGTATATAAATCTCAATATTTTGTAGAACATCGTCCATCAACAACAAATTTATCTTCTTAAACAATTAATTACCTGGGGCCTTAGACAAAGTAACAATTAAAAAACGATAACGAAGTTAGAAAAGGCAAAAATGTATGGGATTGACATACGCCGCGCTAGATCACGTGGTCTATCTAATGTCAATCCCATACATTTTTCCTTTTCTAACTTCGTTATCGTTTTTTAATTGTTACTTTGTCTAAGGCCCCTGATATGATAACTGAACAATTCTTACTAATTAAATATTTATCTTGACGAAGGGTCGATGAGTCAATGCTATCTACATATAATAAATAAATACCCTATATGAACATGAACAACTTGCTTCAATCCATTATTATTGATCGAATATCAAACAAGGCAGACGTTATGAGTTTCTCAAATAAAGTGGTGTTAGTAACGGTGGCAGCTCAGGTATTGGAGCAGCAATAGCTAAACAATTCTCTAAGGAAGGAGCCAATGTTGCTATCGTTGCTCGCAATGAAAAGAAATTACATGATGTCGATGAAGAATGCAAGAAACTTGGTAAATCTACATTCATAATTAAAGCAGATATATCTCAAGACAGTGGAGCATCTACTGCCGTTGATGAAACTATCAAGAAATTTGGTAAAATAGACATACTCATCAACAGCGCTGGCATATTACGTTTTGGATGCATTCTTGATGGAAATTTGATGAAGTCCTACGATGAAATAATAAATGTAAATTTACGAGGCATCATGAATGTAACTTCGCTTGCTGCGCCTCACATCGTCAAAACAAAGGGAAATATTATTATGATTTCGAGTGTAGCTGGGAGTGAAACACCAAAAGTTCCCCATTTTTCTGCGTATGCAGTTTCGAAGGCTGGCTTAAACCAGTTTACGAAGGCAACTGCTGCTGAATTAGCTCCACATGGCGTGAGAGTGAATACAGTTACTCCTGGACCAGTGCATACTGATATCATTGAAAATGTAAATATTCCTGTTGAAATTTTACCCAAATTAGCCAATTTTAAAACGGCTCTGAACAGAATATCAGATCCTGACGAAATTGCTCATATGGTCTTGTACATTGCGAGCGATAAATGTATCGGTGTTACGGGATCTAATTTTGTATGCGACAATGGTAGTACTTTGACATAATAGTTAGGTATGTTTGATGAATAGTTTTGAGATGTGATTTGTATAATTATAACTAAAATTATAATTACTACATTAAACAAATAAAAATTTATCGCTGTCTTTTTAATGACTAATTCCAACTAATTCTAATGATTAGGACCTCGGATTTCCACGATTTGATCACATTTGATGATATAGGCTATAGCCACAGATAATAATTAATAATACTAATTGTATATGCAATCACGACGCAAATCGCTATACATCATATAATGCTCAACATATTCTTGTAGGCGCCAAAAAAATAGAAATGTATGTATGTAGTGTACAATTTCAGGAAAAGTTGGTAAAACTACTTATTCCATAATTGTTATACATATTAACATTGCCATTCAAATTAAACATCATTTGAAAAATAAATCCAATTACAGAGAGAGAGAGCCACGAGAGCAGTACCAAAATAGTTAAGTGAATAAAACCGCTTTGAATCATAAATTTTTCCGATGTAATCATCAATATGACACTAAATTGACAAACGTATATTTGGATACTGTGTACAATGATATTATATATAGAAACATAATATTATTATATAGTTTTTTTGTTGCTTCTATTCGGTGAACTGTAGCTATTTTCATTCCTATACAATTCAATACAATATAACCAATTAGCCTTTAAAACTATGTAGACATATTCCAAACACTTCAGGATGATTTACACGAAGCAGGAATGGTATACACCGGCAGAAGTTTCGGTCCATAACAAGGCAACAGATTGCTGGGTATCCTTGAACGGCAAAGTTCGGGACCTGACGCAGTGGTTGCAGCAGCAGGTGAAACTCTGCAAGTGCCCGAAGACCTGCTCCTGTGCTGTGAAGAATTGGTACTGTGGGCAGGAGTGTGTGGAGTACTGCTCTTGTTTAAAGCGCGGCTTCTTCTACTGTGATGCGAAACGGGTAAATCTATAAGTATTTCAACGCTTGTTATTTCTCTATGAGATAACTAAAATATGTATCTAGTGTTAATTCAATATTCACAATTATGAATAAGCTGTGATAAATACAACGATTTATTTCGTAGTTATCAAAGCACTAACTTTCCGCTCGCGACTTCGCCCGCGTTTTCAACGAAAAACCCGCATAGTTCCCGTTCCCGTGGGATTTCCGGGATAAAACCTATCCTATGTGTTAATCCAAGTTACCCTCTATATGTGTGCTAATTATAATTTCATCGTAATCGGTTCAGTAGTATTTATGTGAAAGAGTAACAAACATTTTGCATTTATAATATTAGTAGGATAGGATGGCATCGATGTATCGTTATATCAGCAGGTGCCTCACATGTAATGGTTGTTACAAGTATTTGAATAAAATTTCAATAAATTAAGAATGTAATCCTGTGATTATAATATGCTATAATCCTGTAATTATTTTAATTCTTGCAGCTCGCAACAACAGTTCTAGCCTACGCGGGTAAGGATGTCAGCCACTGGTTCAAGGGCGATGACTGGGTACACTACACACACCCTATCGTGGGTGTGAGCACCCCGTACCATGTGCACGGCCCAGGGTATAGACAGCCGGTGGTGCCGTCCACCAGGTGGCGGCCGCCGTGCTGCCCCTGGTGGTTGAACGAGGGCAACGTGGTTGGGAAGGTCACCGCAAAGACTCGGCCTATTAGGATTACGAATACTTTGACTGGTAGTTATAAAGAATATTATTTCTTAATAAGCACAGATTAATGACGACCTATTTTTTACAATTACAAAGATCTTTCGAAGAAATAGGAGAATAATTATTAACAAATAAAGTTCTTCAAATCATTTATAAATTTCCATTAACTTAGTATGAACCTGAAAAGGGGAAATTAATGCGAAAGATTTATCATAATTTGTTTATTCGTTCGTCATTTTCGTCGTACCTTCATGTATAACAGACACGTCTGATTTCAAGACTGACGAAACAGCAAGCAGAGAACCACTGCGACTGCTCACACTAGAGACATGTAAACATAATACAGCCTCCATGACATTCAGGTACATCAGTGACTCTCGAAGTATGCTCCGAAGAGACAATCTACCAGATCATGATGCGGTACCTTCCTCACAATTCACACATGCTCTCCTACACTTGGCGGTATATGAATAGACCGCTGAACTATGAAAAGACCCTGGAGCAAAATGGTGTACCTGATGAAAGGGAGGTCTTCAATGATTTAGCGCTGCCGGAGAATCTGCATATACCGGATTTGTTGTTGTACTATAATGATGATTTGACTGAAGGTATGGTACAATGGTAGTTTCTATTAAATGTAGTAGTTACTGACGACGGAGGTTGTGATAATACACGTTTAAGAGGAGGCTCCCTAAATTTTATGTGAATTTGCATTAATATTCTGAAACAGTCACACATACAATCAAAATGGAACTTAAGTATATGATTTATTGGGTCTTTTTCTTTCCATGTACAAGACAGTTATGTAATTGTAACATTTGCGCTCGATTCATTTTTTAATTCAATAATTATGCCTTTTTAAAGGATTATTACATTGTTTTAAAGATTTACTTGGACTTTGTCTAAAATAAATGTTAAAAGTAAGAAAATATAGTTTACTATCCAATCCCAAGATATTTTTTCTCTAGATCAATTATTACTTTAGTTATAAACGAAATAAGAGAATTGAGACTTACGCGATATTCAACTTTATTACGGCTAAGTTAGCGTCTAGTACCGCGTAGCGGTCTAACCGGTCTCTCAGTGCCAGAAATTATGTTAGGGAGCCTCCCCTTAAATGGTAATTATTTCTTAGTCTTTATTAGGTAGTGCAAAATTCATATTTTATTTTATTTTTTATCATTCAAACATATACCAGTTAGTTATTAGTAGACAACGTAGAGCTGAGAACCCGAATATACTGAAAAAAATAGCAATAAGGTCAATTTTCATTAGTATGAAAATTAATATATTTAGTATGCCTTTGTTATACGAACATGAAGACAACTATCAGCTAATAACTATAAGCATGGACAAATAATATTTGTCTATGCTATTAGTCTAATGATAAAACATTTTACATTGCAGATATAAAACGGTTATTCTACGGATTTTTCCTGATAGTATCATACTTCGATAATAAGTATCTAGTTCCATTTAATTAGATTATGAATAATTTATAATTATATCAATTATTTCAGATCCACCGAAAGATTGCTACTGTGAAGATAAAGATTGTACAAGAGGCAATCCTAACGCATGTCATATGGAATAATTTATAGACTTGTTCTTGTTGAGTTTTGTAATATGTATTTATTTCAATTGAATAAAAATTTATTTGTATAATATCTATGAGTTTTATTCATAGAATTGAGATTATCCTTATTTACTTAAGGTTTGTTATAAATAATTAAAATTTGTACGTACAAAAAATAGGAATATGTAGTATGTTTCATAATAGGAAACAAGTACACTTATTATTGAATAAGTATACATACATATAAGTAATCGACTCGGTAATTCACAACAGCAAAAAAGCTACACCATATTGTTACAACAACACGAAACAAAAAATTAATATAGCCCTATTATTCCGTTTTTATTCCATTCTTTTTTTTTTTTTTTTTTTTTATTAACAATAGCCAGGCATTTGACTGCATCCTACCTGATGGTAAGTAGTGATGCAGTCTAAGAATGAGCATGCCTGCCTAGAAAGAGCCTATTCACTTTTACCCTGAACAGATCCGGATTATAGGTTTCTGGAAAGACAGACGCGGGCAAGGCGTTCCAGTCCCTCGCTGTTTCGGTTTATAAAAGAGTTCTGAAACCGTTTTGTGCGCAAAAAAGGTACATCAACTACAAAGGGATGGAAGCCAAGCGCGCGTCGAGATGTTCTGTGGTGGAAAGGGGAGGGTGGAATGAGATTATGCAGCTCCGTTGCACATTCCCCGAAGTGCAAGCGGTAAAAAACTGATAGGCATGCGACTTTACGTCTATGTTCAAGACTAAGCAGTCTTCTCTTGGTCAGATTCAGGTCATCTATAATCCTTACAGCACGTCTCTCAATCGAATCCAATGCTCCTAGATGTGTTTTTGCAGCTCCAGCCCATAAATGGCTGCAGTACTCCACACACGAACGAATTTGTGCTTGATATATATTTAGAAGCTGTTTTGGTGTGAAGTACTGCCTGACCTTCGATAATATGCCAAGTTTTTTGGCAGCCATTCGAGCCTTGGATTCGATGAAAGCACCGAAGTTAAGATCAGATGAGAGAGTTACTCCTAGTAGCTCAAGGTGGTCAGCTACTGTAATCGCTACATTCTGAAAAGAAGGCGTCAGCTCAAAACTACACTTTTTGGCAGTGAAAAGGCAGGCCTGAGTTTTATTGGCATTGAATTGGACAAGATTGGAGTCACCCCAATCGGAGACCTCTCTGAGTGTCCTATTCACGCGTTCGACCATGGCCTCTCTTTCCATTTTAATTTTGTCCTTTGTTGCAGTAGCATCAGATAAGTACCTTTCTACAACGGTGCTGTCATCTGCATACCCAAAAATGTTATGCTTAAGCATATCATTTATGTGCAGCAGAAACAGCGTTGCAGACAGGACAGATCCTTGGGGAACTCCGGCATTAATTGCCAATTGATCAGAAGCGCAGCCATCGACGACGACACGCACTGATCGTTCCCGTAGGAAATCAGCTATCCAGATTCTAAGTTAAAGCTTTTTCTTGGCGCGTGCCAGGTCAATGGTATTTACCTTTGACCATAATTTGATGCATTTATGTTTGTATGAGCTTTGTGCAATAAGGGGAACGACACGCGACTTCAGAAAAAGTGACTTGTGATGGTAATGACCTCGTAAAGCAGTATATTGCTCTATGCAGAGACAACCCATCACACTTAGTAGTTAGAAATCGCGGGAAAAATGACATTTTACCTTTTTTTAAAACGATAGGCTATGGATTCAGAATAAAAGTGTGTAGTAGAGTGCAAGTTATATTTATAAGGGTACATTTAATATGCATAATATGGGTTAGTCACATGTCTTTACTCTACCTTGCTCTTCGATTAGGTAGATTTGTTTGTTTTTTTTGGAATTGTAGGTACTATCTAACGATACTTACAGTCAATAGTCATGTGTAAATATAGTATAAAATCAGAAGCAGCAAGTAATTTAGCATTGGAGTGAAATTATAGTCAAAAGTTTCCTTTAAAAAATTACACACTGTATTATAAAATATGATTTCAATTATGATTAAAATTTTGATAATATGCGTGGCATTTCGTTCACTTATTGCTCTACAAGAAAAAAGTGTATTTTCATGAAAGCTTTTAATAAACAGATGGAAATTATAAACTTAAAATTTGAAATAGAGCAATATAATACGATAAATACATTATCATTATCGGTGGCATTAACCTTAAAGGTTTTTATCGAAAAATCCCAACACCGACCACAGGATACATGCTTAGCGGAGCGCGACCAGCCCTGGTGAGCGGCTGGTGTTGCCTAAAGACATCACCTGGCGTTGTTTGAATATTAATGGTGGCATATATTGTATACTTTTTATTTCTTTTATTGTTTGTGTTTTTGATGATAGTTTATGGAGTTTATTGTGCTTTATCTATTATGTAAAAAGAAGCTGGAAGACAATAAATGTTTTTAAATTAAAATAGTATTTGATAACTTAATTAATTCATATTGTTGTTTCCAAATTCATTACTAGTGTGTAATACGCATTGAGAAAATAATCAAAGATAATTAAAACTGAGCTTTTGTATAAAAAGCACGTACGCTATGTAACTACATATATTTAGCGAACATGTATATTGTATTGGTTTAAAATAACACAAAGTGCAACAATGCACGACTTTCTCAATTTCTCTACCCCACGCAATACAGATATTTCAAGACAAGACACCCGCTTATTTGCGTACTTACAAGCGGGACCACCACGCATGCGCGGATCGGATAATTCACTTGTTACCCCAAATTACCCCATGCAAAGTTCCATAAAAATAGACGCATAGCGCAGCCGCATTTGTCCAGGGATATGGGAGACGAGACGCGCGCGCGTGTGACGTAATTCGAATACCAATGTTTCGCGCTTCGACATTTCAATGTCAAAAAACCGCGGGAAAATTGACATTTAACTTTTTTTTGAACTGTGGACTGTGGTTCATGAATGAAGTGTAGTGAATGACGTTTGATATCGAAATTGAATGTGAGTTATAATATTAATTATGTTTAAAATATTACTGCTCCTTTCGTGTTATTTTCCAATTTAATTTAACATAATATATTGTACAACGTACAGTAAGTCACTAACTTATTATTATTAAAAATGAATGGAGATTCTGTTATTTTCCTCCAGCTTCTGAAAGTTAATTACTTACTTTTTTGTTGTACAATACAATAGAATATCAAGTAAACACGCGTATCCAATGTATGCATTTATAAAATAAGGTTTGATTTATGATACTTTTTAAGATGGAAATTAATGACCTTTCTTGTGATCCATTACCTACTAAGTTTATAGAACTAATAGTTAACTACTTAAATATTTTGTAGGAAGACTTTTGACTGAATACATAACATTTTAGGAATGTTTTCTAAGTTTGTTTTTAATCTACATAAACATGGGGTTGGAACCGTTTCCATTATCGTAATTGACCTTGTGCAAAGCTAAAATATGAGTCACACAGGGTGCACAGAGCGAACAATTTGTTAGGGATTCAATTGATTTCGTATCCCCTTGGGAAGAATACTGATCCTCCCAGACCCTCCCTTTTCGCACCCTATATAAATGTCTTTTGAGTGCTTTTAAATGTCGTGACATTTTAAACTCTCCAATCTTTTTAAACTAGGGTACCTAATACCTATGTATGGAATTCGTGTTTTGTTTTTTTGTTGAAAGTCTACCACTGCACTAATTTATGTATCGTTTTAAATAATAATAACAAATGATGTTCAAATCATTTAATGATAAATTCCGGAATAAAAATTACTTCAAAATATTTTTTCGAGTCAGTTTAAAAAAAATACCTACATTGGTTATATCATTGAGATACATGTAGGTACTATATTAACTCAGGGTTATATATAGATAATGAAAATATACAAAATATTATAATCACTTTACAGTTATCGAAAAATGTCATTGTATTTCTGATGGCTGTACTTTTGCTGTACAAAGTCTAAGTTCAAACTTTGGTCATTTGTCTCTCGCATAACTAATCGTGATAGATATGGATTTTTTTTCATTTAGATTAGAAGCAGTAAATGAATTTTGTAGGTATGTTTGGACGCTCTTACTTATTTATCACTGTTTCTTAAATATTATTTAAATCGTGTGTTTTAATTTCTGGGTTTATTTACATGAAAATAAAACCTACATACCTATACATGTTACAATTTGATATGAAATTAATGTTTATTTCAGATTTCCAGATATGGCGACTCTACCTATCTACGTGTCATTGAGCAGGTAACTAAGTAAAAATTTAAGTTATTTCAAATACAATTTTCTTAGTCCCTTTGTTTTATTTCCTTGATAGTATTCACAATATGAATATGAAACAATTCTGTACGTGTGTTGAATAAAAATATTTGATAGCATTTGTGAGTATTTGTAAGCATTTTTTTAAGACGTCAACATAAACATATCACTATTTTTTTATGTACGTATCAGCTTGAAATCAAAACATGTCATATATTTTTCATAAATTAAAAATTATGATTTAAAAACAGCACACGACAAAATTTAACCACCAAATGACACGGAAAATTAAAAAAGATTTAAGATTACACGGGCGCGAACTGCGCAAGATTTTACGTTCATTTTAAAATTCCATAAATCGTATCGTGCGGAGTATCATGAAAACTGTAAAACGGGCATAAAACCGTATAATTACACTAATAATTGCCCCCGACATGTGTTGCGTTCTTCCGGACTCAGCTTGTGAGGGAGCGCTCTGTGTGCGTCGTTAAAATCACATAAAATTATGTATTGGGGATATTTTTATAGATCTGTTAACGACGTGTAGGATCTGTGCTCTGTATGTGTTCTGCGAGGCTACCATTGATATAATGATTTCCGTATAATGCAGAATTTATAAAAATTGTCCTATGCTTCAATTATTGCTTATTCATATATCAGATAAAGTTTAAAGTAAACAGTTTTTCGATAAGTTACAAATTATACATTAATTCGGAAATTGACAAAAATTATTATCTTGATCCAAACGGAGAAAAATTCAAAACATAAATCATGGAGCCCCATCAGCGTGGTTCAGCTGTTTTTGAGTTACAAGTGGTAAGACTAACATGACATTCTTTTGTATAGGTAACTAATAACTATAGATGTAGCCCGTGATTTGTGAACTATGAAGATAAATGGTGTTTAATGCAAGCTTATCGTCGTCACTCATTTAATTCTTTTGGATTTTAGATGATATTAATATATTTATAAGTACCTACATCTTTTGCAAAAATAAAGAACCCAAAGCACACGATTCGGAAGCCACAAAATACCATCACGTTACACATTCTATAACTGTATATTGTATACCAGTGTTTGTTAAAACCAGCCAGAGCTTTCCGTCGCTTCCTGTGTCCCGGTAAGGAAGTAAAATGCCACTACGTGCTTACCGATAGGGCTGCCAATAACCGGTTTTACTATATTCCTAGAACACCCTGTACAACTGTATTTGGTCATGTATAAATTGAACTGTTTGTTGGTTGTTTTGGAATGTGATACTGCTTCCAAAATGATAAAAAAGTTGAGATATTTAGTAATTTATTGATAATATTTCACATGTTTTCGAAATGCCTGGATTTGTTGTATGTTATTGAGCGTGTTATGGAAGATAACAACTAAGATCTATTCTTCGAAATGCTACTCTTTTGAAAATACAACAGTTTCTAAAGATATCTAGTATTTTCTTAGCTATAATCAAATCAATTTAATAATACTTCATTATCATCATCATCAGCCCGTATATGTTCCCACTGCTGGGACACGGGCCTCCGGACAAGTGCGGGTTGGCGGATGTCACATGTCGACGAACTTTTGATCCTTCGACATGGGTTCCTCACGATGTTTTTCTTGACCGTTCGAGCAGTGGTGATGTTATAACATATTTTAGACTTAATAAAATATTTTGACAACCCTAGTTATGAGCTTATTATCTGTATGTATGTAACATGAATTCAATTGAAGCTCTATTGCTTCCCTTTTTTGGAAGCAGACGACATACTTCTCACATACAAATTTTTATTTTATATACTCAAATTAAATTTTAAGCACCTAACTTATTATTTTAGCAACATCTTTCAGTCTGTACGTAGTGGTAAATTTGGAAATACCTTTCTTCTTTAGAAATAGTGATTTATTATTTATTTTGTCTTACACATTAACTAAGATCAAAACTATTTCCTAATCTCATCACATTCAAATTATAATACTTAATGAAAAAGTTTCGCCTTCTTTCGTTTTCGTTACCTTTTTAGTTTTTAGATTTTATAATACGGAAATTTCTGTCAATATTCAAACTCGTAAAAGTTAAACAACATGAACTTTTCTCTGTATTCTTTGATCTCTATTAAAATATGAATCTCTCAATCTCCCCTAATTAGTGCAATATTGCTCTCCATTACATCTCATATAATCTGCAATGTGTAATAATTTGTCTTTTCGCGTGTCTACAGATAATATATCTTGATGTATAAGTGTTGAATGTATCATTACTGTCAGAGTAATCGAGAAAAAAATATAGTTTGATTTATACGCAATGCTTCTTGATATAAACGATGAAAACAAAAGTGATAATTGCTGTGTTTCAACATGTTGTAATTATTGTATGATATGATTTTATTAATTATAGACAATGTTCAATGAGAAATTAATTCATTTCAAGGTAATTTTCTTAGATTTCAACGTAAGTTTTTGGACAAACGTGTGTGTGTTTATGCATTTTAGAATAAAATGCATAAACACACACACACCAAAATCCGATTGATTTTAGATTTTAGAATGTCTCTATAGAATTATGTTTTTTTTTAAGTCTTCGAAAGAATCCTGCTACCAAACCCGTTCTTAGTCAGACTGAAGTAAACAAAAAGGCCTAAGCGATAGGCTCAAATATTAAATATTAAAAAAAAAGTATATAATGTTCCCTTAAAATAGCGTTAATAATCATAAACACTGATTTTAATTATCACTTTCACTACCGACTTAGGTAATTTAGGAACTTTCAATTTAGAAACCAGGGGATATTTTCATTATCCACGCTGATGAGTTAGTGGTTTTTAAGCAAATGAAGTGTGAAATTAACAAGTCATTACCGGGAAGTAATTAAGATTTAATTTAGAAATTATGTAAAAATATTTTCATGATCGTTACTGAAGAGGCGATGAGCCTTGTAATGAGATTGAGTTGTTTTTTTGTTGATATTTTTCATACTGGGTGTAAGATACTGTTTGGCAGGAAAAAAATGATGTGAGAAGATCTCAATCTATACTAATATTATAAAGCTGAAGAGTTTGTTTGTTTGAACGCGCTAATCTCAGGAATAAGGTACTGGTCCGATTTGAAAAGTTCTTTCGGTGTAAGATAGCCCATATTTTATCGAGGTTATAGTATCGTCACGCTAAGACCAACAGGAGTGCAGCACTGCGGGTAAAACCGCGGGGCAAAGCTAGTTAGTAATAATACCCACTAATTTTCAAAACAACTTTCTCATACCATATTTTTACATTTAATTTAGATTTAAAATATCCTAACTTCAGTATATTTGTAGTAGGCTATAAGTAGAGAAACATTCAAAACATTCAAAACAACATACATCTTTACATAAATGAGTGTCTGGATGTTGTCACGAGATATCGATAGTGATGTTGACAGGAACAACTGGGTGATTGGTTGTGACTTGTGACGTCATTTTGTTTTAGGGTTGTAGAGCGTGTGGTAGAGAAATTAAGTTATAGAATTGCTTGTAATGTTTTCGTGTTATAAAAATATATATAGCAAAAATTATTAGAGGGAACTGGGAGCTCTAATGTTGATGAATAATCAAGGCATTTAAATGAAAATTATTAATCTTTACTACAACAACTGGAAGTCCGTACTGACCACAGTACTGACGAGGCAAATAATTACCTATCAAACACAAAAAGAATCACGTCAAAAATGTGGTACGTATTAAGAATAAGAAACTTTTTCAGAATGCCGTCTAAAAATACATACCTATCGAAAACCTAAGTCGAAAATATTTACCAAAATTTACATTAACCGCCCAAAACACACTGCTCTTACAGCCTCTTTTGATTATTCACCATTTCATGTGCTATTCTGTAATATAGAAAATATATTTAGCACCTATATATTCACAGCATTAGCAATGAGCAAGAAGCTTATATCTAATACACTGAAGATTTCAGTATGAACATTAACTTGTAACAAGAAAATGTTCATACTGAAATCTCCAGTGTATTAGATATAAGCTTCTTGGCAATGAGGGACCCACACGTCACTGTCATCACCAATAACATAAATACGTTGAACATTTCAATCATGGCCGACGCGACGGTGGGTTGACGATCCCAACGAGGAATGCCCTATATCACTACATAGTATAAAACAAAGTCGCTTTCTCTGTCCCTATGTCCCTATATCCCTATGTCCCTTTGTACGCTTAAATCTTTGAAACTACGCAACGGATTTTGATGCGGTTTTTTTTAATAGATAGAGTGATTCAAGAGGAAGGTTTATATGTATAATAACATCCATTAAATAGTGGAGAAGTACTGTTATTTTTGAGGTTTCTAATGTGATGTCGTAAAAAATTACATTTTTTCCGCTTACATTGCAAACGCAGGCTGAACCCTACGAGTTTTATCAAAATAATGTAGGTACTAAGTATTATACAGTACACACATGTGTACACATACACATTGAAAAGGTCTACAGAAAAGTCCGCGGTGGCACATGTCTTTCTCTTATTCTTCATTATGGATAACCCACAATAACCTTTTTTTTTTGTTCATTTACTTTTTACGACAAAATATAATGGCTAATTTTCGATGCGATTTTAACCAATACAACCATACAATTAATATTAAATACCTCGAATACATTTTTCATTTAATAAAGATCTATATGGCCCTTTACACCGTTTAGATTTAAGTGAATATTTTCGAAGATATTACCTACAGATTTAAAAATTGCGGGACGTAGCGTTTGCGGCGGTACCGGCCGGCCGCCCGGCTATATATTTTATACCCGTGCGAAGCCGGAGCGGGCCGCTATGTTTTTATATACAACGTTCACAGTTTTTCTGTAGTGTATTTAGTAGGTATCAGCATTGCACCCGTGCGAAGCCGGGGCGGGTCGCTAGTTATTGTAACAAATGTAATTTGGTACAAATTGTATGTGTGTGTTTCAGTAGTACAAATTTCATTCAATAAAAATTATTCCTTCAAACTCATTTAACATTTATTTATTCAACTAGATATACCTAGTTTAAAGAATGTAATTTAATTCTTGCAAAAGAAATCTTGGGAACAGCTGCTGCTGTTGTTGCTGCTGAGTGCTGCTGCAAAAAAAAACAATAAATTGTAAGTCATACATGGAAAGCAAATAATTCATATACACCAAATATATACCTTATATGAACAGCAACCATCAAACATTTATATTCCCGTGATATAATTTCATACTCGGGTTTTCCTGACTTCCCTGTAGGTACTTAGCTAGTTAAATACTAATTCCATAAAATAGCTAAACCGGTTCACCAGGATTTGCGTGCAAGTACAGGATATGACTAATGAACATAAACTAGTTCCTCTTAAACATTTTCAAGTGCACAATAATAATAATTATGACTCCTTGCTCGAAACGCTTTTATTAGGTATTTGTACCTATTACCTCTTGTTACTAACGACTAAATGGTCGATAAATATGACCAATTATTATCATTATATCTTTATCGATTCAACTGTTTTGTATTGAATAGGTACATAAATAACGATACTTTCAAATCTGTGACTTTCATAATACATAGTTATTATAACAATATATTTCTGTAATACTATACTGGGTCATATATTTTGTAGCAAAATGCAGTTTCATTCGTAAATAAACCCAAAAGTGACCATAATAATAAAAATATTTAAAAAACAAAATAAAACATCTCACTTGTTGACAGAACAAAGGGATATTAATCAAAATACGTTATTAAATTGGATGATTCACGTCTTGCATACAGATTTTTAACTGTATTTTTGTTTATTAAATGTTGCTTCTAAAACACTACCAAATTCAATATGGGACAAAGAATCGGATTTGGCCGGAGAGAATTCAGGCGCACAGCATCATGTGCTCTCCAAGGATTTGTTACTTCAGGATTAAAAAACATCTTGAATGTGTTCGGAATATATTACCATATATAATATGTAATTTTAATAAGTAACTTTTTTTTCATAGAGTATGAATTCCCATAAAATTACTTGACAAATAACATTAGATACCTACATTTTAATAAAGTACCTATTTCATATAAGAAGAAATACTTTATCTCCCTCTCTCTTGTATTACAAGAAAATTAAAAAAAAATTAAACTTGTAAAATCTGTAATTTTCCAGACGCTTCTTCACCAATCTAATTGACGCAGAAAACATCACGGAAACGAAACCAACGCTCACGATCATGTTCGTCGGTATGCAAAATTTTCAGAAACACGCAAGAGCGCGGTAAAATTTAATCTGTGGATTTGAAAAAAAATAAGTGCATATCGTCGTAGAAGAATTGATGCACAACCAATACATTGTAAGCGTTCATCATTGGTCCAACTATAGAGTAATGAGAAATGTTACAACGAATTTTCCAATCATTTATTTCACGCGATACGCTACTGTATTTATTGCATCTAATTGTATTGTTACTTAAAAAATAGCTCGCTAATTACATTATGGATTCTATAGGAATATATGATCTTTCAACAGTAATTGTTGTTTGTTACAATTTTTTTAATAATAGTTTTAAATTAACTAACTCTAATATAGATAAGATTGATTATGACAGACTCAAACTCAAACATTTATTTTTTCAATTAGACTTCTTCTAGAAGCACTTTTGAATCGTCATTACATAATATTATTTTTAACATTTACCACCGATTCGGAAAGCAGTATAGACTACCTACTAGAGAACCGGCAAGAAACTCTATATAGTTGCTCTTTTTAGACAAAGTAGAGTCGTGGTCAAACACTGTTTATTATAACTAATTATATGTAAATAATAAATACCTCTACTAGTTTTAGCCAGCTTTATAGGTGCATTCCTATTCTGTATGTAGATTGCAGGTATAAATTATTTATAGGTACACGAAAATCTTGAAACTTAGTAATTGTGCGTATAGAGTCGATTGTGCCTATTTGATAATAAACATTAATAAAATTTTATGTGTTTGTACCAAATGCACAAAAGTAAACGTACCGTTCTTTGCCTTAATTACTTTTATGAATCCAGCATTAAAAACCAATAAGGTTGTTGAACTTACACAAAAGTTTCACATTAACAACTTAGGATTAATATCGACTCGTATATATGTTAATTGGCATACAATATATACAAATATTTCATTAAATCGATTCAATTTGATCGTCCGACCAAAAGACGCGCCTACACTTCGGCACAACGGTCTCAGCTGCCCTTTTAAAGTAACCTGTATCGCATATTTAATGTCTTTGTTCGTTTGTTTTAATTTATGACAGCTTTTTTATAATGAGAACGCAATTTTGTTAGCGTTAAGCCGAATTGTGGGAAAATTTTAAGTGCTAGCGAGGCTTATATGGCTAACATTTAATGCTATACGGATTTTAAAAGAAGTGATTACCTTATGAAAAATAGCCTCATTTGGAAACAAATTTGTCATAAATTGGAATATATATTATTTGTGATAACGGTAGATATCCAGGGTAAATGTCTTTGTGTATACCTCTTAAGTCTCTATAGCTAAAACTGAAAAGCAGTTTAAAAAGCTCTTGTATTGCAAAAATAATTAATTTCAAGTTTCAACACACTCAAAAACTAATTTTTCTCGCACAGTTGGAAATCTGTTTTGGTGCAGATGCCTAAAAACTATAATGTCACGTTATAGTTAGGTAGAGATAAATCTAGATATTGTGTATTTTTCATAATAATCATACTTTAAAATATGTGCTGTATTAAAAGTTAAAACATAACACTCATAAAATAACTATCCACTGCAACATTCACAAAAACCACTTTTTTATTTAAAGATAAAATTATCGTTATATGTATATTATATGTCTATTATTATATTATGTATATGTCTATTATTATATGTCTTTGAAATAAAATTATTCAAGTTCAAACAAGGCCGCTCATTTATTATACATATTTCTTCGAAAGATATAATCTTAAGTAATTAAGTAGACAAAGTGTCGCGCTTCGCTAGCTCTGTGGTATGCGCGAGCAAACAAAATACACATGACTTTTATGGTAATACGTGTATACTGTTTCTAATACATTGTATTATGTAGAATGAGTTTACATTTTTTAGTTGGTTTACACCTTTTGGGTTAGAAACTTTTCTTGGGCCAAATTTTTTATGTTTTGTTCATTAAAGTTTTGAGTCGTGTTAAGCTTTTGAGTACCAGCTATATTCATAAATTCAGTATAAATCGATAGTATATTTTATTCACGACTGAGAATATGAGTAGGAAATATTTTAAAGGAAATTATAATGTTCATTTCTTTATTCCTCCTATCAATTATCCTACTGCCTTCTGTATCCTATATATCCTACTAGAGGTCCGCCCCGGCTTCGCCCGTGGTACATATTTCGCAATAAAAGGTAGCCTATGTCCTTTCTCGGGTATCAAAATATCTCCATACCAAATTTCATGAAAATTGGTTCAGTAGTTTAGGCGTGATTGAGTAACAGACAGACAGACAGAGTTACTTTCGCATTTATAATATTAGTATGGATAAAGCTGGCAATCCATTTGGGAGGTCATTTCAAAGGTTGATGAGCAGTGGCTGTCGCTTACCAATTACTAACAGACGAACCACATAATAAATTAAAAAAGAGCGTGCGTTCCGAGCACACGTGTTAGAAGTGAAACTTCTTTTGCAAGATTCAAAGATACCAAAATCATTGCCTTAGGTACCCCATGACGTGACAGTATTGCCATTACGCGACTTTGAAATTTTACTCTAAACGCGCCTAAAGAAGTTTCTCTTCAAAAATACTAAAACTTTTAAATTAAGGGAACATTTTCTTGCATGCGGGCTTCGTCTGAGGTGAGTTCTACAGATAAATTAACTCTGAATATTACCTAGAATCTCGATGTATCAATGATGTTGAAGAAATCAATGGGACAACATTAGCGAAGTGAAATTATAACACAATGTGAAAAGTATGGGAATATTTGCAAAAGAAATGTGACGCCACAAACAAATGGAAAAGGTTTTAATTTCTAATGAAAGTATAAGTAGCAGAGATGTTAATAAAAATATAATAAGCAAAATTGTATTTCATCTTTCCAACCACTTATTATAAGACTGAAATCTTCATTCAAAATACACCAAAAATAGATATTTTATTATATTTTCGTCACAGAAAAAACCGAGAAATACTTATGAGATTAAGAATAAACTTTTCTTTACACGAAGCTCTAAATTTTAAATAAAAGCACATTCATAATGGCTCTATATTTCGTTCAAACTAAAAGAAATATATTCACTTAACAATATTGTAATTTATCATGACACGCTTATAATTTTCCATAATTTGCACTTAGCCGCGTATTATCTGACGTTCTTTGTATTGTAATGAATTCTCACGTTTCTTTGTGTAAAGAATTGTTAAAGGAATTTTCGAAAAGATGCATGAAAACTCGGCGGCAGGTGTTAAAGATGCGAATTTGTCGGTGTTTAAAAACATTCCTGAAAACGGTGTTTTAATTTTCTATGCTCCGTACTATTTTTAAAATTATTAATAGGAGATTATAACCCACACATAATCTCAAAGTTTCTGTGAAAATTAGGTATTTTCCGCATTTCCACTTTCAAACATCGTTTGTTTTAATTTAGAAAACATACAAAATTTCTAATCAAGCTACTTATGAAAATCAAACTTAAGTAAGACATTATTATCAAAAATGGTTGTCTTGTGACAAAGTTAAAGAAATGTAAGTTACATTACATTATGTAACGTACTTACCTAACGTGGGTAAAAATGTCCTTGAAAACCAAGTCAGTAACTCAAAATCTGTGAACACTAAACATTTTCATAATATTTTTTAAATAGTCCAATCTGTATTTTAGAAGTAATATTAACTAAAATATATCCAGAAATATCATGTGAAAGTTACGCTCTGTTAGCAAACAAATTGTAGGGTAAATATTAGCACAAACTACTTCATGTAATAACTACATATGCAGATGACATGAGCCTATAATATGGACGGACGACACAAAACATAGGCTTCATATACTGTAGTTAGTTTTCCCAAGCTATGCAGTTATAATGCCCTTCTTTACGTTCAAATTATTGCGTTATACGTTTTAATATGGAGAGAACATAGCAGCGGAAATGCTATAGATTTTGAACTTTTTAGAAAGATTACAAAAATGTAAGTAACTTTTTGCGTTAATTTTAGTTGAATATGTTCTTTATAATTCATTATTTAAATGCTTAGTAATACGAGTGATACCATACACATGCTATTTATCACAATATTGTTTATTTAAAACAAAAAATTGGCTGATCAAAGCACGATCATCTCCAAAATGTATTACCCAAATGTAATTTCAGGTTTGGAATCCATACAATTTATTCTCCTCAGTAGCCATTACAATTAAAATGTCCTGTTTAATTGTGTATAATTATGGTTATAAATTGTCTAAACGATACCTGGAATCATAGCGGATATCCGGTTATCAAGAGCGGTTCCTTTGCTCGGACGATCCGTGGATTTTTATCTTTGTACATTTAAATGTCAAAACTGGGATCAGACTGATTTATTTCATTAATCTTGACGACACGTAAAATTCGTGGTTTAATTAGTTTTATCAAGCAAAGGGGTCTAGAAAAAAGATGGATAAAGTTTCTTGCCGGCTCTTCTTTATACATAGTATGTAACTGATTTCGGTACGGGTGGTTGTGCCTGATTGTTGGTTGTGTATTAAAATGACCAAAAAGTGTTACTTTTTTTAAATATTTTTGAATAAATATTGTTCCAGTTTGTGTATGTGTTTTCATGTCTCATCCCATGGGCTACCTTTTCAATTTTCATAAACAAACACGAATTAACAGTTCTTAATATCGAAAAGCAATTTTAGTGCCAACTTAATTTAGCTAATTACACTGAAAATTAACACCTACGTAATTTTCACATAAGGGTATATCAAACACTAGTACATACTTACTTACTTACTCCTGTGGCGCTGAAACCCCGAAGTGGGTCTTGGCCTCCGAGACGAGAACTCTCCACCTTCCCCGGTCCTGAGCGGCCTCTTGCCAATTGTCAATGGCTTGGAGCTTACTCAGGTCCCTCTCCACTTGATCGCGCCGGCGATACTTGGGTCGACCAACTGGCCGTCGGCCCGACGGACGACCCAAGTATGCTCTCTTCAGACCTCGCTCCTCACCCATTCGCTCTACATGACCGAGCCAACGCAGGCGTCGTGATTTTATTTCCCCAAGTATATTTGGCTCGGCCATGAGTTTTTCTAAATCGGCTTTCAAACACTAGTACATACTCAGTTAAAATTGCCTGACTATCATCATCGCTTGTTAATACGTACCGTTACTAACTGTGATGAACATTGTGACAAGATTGTGAGAAATAGCACTATGCCATTGTTTGCCCGTGTTTCGAACCGTATGAAAAAATGCCTACATTGCACATACGGAGGTCAAAGACTATGCTAACACGGTATATAGATCGTGATAAGATTGTTAATGTGTTTGTAGTAAAATGCATTTTATGAAAGGTTCTTGACTTTTCTAGAAGTTAGTATTTGAAGATGAAATAAGAGCTTTTTTATCGGGTTTCAAATATCAATATGTTTTGAGTTTTGAATTATTTGCAATACTAAAGCTACGTTTCCACCAGAGATGTGCGAGGATGTGTAGTGAGGAATGTATTTTAAAGAACCAATAGTATCGCTTCATTTACCTTGGCGCACTCAGCCCAGCTCTGGTGGAAATCCCCTCACATTTTCACATCACAGGTAGACATCCTCACGAGATACAATTCCCTCGAACATTATTAGTGGAAAAGCACTAACAGAATAAAACAGAACGACATAACATATACAGTTCAATCAAATATCCAGAGACTACAAGTCGAACCATTACTTCAAGGAACTGGACGTGTCGTAAATAAAATTATTCAGACATTAACCGACACTTGAACCGCAATAAAATCGGTAAGATTTATTTATTAAGACAATAGAATTTTGTACATAAAATTGAGGAAATACTTGATTGCGTTTAGTTCAACAGCGCCATTGTTCCAAGTTTACGAGCGTAAATGGAATGCAAACAGGAATCGAACCCGCGTACCAACGATAACAAACAGAGGACAATCACCCAGTAACGGGGCGGTGGAAAAAATAAACATAGAACAGCGAATTTTAGCTGTATCACTTCCTTTGCAGATTGGGTGGTAATGATTACCTATTGATGTTCTTTAATTAGGGTTTTGGTTGACCAAATGGATAAATAAGTTTACAAGATAACAAGTTTAATATAATATAATTATATAATATATCTTAATCTTCTTATATATAAAAATGAATCGCAAAATGTGTTGGTAAGCGCATAACTCAAGAACGGCTGAACCGATTTCGATAATTCTTTTTTTATTATATTCCTTGAAGTACGAGGATGGTTCTTATGTAGAGAAAACGTAAACATGTACCACGGGTGAAGCCGGGGCGGACCGCTAGTATGTATATATAAATCTCGTGTCACAATGTTTCTCCTCAATGGACTCATAAACAACTTAACCGATTATAATAAAATTCGCACAACATGTGCAGTTCGATCCAATCTGAGAGTTAGGATAGTTTAAACATGTAGGTACCACGGGCGAAACCGGGGCAACCACTAGTAATCGATATGAGAATAGACCATGCTAGATGTTATTGTAAAAAGTTTTCAATTGAAATTCATATATTCAGGTATGAAAATACGAAATATTCCATGTGCTCTACATTGAAAGTGAAGTAGGTATCGGAAAGCGGGATTCGTAAATAATAAGATAGCCTCATTTATAGTATTTTTATTCTTTGCTTTTTTGGTGTTGGATGTGTTTATAACTTTATAGTAGAGCACTTACTACTTACAAAAATAAATTAAAACATATATTTAACTTGGAATGGGCCATTAACCCCAACAAGGATTTATCCAAAACGTCATAAACGAGATACCTTGTGCAATAATTGTTCATTAAAAATCTTTTGTTGATTCATTAATACGAGACACAAAGCATAAGAAGTAGCAAGCATTTTAATCATTTCAACAATATGCAATTGACATTCCTCGATACCCATAAGGGCAGTTTTAATGAATTTTTGCCTATAAATAGTGGGACGAGTTAGACTGGCGTAAAAATGCTGTGAAGTAGGGACAGGTGGCCTCAAGAGTCAGGATTCTGAGTGATTGAACGGTCATTTAGCCTGTGTTATGGAGGATTGTACAAGTTAAGAGCCCCCATATATTAAATACAGTAATGCGGTTGATTTATTAGTGCTTTACGTTTTTGCAAGTTCGCTGCAACTTTTCGAGGATAACAATTTTGAATTGCCATTGTTGTAGTATGTTTTCTAAAGAATAAATGCTGCAAATAGTTTTTCCCTGATGTGTACGTATGCTCCAGTAGTGAAACGTTCGTAACGCATAAGCTTTTTGAATATGAAAGCTCGGTGTAGTTTTATTGTGTTTATTGAAATCGCGCTTCTTTCACTGTCCAGTAGTTACCGTCCAAAGCCACTGTGTGCAAGACTTATGTATAAAACAACAATAGTAAATTGAATAAATGTTTTTAAAATATCAGATGAAAACAGTTTTATTACTTAAAATTTAAAGATAGAATAAGTTTTCATTTTTTTTTTTAATTTATTAGAAACATTTGCTCTATCTCGTCTTGTTACATGTTCTTAACTGCTATTTTGCTTTGAAACTTGTCCTAAGCCCGATGAATTTAGCATACAATTGTAATACATACCTATGAATTTAATTTGTATCAAATATAGGCATATGGCGCTATTGTTTTATCCTCCAATTACTTTAGCGGAAACAATATACCACTTGGCGACAAGTCGGCAACCACAATGCAAAATGTAATACAATCAATACCTTATTACCATAAATTAAGTCTTATTTTCAAATGATGAACTTTAGTAACTTTACGATATTAGTTTTTTATACTTTGCTTTGCGATAAAATGTCTTATTTATATGGCATTAAGAAATATGCCATATTATTAAGATATTGGTGAGATACCACATCCTGTGGACGAGTGGCGGAAGTAAGGTTCCTACGCAATAAAAATAACAATAAGAAGGGCCTCTTGCCTGTCCGCTATTGGGTTAAAAATTACTTACACTCGCTCTGTTAATTAATACCATTTAAAAGGTTTAATTTAGGCAGCCTCTACAGACGCATGAAGAAGCGGTGCATAACTTATTATCCGAACCCTTGTTAAATAATAGATTACAATTTAGCTAGCCCACCTTGTTAATCATTATCGAACTCTTCTTGGCTTGATTTATATTAGGAAACTTCATAAAAAATATCAAATACCACTGAAAAATAAAGTAGGTAGTGCTGGTGAAGGAAATTTACAAATACACCTAGAGGCGAACGAATTATTAACATCCGAAGTCTGATAAATTATCTTTATAATATGTACAAAAGTAAATTAAGGTAACATAGGTTTTCATTTATAATCATCAATTAATACAATAATGTATAGGTAATGTTTATGAGATGTAGAGACAAAATTGCAAAGTGCTTGAGACAGGAGCTTTTTCGTTTTTACTGGCTGCTCTATAAAATGGTATGAAATTCTAGTCGCATTATAACTGCTTGCTTTAGCAAAGCCATTTTTATTTCTTGTTGTTTATGATTTGTCGTTTCTCCTTCCATAAATTCAAGGATTTCGTACTCAGAATAAAAAAACAAACAGACATAACCAAATTCCATAAAAATAAAACCTTAATTCCAATTAAAAATATTCGTTGCCATATGTTTTTGATTAATCTATTCCCCGAAAGATCAAGTGAAGATATCATAACGCCATGAATGAACAATGCGGGGGTTCAGTAGCACCTGTTCCCTGTTGTCACATCGAAGTAATTGCTCAAACACTGCCATTGTTTGTTACCTTACCACAGAACTCTCGCGACCGTCGCCCGGCCAACACGCGCTATCGATCAACTGACATCTCTCAAATAATCGATTCATTTTAATTTCGAATTTCAATATAACGAATTATTCAATTCGAATTATCGAAAATCGAATTTCCAATTCAACCGTTTAGTGCGTTCCATTTTGACATTCAAATTGGAAACATAGTGTTCCATTTTGGACCAATTGGAGACAGTCCCAATTTTGGAACAAGGGACATATAGTGCGTTCCATATTTTTGGAATTTAGTGTGGTGAAGATAGAATTTTTCGAACAAACTGCGATGACCCCAGTGGGACTTCTGTTTAAAGTGAACAGGTAAGTTAGCGTGCGTGTGTTAAGTGTTTCATTTGTATGCGTTTTGTTAAGTACCTATTTAGGTACGAGTACAATGTGCAGCGAAATGAGATGCGGGCTGTGAACATTTTTTATCCATTGTTGGGTTGAAGGATGCGTACTAATTATTGATGCATTGCTTCTAATGTATGCGTCGGTTTTAACCGGTTTTTGTGCCTGTAAGCAAATGTTTATTGATACATTGATGTTTATTGATACATCAATCAATTGAAAAATAGAGCAGAATATTAAAAGTGCATATTGCGCCTGAACCTATATTTTTATACTTGCTCGCTTTAGAATGTGTCGCTATATACCACGAAATGAAGGGTGTGAGAAAATGAGCAGAGAAAAAAGTTAAGCTAAACGGTCATGTAGAGTCTTTGATATAGGAATTATTTTATACAGCTTATGCAATTACATGACTTTTATATTAAGGTTATGTATATCTAGGTTTAATCTAAAAGCTTAGTTACAAACAAATATATTTAATTACTATTTTTTCTTAATGCCAATTTGAGGCAAAAGCTTGTTAAATCATACACTACTACTAATGACTGATATGCGTTTAACTATTTTTTACGTCACTGACTATAATATTATTTGACGGTTAGTTTCCGGTTTTTTAGTTTTACCCATGGGTCTTGTCAAACTATAAAATATAATATTATAAACAATTAAGTTTGTTGACCGGCACGCCGGAAGTAAGAACATGCTTGTTAAGTAACCGCTGCCATTGAACTTAAGATTAGCTTATTAACGTTAATTATTACAATTTTATTATAAATTAATTTTGGCCAGAGAACACCTTTTTGTTGTATGGAATGGAAGTTTTAAAGGAGTCAAGCTAGAGTCATCACAGGTAGATACTATATCGATACCATTGTCATTTTAGTAAGCTTGTTACCTTTTGCCCAGGTTGCCTGGAAGAGATCACTTCTAAGTAATAAGGCGGCCTAATAAACTATACTGTTTTTTTGTTTTGTATACTTATATTAGCAATAAGTTTTCTATGTATAGTTTTATAAAATACTAAAAGTACTTAACTATAACTTAACTTTCAAGAAAAACAGCGTGATTGTTGCTTTTTCTCCTAATTTATTAACAAAAATTGCCATTAGAAAATAGAAAAGGTTGAAGAGTTCGATAAAATAATGTTTTATGTAATATGTATTCTGAAAAATAAATATAACATTATCTCGTAATTTGTATAGCTTTAGAGTTTCATGCATTCTTAAATTAAATGTCTATAAAAGAGAATCCAAACTAATAATTTGGAAAATCCAAAAGTGCACGCCTCATAATTTTTTTTTAATAATTATTTATTAATTATTATTTTTGTTTATTTAATAACAATTAAACCACATCGAATCAGACCCTGAAAAATGAAAGGGTTCTATTCCTGAGCATACTCAAGCGTAAGAGAAAAAAAAAGACTCGATTAGTAAAGTATTTCGGTCGCTATCGTGTTAACAAGAAAATCCTCCGCACATACAGACACACGGACGTCCAAGACAGAACTTTTTTAAACTGTTTTTTAACTAGTTTAAATAACAAAAATGACATCAAAAATATCATGAATGTTAAAAATAGTGTTTTTTCTTAATACACTGGGGTAGAAGCCTTTGAAAATAATGAAAAGATAAAAAAAATCGCAGTCGGATGAAACCCATTAGAAAAGGAGGGGAATATGATAAAAATGTAAGGAAAAATAAATTACGGTCAATCCGAGTTCGGGAAGCGGGAGGGGGGAGCTTTTAAGAGAAAAAAATGGTTTCTCTCGATTTCCGACAAAACTACAAGTCCTATAGAAAAAAGTTCAATGGCAAAGTTGTAGGTAATTAAAAGTTCTACAACTTTTGTATTCACAATTTTTTCACATAACCTAAAAATTTAGGTGAAAAATTCAAAAAACCAAGTTTTTGGTCTTTTATTTCTATCTACTTCAAAATTTATTTTTTTTCTACGAAATTTGGTGGAAACTTACTTTATTATGTCCCAAATACACTGTAATTTATTTGATTGAAAATATTTATTTTTTCGCCTTATTTTGAATTAATACCAAAAAAACAACCTAATTTTCAATCGAAAAGTCTCCCGTCAAAATATCAGCTTTTTTCAAAAACTTGGGGTGCCTTTTATTCATTGAAATCTCTACTTTTATATGGTGTAAAAAAAATAAACACCACCATAGTAAATGTTCTCAGGAAATGCATACAAACAGTCTGAAAATTAGCTTTTACTAAATCAGGCACACTTCTTGAACTCTATAGCTTCTCTTGTATCGGCTTTTCGGTAATATTTCAAAAGAAAAATAATTATCTGTTCTAAGTTTAATATTTTACAGCATATTCAAAAGCAAAATGATGTCGATAAAAACATTTCAGGTAGTTCGAGAAGTGTGCCTGATTTAGTAAAAGCTAATTTTCAGACTGTTTGTATGCATTTCCTGAGAACATTTACTATGGTGGTGTTTATTTTTTTTACACCATATGAAAGTAGAGATTTCAATGAATAAAAGGCACCCCAAGTTTTTGAAAAAAGCTGATATTTTGACGGGTGACTTTTCGATTGAAAATTAGGTTGTTTTTTTGGTATTAATTCAAAATAAGGCGAAAAAATAAATATTTTCAATCAAATAAATTACAGTGTATTTGGGACATAATAAAGTAAGTTTCCACCAAATTTCGTAGAAAAAAAATAAATTTTGAAGTAGATAGAAATAAAAGACCAAAAACTTGGTTTTTTGAATTTTTCACCTAAATTTTTAGGTTATGTGAAAAAATTGTGAATACAAAAGTTGTAGAACTTTTAATTACCTACAACTTTGCCATTGAACTTTTTTCTATAGGACTTGTAGTTTTGTCGGAAATCGAGAGAAACCATTTTTTTCTCTTAAAAGCTCCCCCCTCCCGCTTCCCGAACTCGGATTGACCGTAATTTATTTTTCCTTACATTTTTATCATATACCCCTCCTTTTCTAATGGGTTTCATCCGACTGCGATTTTTTTTTTGTTCAAAAATTATCTACTCTAGTCTATAATATGTGTGTGTATGTATTATCTTACAAGTGCAATGTATGATACATAAAGACATTTTAAGTTTGAAAAATCAGATGTTTTGCGCGAAGTGACAGTAGTACCCACCTCAACGCTTCGCTTATGAGGCGTGCAATTATTATATTTTAAAAGTAATATCCTGTATGTGCTCTATCATTTTTTGTGCTATATTGATTTCAGCTCAAATGGGTATGAAGATAGCCCTATGTGGACAAAGCTTTATCTCATAGCTTTTAGTTCAATACGAATTCCGTTTAGTTATTAGTTAATATGTAGATATATTTCAATGATCGTTAAAATATCATGATTCGGGCTTCACAAAGATCACCTATTTATTACCTATATATTTTACACGTACATACTTACTTATTATTTGATATTGAAATACAAACAACGAACTAAAATAATTAAAAAAATATTACCTATTTTAGTTCTGATTTAAAGAAAACTCTTTTCCTCACGTAATCTATACCTGAATCTTTCGACATATTGTAAAAAAAAACTTCCAAGCCTGTATGGTCATTCCATTTGGGTACAGATAATTTTTTATTCCTAAACGCAGTATTAAAATATAATTTCTGTGCAAAAATCACGATTCGAACTAAAACGTGAGAGAGTCCATATTCAATCACACGGTAAAATGTTTTCACGGTCGTAAATTATTAATCATAGGGCTGGCAACACTTTGAATTATCTAAACTGAGTGCTTTTTTTTACCTTTTTACTATTTTTAACAAAGAAAACTCTACGAGTGTTATGTGTAGTGTTTTGTGGTGTGTTCTTAAAAATCCAAATTAATTATAAGACAACTGGACTTTGAATGAAGGAATCATCCGAATGCAATATAATAGCAATGATTTCCAAATCATTGATAATTTGTTTAAAATGTACCATTTAAATTTTAATTGTTAACTTTAATGTTTAAACTTTCAGCTTTCTATTTATTTGATTAGTTAGTTTCAAACTAGGTACTATCTTATTTTTATCTCGTCCGATTCTAATTGGAACCAAAACATATATAAAAATCACACTATCTTATTAATGCGATATCATAATAAAATACCAGCTATGTATCTAGTTTTGCAATCGAACATTTTTTTTACATTTTTAATTGTTTTTTGATGTGACAACCCTAAATCCTAGATGTAAATAGTCGTACACCGTTATTTCCCGGGCAGAGGATCTTCTTGCAAACCAGTTGCATCTAGTTATACCATATCCGATGATCGCTTGTAACCACCACTCATATGGACAGACTGGAGTGCCTATGACATGAGTATAGCTAGAGGATTAATAATTGTAGGCTGTGTGTATGTGTACTGTGTAGTAGTTGTTATATGTCAGTAAAATTAATAATATTTGTCCAATCGTTTAATAAAGACTACGTTCATATGTGTCTTTTTTAAGGAAGTCTTTATTTATTCTTAGCGCATTTTCACACTTTTTCCTGTGGAGAGAAAATAGAGCAAATTCGGTTCCAACCGCTCTCTGACAGATCACTGAATGGTCGCAGAATCGCTCAAAATAGTAGAGAACATTGTGATACAACACAATATCAAATAGATTGCCAACTATGATTTGCAAATACAACAGAATTTGAAACGAGATGCTCTTGAAAGATGAAACTTACATAGTTCCATTTAACTTTGCACACAATAACTTAAAAATACATACCTAGGTTATGATTTTTAATTCAATTAAAATTTAAAATATATTATTGAAATGTTAATTTTATTTTATTACAGATTTCCTCTTAGATAATAAATTTTATTAAAGCTTTAAAAGCTTAAAATCAAATAAGCTGCTTCAAATTATACAAATCTTATTTTTTTATTTAATGTAAACTTATCTGTATTCAGCATCAAGATAATAAAAAGGTTATCTTTCTTTAATAATTAGATATATGTACAATTAGCTTTCCGCCCGCGGCTTCGCCCGCGTTTTCAAAGAAAAACCCGTTCCCGTAGGATTTCCGGGATAAAACCTATCCTATGTCCTTTCTCGAGTATCAAAATATCTCTATACCAAATTTCATGCAAATTGGTTCAGTAGTTAAGGCGTGATTGAGTAACAGACAGACAGACAGAGTTACTTTCGCATTTATAATTATATTATATATATGTACAATGTAGGTACATTACCTAATTGTAGTATGTACAATAATAACATATCTACCTGTCTTTCAAGAAAAATTGAAACACTCGGATATTTAAACTTACATTTTATATTTATTTGAAAATAAAATAAAAATAAAGTCTTGCTAAGGATTCCTACATACATTTACAACAAACAAAATAATATAGTTTTTACTTGTTTATAAACATAGGTATAGGTAGGTACTCATATAGTGTAGGGTGCGCAGGCGCACTGTTTTGCGGTTTCCCATCGGTTTTTATTACAACTCGAAGCGGCGGGAATCCTATTTACTTCTGTATCGTATTATGTTTAGTTGGGGATAAATATTGGATACTTTATTCAATAAACTGACTACATTGCAAAACGTTCGCGGGGAATATTCAATAAGATACGTAATCTATACTAATATTATAAAGCTGAAGAGTTTGTTTGTTTGAACGCGCTAATCTCAGGTACTACTAATCCGATTTGAAAAATTCTTTCGGTGTTAGATAGCCCATTTATCGAGGAAGGCTATAGGCTATATATCAAACTCAAACTCAAACATTTATTTGTTCAATTAGACTTCTTTTAGAAGCTCTTTCGTATCGTCAATACTTATTTTTAACAATTACCACCGATTCGGTAAGCAGTATCTATGGAGAAGAACCGGCAAGAAACTCATCATCCCGTTATGACTAACAGGAGCGGAGCCACACGGGTGAAATCGCGGGGCGCAGCTAGTATTCAATAAGATGCGTAATAATAAATATATCGATGTTGAGTTAAATTACTCAATATATTGAGAAATATACTTACGCCCACGCTACTTCGACTCAAGTAATTTATAGGTACCTATAGACTGATATAACAAGCTGGCACATAGATAGTACTTCACTTCAATGGTTTAGGCTTTATTTAAAGCTTGAACTATAGTAGAGCCATTTTAATAGGCAACATTTGACAGTTCAACAAAATTCAACAACGTAACCTAGTAACGACAACATAGAATAACATGATATTTCGTTTTGTTAGAACTGCACATTTGCTTAACTTTTTTCAATTACGATTACATATTTATTATAATAATGACCGATATAAGTAATTTTAGGATTTGATTTTACTGATAAACCATTCTAAACATAATAAACAATTTCTGATTTAAAGAACTGACGTCGCTACAATTTTGTGTCAATTAACCTTTTTTCTTTTTAAATACCAGAGACGTTACTCTAAAAATCGAAATAAGACATCTAGAATCGAATGCATTGATTACTTGGGAATAAAAATTATCAAAAATTATTGACATGTGTTTCAAGTTCGATTGACAAATGTTTCAAGTCCGTATCGATTAATTCACTTTAATCGATGTTTTTATGCAGGTTACCACCCTATGAAGATAAAATTGATAGACGTCAAATGTTGCCTATTAAATTGGCTCCACTATAACACAACAAAATAAATAAACACAAATCATTATATTTGTCGATAGGTACAGATGTATGTATAGGTTCTATGTTGGTTTTCACTTTTCACGGAATATCTATTATCTATGATTATATTATGTGGTCTGCTTATTAGGAAACCCAACTTGAACTCACATATAGGTATACAAAGAAGTAAGAACCATGGGCATTGCATTTAATATTTCATGATAGGTATGTACATACAAGCGTCTACCCTTTTTTTTTAAGTGGGGAAATCTTGTATAGATACCCACGGCCTCCGGGGAAGACGAAGAGGCCGTGGGTTATGTCGGATTTCTATACCGACCAAAACCCCACTGTGTGGCGATAACGTTTCTGGAAGACATTTTAATATCTGGATTTCTAGACAAGTGCGTGACAAGTCTATAAAAAGTTTTTTCACAAGGCATATGGCCCAGTAATCGGTTCATTGATCCCTTGCATATTCAATATGATGCAATATAACGATGTAATGAAATTGACATTTTTACATATGTTTTTCACGCAACAAACGGACAATTCCTTGTTTTTTATATACATTCCATCAAGTTAATGTAGTGGACGGGGAATTGATGAATATTTATGCGTTTTTGAAATATTTATCTTAATTATGATGTTACTGGTTGGTGAACGCGCTAATTGCGAATTTGCGACAATGAATTAGAAGTAGGAAGGTAAATACTAGGTACAATACAATTTTCGGGCCTAAAACTTGTTTTATCAGTACTGTTTTGTTTTAGAATTATTACTTGAAATAAAATGATGAATTGTCACTTTAACTGCGAAAAATCATTAATATCGAGCGATATAATGCAAAAATCGTCAAGACCTCAACAGAAGCTCTTAGTACGTATTACAGCATAAGCTCGTCGACGTTGCCAAACTCTGCCAGACTGCCACACGGGCCAGATATTTTGTATTACATTAAACTTAACCAGGCCACAACTGTACTTATCACGTATTATTATAATACAGATATATGAATAGTCACTCACTCCGATTACCGATGTTGCGTGACATTTAAGGAAACGACACAAGCGGAACGACACACATTTTTCCGGCGTGTTACATTCTTGAAATATTTCCGAACGAGTCATAATTGTGTCACTCGCCATGTGAACTTATTGACATTACATTTGTACTAAATTTTTGTATCATTATTAAGAGCTAAAGATATTTGTAATTGTAAAGATATATTCTACAACATAACTCTACACTCTACAGCGTCAACAAAGAGGAGCTATGATCTTATTCTGTATTGTTTGGTTTCTTGGATAGAATCATGTGATATAGCTTTTTTAACTAGTAGATTATAATTTTAATTGTAAAAATACTTAAACGTAATATAATTAGATACTACTTGATAAGCATGGCATACCATAGTAAAAACATACCGTCTTGATACGTCTGTGCTTGATACACATAATTTTATGCTACAAATTTTATAATATTCCTAGCTTCCAAACATACACTTTCGCATGATTTTCTGAGTACTTCCAATATTTGATTTTTTGAGTTTCATTTCTTGATATGTAATAGTACCTAACCTCTCTATTCCTCTGTAACTCTTTGCATAATAAATTCTATTCTATTCTATAAGTACTTATTTATTATTAAAAATCTATGAATATAGGAACTTTGCTATTTCTGTGTTTATTAAAGCGCGACAAATAGCACACAAATTACATTGATCTGATAAAGCCAAGCAAGTGGTACGAAATGATGCGTGTAACATTAGCTTGTAGATAAATCTAGATATATGTATTAGTTAGATGATTATCTGTTAATAAATTTAATACTCCATTTAATGCAATTTTTATTAAAATAAACTAAGAGAGGTGCTATTATTAGTCTACGTTATCTACGTAAGTGAAGATAGTAAAATTAGGGGGTTAATTTTAAAATGTCTTTGCATGTGCATATTTAGACAACATTAATTTATTTAAACTTAGGTTGTTTTGGCAGTCCTTTAATATGTGTTGGCATGATCAGTTACTGGATTTAGTGGACATAACTAACCCTACCATTGAGGGAAGAATGTTCAATTAAAAGAGTCAATAATTATTCTACTACTGAAAAGGTTCCTACCAGATACTTTCTCTCAGCGGTAATAGTTTTTTTACAATGCTGAAATTGAATTATCATAATCCATTAAATACATCACGAAAATTTTAAGATGAACCTAGATGCAATCATAACTAGGTAAACAACAATAAACCAATGGATAGACATATTTATCTGATATACAGTTCCGTTTTTCCATACGTACGTAATTAGTAAAGAAAATTGTATTGCTCTAGTACAGTCTAGAGACGCGTTTTTATAACTATCTTTCCGAGCCGATGTTTTGCTTAATAATCGGTATAATCGGTTCATTCGAGCGAATCTGACGTTGATTTATCGATATCTAGATTAATGGGTCTATGTCTATGAAGTTAACAGGTGTCCGTGCCAATTACGTATTGTAATTAAATCTTTGATGGCATGCGTTATTTCTAGCATACGAAAATATAGAAAATGGACGACTGATGATTAAAATTCAATCCTTTTTGCTCATTTTCCGTTTGCAATAAGTTATATCAAGAAAGCAGGCTTGTTTTATTATGCTAAACAATTTGTCTCATTTTGCTGCAGATTAAAAACAATATTGAACTAAAAATACAAAAATATTCAATACCAAATAATGTAGATCTTAGGTACTACTGCTTACGCATATTTAAGAAAAGTCGTTACTTTTTGAAATTGTTATGTGACTTTTTTATTACCTAATATTGTTATTAGAATTACAGTAACATTTTTTTGTTTCAGTGAGGGCCTTTTCACGAGTCCAGTGAATGCGTCCCCGGTGGACTACGCAAAGGTAATTATTGTTATTTTTTTATTAAAATAATGTCTTATATAAACTGTTTTTTTTTAAGATTTAATGGCTTGGCTTATAAATTGTAAAAAAATATTGACACTAGATGGCGTAACGCGCAAGGTTCTTGTGGTTATACAGCCTGTGTGGTCGTAACCAAAACATTAAAGCGGTTCCGACAGCTGCGGATAGATGGCGCTATTTACAAAATGACCAAACATACGAATGAATGAGCTTTGTAAAAACATTCGGAACCGTTAATTACACATTAAGTTGATGTTTTGTGTTCTGTGTAAACAATGGATTTACGTGGTAGTTACATGGTTTTTATGAGATGATTGGTGTTGTATTCAAAATACTTAAGCCCACAATTACATTCACTTTATGTTAGGTTTATTCATAATGCCTGCATTGAGTAGGTACCATTTCATTAACAAGCATGAATGGTAATGGTAAAGTATTATAACATTAAAAAAATTAACATTGTTAGGTTTCAGGCCGGAGGCCCTTCGTTAGTTAAAATATTATCGTATCTATTTGTACCTATCATAGAAATGATTTTTATTAAATTTGGCTTTGAAGAATCCAACCACACATAAGAGATGAAAGCACACGCACACAATGTGCGCAAATATTAGTGACCTCCCTTATGTCATCACTATCAGAAAGCTCTTATCTTAAAAATGAATTAGTGATAAAACTTTCAAAGGAAAAATAATCTCCATCTATTTTTGCGTAAAGCTATTCTTAGCCGCCATTTTAATAATAGCTTAAATCTATAGTCTATAGGTATTCTATTTCCACGTGATTAGCAACCTTCAACATTAACGACCTTCACGCCGCCAATTATCCGAAACATTGACAATAAAACGATGATACACGCTTTTTGCAACCGAAACGCACGGCCAATCGGTGATTAACCATCGTCGATTATAATATCAATAGTGTTCAAGTGTTTTGGCACGCAACCAGTGTCACTAACCTCAGCGTCCTTGCAATGATAACCAGTTTAGTGGTTGGTTCTCACAATTACCGGTTCATACTGCGCTTTGACAGACTGCATAGATTGTTTTGATAGGCGTAAACTAGATGGCGCTGTGAAAGTTTGCGATGTCGAAATAGCCGCTTAGTAAACTTAGATTAAACTTATAAAATTTTATTAGAGGTTAAACTTAAATTTTTAAATGTTAAGGAGTCGTGCATGTATGAAATTATTTGTTGACTGTATTTAAAATTTCATAATCTTCTTCAATTATTACATCATTAATATTTTAGATGAAGACAAGCATATTGTAGATAAGAAATATGGACCAAGCTTTCCTAAAACCTTATTTGTTGTTAAAGTTAAACTTTAATTATGTACATCGTCTCAAACTTTTTGGTCTGTGTAGCGCATGTCGCGTGACGGTCGGCTGCCGAGTAGGTATAAAACAGTGTTCGGAAAGTTTCACTTTTACAGTGGTTTCATAAAACCACACAACATTTTTATTTTTTTATGATTTCGCTACACAGAAAAAAATTTGACAGACACACCAACTTATAGGTCACATCATAAAATTAGCACAGGTAAATAATACGAAATAAAGAATTGAATAATATGTGAACGTGGTGAATAAAAACTATTTATAAAAAAAATCAACATCAAATATGTACCTATAAGAAAAGCTTCACTCATTTTTATTATGTTTCAATTTTCTTTCAATTATATGTAACCATTTTAACTTCAACATCGTCATCATCAACAGATTTTTGCTCTCTCTGCATAGATGTCCTAATATTCCAGTTTTTGCTTCGACCATGGTAGAAAACATACCGTTAGCAGAACCTAGCTAAATAAACAAATACATCATTATATATTATCATTTTTCTGCTTTAATTGGCCAATATTGAAATCCATTTATCTATTCCGGACAGGAAAACTTATTTCCTCATCCTATACGATACTTAACAAGTAAACATGATGGGAAAAATCAAGTGGTTTGCTCGTATTAAATCGACATAAATACAAAATAAATATATGGTTTGTAAACCATCGGGAAGCATATCAGATATGATTACGATAATCAGCAAATAAAATATTATACGAGAGTATTCAATTACATATCTACATAAAAACGTTAGCACAAGCATTGCGCTGTTTTTATTTGTAGCACACGACAAATAAGTTTTGTTTCATTAACCTATTATTTTAATTAAAATTAATAATAACGTATCTCCAGGTCAGTAAAAAAGATTATGAAAAATTTGTACATATCGCAAATGATTGTGTGAATAGTGTTAAAATTTGAAAATTCACAAGATTTTTATGTATTAGGTACAATCTAATAATTTATTTCAAACTGGAGATGAACCGAAAATATACAATAGAATTTATTCAACATCTCCTTCTTTGAAATACAATCTATTTCCTAGGGTCTAGTATTCACTATTATTCAAATTGATACCCGATATTTATTCCATAGAAATTATAATACCCCTTTTCATTTCGTGGGATTGAACTTGTGAACTCTTTATCTGTTGACAATGCGTGAAAATGGTTAAAAATATCAAGTTTCTTGTACAATAGAATCTATTCAAGAGGACAAAACAAGAATCATTGGCTGTTTCTAAAATTAGCTAGAAGCTTTTTATTACACGCTTTTAATTAGCTTCACCTGTATGTTTGTAACCGACTTCTTTGGGCGCGATTATGACCCACTTTAAACGGCCAGATTTCGTTCAAACTTTGTAGATTTATTGAGGACCGATGACAATACACTAATTTGATAAAAATTTTCTATTTTTTAGTTCGGTTTTCTATAAAAAGCGTGTTTTTTAGTTTTTTTAAACTATTATTATTATTTTGTGTGAAAATTACTTCACATGAATGTAAACGTCCATTTATATTTTATATTATGTATTTAAAATTATTTGTTGTCTTAATTAAATTGTCAGAAGAAATTCTTTATTAAAAGTGAAACAAGATTAGTTCCCTATTTATATGTTTAAATTTTCATGAGCCGATTTTTTTATGTTTAATTAAAAAAATTGTACTACATAGTTGTAAACTAGATTCTAAACCAGTTAAAAATTATTGAACCTTTATTTCAAAATCTCAAATATATCTTGCTGTCCACAGGCTAGAATTAAGATTTATCTCAATTCATATTATTTATAGTTGTTTTATTACACTAATTTATATAATTTAATGTCTGATGCTTAAAAATTAAAAATATCTGAAGTTTTCAAACATTTAACACATAGCTTTAAATTTAAACCGATTGACAACTGAAAACCACAATAGAATATTATTCAAACAAAAATAACTATGTACTTATTTAGAAAATTCCCACATTTAATTTAAGTAACGTCGGTTAATAAAAAAATCTCATCGCTTACTCATGAGTCAACCTCACACGTTTTGAATGTATTAAATCAAATTTTAATACCATCATTATAAAGGCCATCGGAGGCATTGAAGACAAATGTCATAAGAGCAAGGCATTCAATGTGACCATAATAGATTTGAATCCACGTTAGAATCAGATACTATCTGTGTACCAAATATTTGTATGCTAGCCTCTTACTCACTGTGCTTGAGAATTTATGCGTTTATGATTTAGTCATATTTTGTAGATATATTATGGATTTAGTATTAATTTGTACATCTAATAACTAATTGTTATTAATTTGTTTATGTCATAAGTGTTTAAAAGTTATCAAAGTGACGAAGTTACGTAAAAAAATATTTTTGGGTTTTATTTATTTCAAACAATCAAATTGAAAATAAAAAGCACTTGGTATATATAGTTTATCTTAAAATAGTTCAGCATATTTTTTATTACTACACCTATTGAAAATAATCTTGATCTTTTGGACCGTAAAATCCATCTAAACAGAATCGTATAAGTATGAAGAAAAAAATTTCGAGCACCTTCCGTTCTCACAGTGCGTACATCCAAGTTACGTCCAAGATCTTTTGTTAAATATTTAAATTAAAGATTAATCTCCCATAAGATAGTTCAGTGACCCGCATTCAAAGGACCCAATTTGACCATATTCATAGAACGCAGCTATAATATTAGAGCCCCTTTTTGATGTAAAACAGTTGTAAACAATGAGAAACGTGAAAGACCGTCGTTTCAAGGATATTAAAATGAGGGTATACGGGATAAAGGGATTCCATCTGCTTTTGTTGATATTAATATGTGATTATAATTATTATAATGTCCTGTTTATTGGATTTTTGGTGGGATGCATTTTTTATAGTTCGCTTGTGTTTTGGTTTGGTAGAGAAAAAGTAAATAAGGAAAAATGCTACTACATATAAGTACCTAAAATATCATCAATTTATATAATACTAGCGGTCCGCCCCGGTTTCGCCCGTGGTACATATGAAAAATAGATGTTGGCCGATTCTCAGACTTACCCGATATGCACAGAAAATTTGATGAGAATCGGTCCACCCGTTTCGGAGGAGTATGCAGACTAACATTGTGACACGAGAATTTTATATATAAGAAGATGTAGCTCTTTCTTTTAGTCATACATTTTGTGACTATTTTGATTACTTTAAAGGCTTTTTAAGGCTATTGACCCGTTGAATTTTACAACTGTGTAAAGGTCTATTTTTACTAGGGCTAGTAAGAAGGTGATTTAACAAACGATTTTTCAATTTTTATTTTTTTTTAACAATTTTTCTCTATGGTAAAGATACCCCACTTCTCAGTTGTACACCTGCACGAGATATAGACGGTCATAACTGCAAGAGAAAATTGATTGCCTACATTTCACCATAAAAGGTAGCTCTTTGTCTCTACCCGTTAATTAAATAAATACACAATGTCACACAAACGAGCTTAAAAGGTACCATTACAGCAATCTTCATATCTTAAACACCGCTATCACGCTTGAGCAAGTTGTATCATCTAATGTTTTCTCACGAAGGAATTTCATATGCTTTAATATAATGCCTTTGTGGTGCCGATATGCTGCAATTGTTTTTGTTAAATACCGCTTCTGTAGTTGTTTACAATTTTGTGAGATTGTTTAATGTGAACACTTTTCACATTTACAACACAAGCTTTTGTTTTAAGTAAACGAATGAAGTAATAATATTAGATAGTAGATGTACTCCGCGGTTTTACCTGTATTGCTCCACTTCTGTTGATCTTAGCGTCATGATGATTATATGTACCTAAGTTTAGCCTATATGTTGACCCCACCTATTAGTAAACTTCATGCAAAATTTGTACTAAATTCATGCAGTGCTTTTTGAGTTTAGCCCGGACATACATAAACAGACGAAATCATAAAAACTATATTTTGAGCTTCCATAATATCGAGTTTAGATCAACTTCATTGTACATATTGTATACTTACTTTTAAATAGGTAATAATTTGGAAAGTCATCGAATTCCTAGAGCATATACGAATGTGTTATTAATTAGAAATAGATAAGTGCAATCTAATCAGTAATCTATAATGTGATTAGACATGCGTATATTGTACATTTGAAATGTGATAAAGGTTTGCCAATACTTTAGTGATAATGACAAATTATTCGCAAATCGCAACAAAACCTATGGGCACACCCCGGACACTCCATACAAAATGATCGTTTTGACAGTCACACTGTAGAGACTGCAAATGTGTGTGTTAACGCTTTATGGTTGGCACATTTGTGACTAGCGTAAAAAAAAATTCGCGTTTTTCTGATGAAATACATCCGTAAACAGCACAATATCTAACCATTTTCTATTAAAAACGATAATCACAAATCCAAAATAATAAAATTACTTTAAGTCAATTTGATTAATGTTGTCAATCTTCGTTGCGTATCGTCCTTGCAGAAAAATATGGCCCATTTTATGTCTGATCGCGCGGGGGTGAGGTAAGTTTAATTTTGGCGGGAGGCGGAGAGTGTCCGTTCTGTAGCGTTTAGCTACTATTATGTATTCTGTGCTATGGGATTGATTTTTATAATAATTATATAGTTATGTATCGTAATATTAATATCGAACATAAGTAGTTTCTTTAGTGGATACGATTTCTAAATATGTACAATGTACATAGGCAAATTTTAATACATTTAATTTTTTTATTTTAATAGAATACCTTTACTTATTTTCCACCGTATTTAGTCATATTGACATTACTCAATTGAAGTATTCCTTACATCATAAATGTAACACATAAAAAAAGAAACAATGACGAAAAATATACATTCCTATGTCAGCTTAGTGCACGATCGACGCGTGTGACTCATTGAGGGTCAAACACACAAACTCATCATTTGTGATGTATGGATCGGACATTATAAAAAAAAGTGTTTTTTTTATATAGCCCGGGAGTTTAAATTAAGGAAATAAATTGTAAATTCGTTTGAAAATTGGGATTGAGGCTTATTTGGATTTCGGACATTCCGAAAATGTGTAACTGTTATGATGAAATGTTATTATTTCTTTCTTGAATATATATTTTAATCTTTATACTAATTATAATTTTCATTTCAATAACTGAGTTAACCGTTCTTGATTATTCTCAATTAAAACGGTTTTCTAAGCTGGAAACTTTATTTTGTTATGTTAGCTGAAACTTGGTAGGTACCTAGAGATTTCAAGTCTCTCATATTATACTTATCTCTATAACATATATTATTTGATAAATGTAACATAGTCATTCACATACAATACCTATAATACGAATTTAACTGATATTCACCTGTTAGTGCAAAAGACTTCAACGGTAGTACGAATCCATGTAAGTAACGAACATTTTTGATGAAAAATAGTCGTTTGGAATTGAAACTTCTTCAGGCGCGTTGAGACTTGATAGAAAAATTTCCAGGTAGCGTCATGGCAATACCGTCCTATACCTATGAATCTTGCCAAAGAAGTTTCACTTCTAACACGTATGCTCGGCACACACGCTCTTTTTTTGAATTTGTCGTGTATGTACCTATAATATATTTTATTTTAAAATTTCACATACAAGCATGTCCTAACTTGTTATCATTGACTAGTTTTATTTAATACTGCTATGCGATATGCCTCAGTAAGTCAGTAATTCCATTAGTATATTTACATTTAAAATATCATAAAAAGATATTAATCTATGTTCTAGAACATCATGGAATGTCGAAAACAGTGGTACAAATCATACTTTATCAAAATTCAACTGAATTATTCATTAAGGCGAGGCTGAGTTGAACCGATAACAGTTGATGTTTTAAAATGATTTAATACAAAAGGTTTTTTGTATTTATTTAGTCAGATCGTCCGGTTTCTACCAGGATAAAAAGTGTATTATAATATACACTATAAAATAATAAATTATAATTATCAATTCGACATAATCTATACTAATCTTATTACCTACCTACTATAGGTAATAATATAAAGTTGAAGAATTTGTGTGCTTGAAAATGCTAATCTTAGGAACTACTGGGCCAATATCAAAGATTCTTTCACCGTTACATATGTCAAAGGGATGAAGCCGGAGCGGGCCTCTAGTTTTAATTAAACGAATGAAAATCTTGTATTGTTGCTCTACCATCAGTAGTCAGTACATTATAAAACCATTAATTTTCTACATTCTTCTTCAATAATATCACTTTTTATACTATACTAGATGCCTACTATAGTAAAACCAGTGTGTTTAAATTTAAAATCATGTAAAAGGTGGTTGTGATTGAGGCAGCTGCGCGCGCAGCCGGCCCAAGGTGGCGGGACACGTGGTCAGAATCAAGAACAATTTTTGCTTTTTCTGTAATAAATCTTTGTATTGATACGTTTAATATAGTATATTGTGTTGTTTTTGGCAAGATATTCTGAGGTATAGGATGAATACCACACTCTTTCAGCTTTTAGTCGTCACTGGATACCGATGTTGCAGAACCCTCTGAAATGTTATTTTGTATGCAATAATTGTAATAAGGACCATGGTCACTGTAATTAATATTTGAAATTTTTAACCCGAAGAATTAAGAGGACTAAATCAATTTTCCTTTTTTATCAAAAAAATGAAAGAGCCATTTTATTTAAGAGTGTCTCTACCTAGTTATTCTAATATATGTGGACTATGTGTGCTTGTCCGTATGTATATAGAAGGCTTAAACTGATTCACGTGAATGAAGTATAAAATGCGATGTACAAACAGACAAATGTATTGGTAAGTTAACTAATTAGTTCCGTCGGATATTCCCACGGTACTGAGTTTTGTCTATTTCTATCTGCTTAATTTGTAGCGTTAAATCTTACCAAGTTTTTGTGCTGATTAGCGATTGTTGATTGACTTTGAAAAAGAATATTTAAGAAGTTTACTCGGCAGAAAAATAGTTGTACGAAAAATGTATATGTCTTTTTATAAAAAAAGGTGAGTTATAAAAAACTAGCATTCGAAACCTTAATTTTATGTGTAAAAGTAAGTGGACTCTGTTTCCTTCCATTCCTAAGCTTTTTGAGCGTCTTAATATTTTAATTTTTAATTATTCGTCTCTATACACTTCACAAAATGTTTTTTATAAGTTAACACTAATCTAATTTCAAATTCTAATCTGAATAATATGGGTACGCAAAATCATAAAAAAAGCTTTTTATTATTTTATTCTTAGTACATACCTAAATAAATAACTTCTAACCTAATGATATTAACGATATTGTAATTAAGGGGATTTTCTTTACATCAGTATCACATATAATATCATCATAACACAGGTAATCTACATTCTCGAATTACAAAGGCTGCTAATCATGCTGTAGGCTGTAGGTCGCGGCAAGGTCGTGCGAGAGCATTGTCACAACTCGTCACAACCTGTCGCAGATCAACCGGTATTTATTATCTGTAACAAAAAGTGTTTAATAAAAAAGGTCTTATCATAATCCTACTAATATTATAAATTGCGAAAGTTTGTTATGGATGTATTTTATTCTTTCACGTAAAAACTAGTACACCGATTACAATGAAATTTGGTAAGTAGCTGAAGACCTAGATTAATTAGTAGCCTATGTCGTCGGTTACTTTTTATCCCGGCAATCCGATAGGATCGGGAACTATGTTTTTTTTTTGAAAACGCGGGCGAAGCCGCGGGCGTAAATCTAGTAAGGTATAAAGCAAGACGGCTTTATACAGATTATGAGTGAAAGCAATGGGAGTTTTTGACGGATCGCGAAAGCATTTTCACTCGCCTTTTTTGGTTTATGGTAAATCGGTTATTTTTTGCTATTGAAAGTTTTGTCTTGTTACGTTATAGTTTTTGCGGAACTTTTTTAGAGAAAGAGCTACTTAAGTCTGAAATAATAATATGATATAATGTCGCATTTGCATTAAAAAATCCCTAAAAGTTTTATTGGCACAGTAATACCAGTTTACCAAATAGTTAACTACGTAATGTATGCTCATAAATCTGCGAGCTTAGTTGTTCACGTGTTTTGACAAAACTGCACTTTCAATAACCAAAAATATAAGTATCCATCAGACAACTAGGTATGCATTTACATTCAAATCGTTACAATAAATAGCGTATATTTATATATTAAACTAGTTCTTCAGCATACGATTTTGTTTTTCTGAAGAGAGGGGAACGTACGGCCTTGCCGCTGCGAACTTAATCGGTCACTTATACACTAAAACGGATTTATATAAGGATATGAGAAAGGTACGACGATTTTGACATAGATGCATTAGTTTTGATATCGATGTCACGGAGAATGGAGCTTAAAGCACTGAACCACAGATAAGGGAGATATACAGGGTGTCCCACTGTTGGTATACTAAGCTCAAAGGAGGTTAAAGTTTTGCATACGCTGAGTACGTAAAAAATACTAATAAAATTCCAGACGCATTTTTTTTTCAAATAGATGAATTCTTAAAACTTTATGTGTACACCCATAACAAGCAACCCCACAACTTTGCCACCAGCACGTGAGCTTTCGTTTAAGATTATGTTTTCAGACAAAATGCTCACATTAGAGAAGCGGTATATTATGCCGGATGCGCGAAGCTAGAGAAGAAAACATGGATTTTCAGGAAAAATTTAGCAAAAAGTTTTTGACGTAATTTTGTTGTTTAAGTGTTTTTTACGTGATTAGTGTATGCAGAACTACAAGTTCCTTCACGCTTAGTATACCAATAGTGGGACACCCTGTATACCTGCTAGTCAGCGCTGAACCAAAGTCCTAAACTTATATTATGATACTGCGCCCCGCGTTTTCACCCGCGTGGCTCCGCTCCTGTTGGTCTTAGCGTGATGATATATATATAGCCTAAAGCCTTCCTCGATAAGGGGGCTATCCAACACCGAAAGAATTTTTCAAATCGGACCAGTAGTTCTTGAGATTAGCGCGTTCAAACAAACTCTTCAGCTTTATAATATTTAGTATAGAGTATACACTATAGATAATATTATAGGGAGGTTTCACCTAAAGGATATATGGGACAGACCACAGAAGACAATAAGCATTGCATATTATGTATATTGTGTTTATTTTCTCAAATCTAGAGTCTTTCCGTTGTAAATGTACAAAAGAGTCAGTATTTTTATTTGTTGGTAACATCCTAAGTAAGTCATTAGCATTTTATTCACATTAATTATTATCAGTACTCGGATACATATCTTTACATTTCTAAGAATCATACCTAACGATATTATTTTTTGTTCTATCCAACTTCATTTCCAACAGAATAAGTAGGCAGGTACTTATATACCTATAGTTTTTTTTTTAATTAATTTAATCTTAAATTCAAGACCTACTTTATGCAAGCTAATTATTTCATACTAAAATAAACAACTATAAGCAAGGCATTAGTGCAAATGCAATTAAAAACATTTGATTTTTAAGTATAAAGTCAAATGACCTACTCTGAGGTAGAGTCGGTTAGGACATAGTATAAAGAGTTACCTTTATATATTTTACTAGCTGCTCCGCGCGGTTTCACCCCCGTAGCTCTACCCCTTTTGGTCGTAGCGTGATGATATATAGCCTATAACCTTCCTCGATAAATGGGCTATCTAACACCGAAAGAATTTTTCAAATCGGCCCAGTAATTCCCGAGATTAGCGCGTTCAAACAAACAAACAAACAAACTCTTCAGCTTTATAATATTAGTATAGATACTATGGTCAAGACGACGGAACTTTAAAAACATTACTATCATGCACCCAAAGGAGTAGTACAAAAACTATTATTAACTATTATAGGCATGTTAAAAACAGTATTTTACGTAATAAATAGGTTCCCTTTACATTGCGTAAATCAGCAAGCGTAACGAATTAAGATGTTGGTTTAAAATTCAGGAGTAACAAATGTATTATTTGCAGGGAAAGGTGCACAAAAGATGAGAAGGTGTAACAGTAATGTGACTAATTTCATTGGTCTCACAGCTATTCTTTTATCGATACTTTGTTTGTTTTGTCCTAAAGAAAGGTAACATTGGTTTTGCCATAAATCGATGTCAAGACTGGAGTATAGTGTTGTATAGTTGAATTACAATGGTGGGTTAATTTGAATGCTTACAAGATTTTTTTATAGATTGTAGGTTAAAAGTTAAAACATTAATTAGCCTAATATTTGAATTATTTATAAAAGAAAAAATATTCAAAAGGCATGCATTAATACTGAATGGCATGTAATATGAGCGTTTTTTTTTAACTTATGATTTATGAATACATGTAACAAGTAAATTGACCAAAAAATTTACAATAAATAGGTAGTTAAAATATCTATCCTTTCATATCGTTTACATTAATGGTGAACGAATTGTAATATTATGTATCTTTCATTTCATATTAATATGTACATTATTGTTAAATAAATAAAAACATCGAATAAAAAAGGTCTTTCAAATCAGTCCCCTAATAGTACTGATAGTGACTCAAAGGACATCGCCGATCCTTGCATTTTCATTACTCAGAAATAGACCGGAGACCTCCAACAGTTTCGGCAGATAGTTCAAAGTGACAATCAAACACTTAACAACACTGATTCAGTGGAACTAGTTACTCAATCAGGACTCCTGATAGGGGCGGCATAAAACAAACAAATATAAATTAATAGACAAGGAAAACCGAACTCTATATCAATCCAATGAGGTTGAAATTACTTTGATAATAGAAGGTATCCTGCTGGAAGGAAAACCAGACTTTATGTCGAGGAACATAAAGTTTGAAATCAATTATTACAGCCGCACAGGAATTAAGGTGTCACGCTGTGTCTTACAGGTTAAATAAACCACCTGCGTAGACATCAAGTACAACACTTATCCAGCATCCTTATTACGTTGGGATAAAGTAGAAAATAGCTTGTGATTACGATCGAATGGTAAGCGGTTAAAACTGTTGACAAGACAAAACAGACGAAAGTGCCGGCATAAATACTGCGGCAAAAAGATATTGTAAATCATGTCTACTATTTCTTGTGAATTCTTTTAGGTGGTACAATAAAAACTGCTAGCAAAATCGTCACCTCATATAATTTGTAGATAACTTTTGTCACTATAAAAAGATCCATTGTAAAGAAAACTCATTGTAAAGAACATTTTTTTACTAATTTAGATTCAGATTATAAAATTAAAATAATTTAGGTTTATTATTTAATAAAATACATACCTATATCAAATACGTTTAATAGCCAATCTCGATTGTATTTATCATAATATTAATTTGTTAAAATTTTCATAATAAACTTAACTATGAAAAATCGTTGCGCCCCTTAGAGCATTAATAAACCAACTGCTCTAAGTTGCGCCCATTTAAAATTATAATTTTTTCGTAATTTCTGCTCAGATAACACTCAACCCTTATCCTTAAACCAATACTAGTTATTACAACCTCATCAACATAACCTCAAATATTCGATAAGGGTATCGGTATTCGGTAAACAAATAGTCTATTTGTACGTCTATTAACGTTTTTATAGACTAATAAAACATGCTCTTTTCTAATAGAATCTGTTTGCACATCCATTGGTAACATTCTTGGTCACAACTCAAATTATTTAATGACTCATAAAGATACCGCTTTCCATAAAAGTTCCCTTCGAAGAAAGCTCGTTGTGTGATTTGGCTTGTTTGATTGATTTGTTTTGAAAGTGGGCGGGAAATGGACTGAAATAGATTCCCTTTTTGTGATTTTTTACGTATTTACTTACATAATGTGTCAGGGCCACCTACGTTATAAAAAAAAAAAATAAAATAAAAATAAAATAAAATTTATTAGCAACTTCAAATATAACATTACAATATTGCTCTGCCTTCTGAACTAGGTAATTACCTGTATCTCAGAAGGCAGTGCCTTCCCTTACAAATTCCATATTACATTATATTTGGCAAGTTAACAAAATAAATTTTAGTGACTAATGATGAAATAATACAAAGTAAATGATTAAGAAAATAAAAGAATATGATTTGGGCCGATGGACATTGTGTGTGTGTGTGTGTGTGTGTGTGTGTGTGTGTGTGTGAGTATGAGTGAGTGTGTGTGCTTGTGTGTACCTATGTTTGCGTGAGTGTGCATGAGTGATTGATTTTGTTGCAAGCATTTATTTAATAGTAATGAAAAGATTTTCAGTTTGTATATAATCAAGATTTTGGAGCCAATTGACAATGTATTTTTTAAAACGATTGGTAGGTAAATTTATAATTTTGTTGATGTCATTAGTCGGGATACTGTTATATAACCGTGGAGCAATGCAATTTAGTTGCCGTTTTGCAAAATGAGTCTTGGTGGTGGGTATAGGGCACCTTAATTTTCTCTTCCATGTTCGAGGCAGCGTGTGGGCTGTAAAACGGTGGTATCTCAACAGAGCTTTTAATATGTAAATCTTGCGAACTGAAAGAACTCCTGATTTCGCGTAAACATCTGCCGTGGAGTGCCTGTATGGTAGGTGCATGAGTACTTTTAACACTGCCCGCTGGGCACGCTCAAGTTCGGACATTATAGTTTTAGGAGCCCCACCCCATGACGTCACACAATAATTTATAATGCTCTCACATAGTGCTTTGTACACTTGGATAAGCAGTTTTTTGTTAGCAACTGATCTTAGATGCTTAAATATATAAACTAGCTTTCTAACACGATTACAAACATGAGTGATATGGTCCTTCCAACTCAATTTGTCAACTACTAGTATACCCAAGTATCTTATAGATGTAGCCCTAGTTAGTGTCGCACAATTACATTGACTTAGTTGCCCTCTATTACATGGAAAAGAGTGTAGCCTGATGGTTAAACTTGTGGATGGACCGTAGGTGGCTGTCTTTGAAAAACAAAGATATTTCGTTTTAGAAATATTTAATGTGAGTAAATTATCCTCAAGCCAGCTTGTGACATTTTTCAATCCTCTCTCTGCTTTACTGTAAGCTTGTTCCCAACTGTGACCGTGAAATAACAAGACCGTGTCGTCAGCAAACATCTGGATATCAGTATCGGTAGCAATTTGGTCAGGGAGGCTATTAATATAGGTTAAGAACAGAGTAGGTCCTAACGTACTGCCTTGAGGAATACCAAAACTACACGACGAGGCATCACTCATATCATGTTTTACTCTCACATACTGCACTCTACAAGACAGATAACTTCTGAACCAATTTTGCACATGACCACGAATTCCTAAGCTTTCCAACTTCGATAATAGAATCGGAATCGAAACTGTATCAAAAGCTTTTTTTATATCAAGAAACACGCCAACAACCTTGTCCCCTCTATCGTTAGTTTTTGGTTTGATTGTTGTAAGCGAATTTCTGGGTAGCCATGTTATGATCAAGAGTCCATATTTTAGATAGCTTGGGATCTGCAATAGATATGAAAGATTTTGTAATATTCGAAACGCATTGGACTTACCTGCAGTTGGATAAAAAGTTGTGTCCAATTTCCACATTTGGACATTTCAACTGTTTTTCAGGGACATTAATTTCCAACCTATACCTATTGGATTGTTTGCCTTAGGAATGTAGTTCTATAGTATATTTATGATTAACACAAACCTACAAATTAAGCAAATCCCTACGAGTATAACATTCAATTCTTTCTTCATTGATGACCAATATTAATGATCCGAACTATGGTCTACTTTCATCAAAAAAAATATTCGTATAGCTGTTTGTCCATCCTTACATTAGCCCCAATTATTACCTGTTTGGGTGCGACAACAGCTGATTTTTATGATCACCAGTTTAACGGCTGGACCGGTCGACGGTGAAGTCATGATTTAACGGTCAATTTCATAATAGATTATAGAAGCTAACTTGGTTATAGATTAGTCGGTATGCCAACTATATGTTCGATAGATAACAATAAGTAACAACGTATATGTTTTACATTGTAATGAACGATTGGAACATAATTGTATCATTTACAATCTTAGAAATTATCAACGTTTAAAATTACAAAGCGGATTAGTTGGTAGGTAGTATGTTGTGTCATCTATTTAAAAATAAATCATTCATGCAATTTCAAAATATGTACCTACTTGGAAATTACGCCCTAGAACTTAGAAGTAATAAATAAATAATAATGTTAAACATATAAGTAGTTAGGCACACATTGATTTTTCAAATACCTACAGACAGAAAAAGAAATGGAAGATCTCTTCCCCAAGAACAGATAACTTTCCTTTCATTCCATTAAAGACCAAGTTTATAATTATCAGATCATATTATTTAACTCGGATGGAAGAATAGTGTTATCTAATGCAAATTGACCATTAGCTAATGATTGCTGAGATACCATTGTTTCACATTGTGAACGCATATTTGTGAAGATAATCTTTTGTGTTATGAGTAGTTACTTTTATATTTATTTTCTCTTCGTGTTAGGGCCGATTTTTCAATGCTTGGATAAAACTTATCCGTCCAATAAAGTATTACACGATAATATTAAAATGTCACGTAAACTGTCAAATACGGGCAATTAGAATACGTTTTTAAAATGGTAGTTTTATACATTATTCGACGAATAAGTTTCAACCAAGGATTGAAAAATCAGCCCTTAATCGGATTCGTATTAAAAGGATAAATCCCAAAATTATAATTAAACGCGTTCTTTAACGTGTGAAACATATTTTATAACTACACGTTTGCGTAGTATCCAAATCTACCTACCACCATAAAAGTGGAATTAAGGTCATAGTTTTGCTTAGCCCCATGAAAGTTATTAATATACCTTAGTTACTAGAGCATGTCCCTGTATCTTTATCTTTATAATTAACTATAGTGTATACAGAAGAGCGAGCCCATAAGAAACTGTTTGTTACCCTTTTCAAAATATATTGCACGCCTCATAAGCGAAGCGTTGAGGTGGGTACTACTGTCACTTCGCGCAAAACATCTGATTTTTCAAACTTAAAATGTCTTTATGTATCATACATTGCACTTGTAAGATAATACATACACACACATATTAAGAAAAAACACTATTTTTAACGTTCATGATATTTTTGATGTCATTTTTGTTATTTAAACTAGTTAAAAAACAGTTTAAAAAAGTTCTGTCTTGGACGTCCGTGTGTCTGTATGTGCGGATCCTTTTTCTTGTTAACACGATAGCGACCGAAATACTTTACTAATCGAGTCTTTTTTTTTCTCTTACGCTTGAGTATGCTCAGGAATAGAACCCTTTCATTTTTCAGGGTCTGATTCGATGTGGTTTAATTGTTATTAAATAAACAAAAATAATAATTAATAAATATTAATAAAAAAAAAATTATGAGGCGTGCACTTTTGGATTTTCCAAATTATTTATTAACTATAGTATGGAAAAAAGTGCTCATAAGATACTTTGTAACTTTTTTAAAAACATATTACTATTTTAATAATATTAATCCTAAAAAACTGTCCCATAGTCACCAGGAGCGGTGAAAGAATAAGGAATCAAAATTATAACAAACGTCACTTTACGATGGTATCGCATGGGGTCCAATTAGGACATATTTACACGAGCGAGGGTGGTCTTCGATGGCTAGGGTTCGACCTCCGTCAGATGTCAGTTACTGTTTAGTTACAATAATGGGTGTGTATTTGATACAATTGGAATGTATAAAACGGATTTAAAACGAAATGTTGTAGATGTGTATTTTGATATCGTGAACAGCAGCAGCATCATGGTCGCGCACTATTTAGTAGTTTGATATCTAGAAATATTTTTCTTCCTACAATAATACATACTACATTTCTAAGTAAATTAATTTATAGCTAATTCTATGCAGCGTAGGTACATATCGTTATTTTTTTTTTAAATAAAATGTTGTGTGGTTTTATGAAACCACGGTAAAAGTGAAACTTAGGCACAAAATTATCGTATTTGTACGATAATTATCGTACGGTTCGACCGTCACGCGACATGCGCTACACAGACCAAAAAGTTTGAGACGATGTAATAAAAGTTTCACTTTAAAAAAATACATTGAAGACAGCTTTTTAATATCAAATGAGTTCATGTTATTGGAAATTCTACTTTTTTTAATCTACATATCAATCGTAAGATATTTCCAAATGCAGTTGAAAAACATCTATTGTCATTTTTTTTGGCAACAATATTATTATTACAATAGGATTGGATTTAAAATCGACTAAAGCTTAGTATTCTTTGTTATAATGATAGCTGCCCCCCTAGTCAAGTGGCTTTCTGTTAGCGTAGCGTTCAATAGAATAGACTACGAATGTATGAGATTGACGTAGGCTGTAGATAAACGTATCTACGTTACGTCAATCTCATACATTCGTAGTCTATTCTATTGAACGCTACGCTAACAGAAAGCCACTTGACTAGGGGGGCTGAGAATTGGCTGAGAATGATAACTCTCTATAAACGTCTCACCGCAGTTTAAATAAATTTAACTTAAGAATTACATGCTTCAGTAGCTACCTAGTGTCTTTGCTCATGTGCAAATCTAATACAAATTAGTCCTATCTTATTATTTACTACCTTTCTACAAAACTAAGCAAAATCAATTCAGCAGTTTTGACTTAAACAAAAATCGTGACATAACAGTAAAATTAAAAATTCTCTAATGTCATAATTAGGTAGTCGTCATGAGAGCCATTGTAGCATTCCATTCTTGTGTGAATGAACTTAATAAAATTGTTATTATATGACGATGTGTAATTATGTTTGTTTAGTGCTTTATTGGTAGAGTGTAATTAAAGTTTATTGGTGAGTAAAGTGTAGTTGAACTTTTTAATTATTCAAATAAAATCAGACCTTTAAATGGGTGAATAATTTTACATAGGTACAGGTAGAATAAAATATTTTTTATAAATATTGATGACTTTGTAAACATTATTTTGTACTAAAAATTATTTTATACACATGTAAGAACGATGGTAAATTAAGTACATATTCGCGGGAGGCTGCGCGCGGCCTAAACTGATTACCTAAGAAGATAATTTGTGATATTTTTCTTTGTAATGTACTTAGAAATAACGATAGATAAATTTTACCTAAAAATTATTAAAACGCTTGAATAAACATTTAAAACAGATGGCAACCATTACAGATGCTATTCCGTTGATTCTAATCAATTTAAACCCTAATTATAGCTTCCAAATTGCAATCCAATATGGCGGGTCACATATTGACAATTATTGTGTGTGTGTGTGTGTGTTTGACATGGAGTATGGAATGCACATCTGCCGAATCTTTGTAGGTTCCCACCTGGTATATTGTTGTAGGTGGCAGAATTTGAACTGAGATTTTAACTACAAATTTTCAACAGATGCATTGTAGGATATACGAATTCAATACATGGAAATTATTATCTTCAAAGAGTTACTAAATTCTAGACCCAGAGAATACTAAATACTATGCTAGACGCTAGAGCGAATGCTAAAATAGGTACCTACTGTAAAAGTGTAGGTACATGATGGATCACATTAGACATAATCCTAAAAAACAGGGTCAGCCTCAGTCTCTAAATATGTATATCAAAACGGGCTACCTTAATAAGTGAGTTAGCGTATTTTACAGAATTTACATAGGCACCTACTAATATTTTAAAAATAGGGACTTAGTATAAGTACACAATTTAATAAAACAAAAAGCAAACACGAAACAATCAGATAAGAATGAACTCGTCGACTCAAAACTAATTTACTAATGTCAACATTTAAAAAAAACCTTGTCTATGGTTCCAGTGTGTCGATTACGACTACCACTCGGCTGTCAAATGAATTAGTCGAATAATGCTGGGCCGTATTGTCAGCGTACATAATTAGGTAGTTAGTCGAGGTCTAATAACCCTACGTGAAATGAAATTACTTCATATCTGTCATTGTTGTATTAAATGGATGACTATTTATTTTGGAGGTGTAGCTTATGTGACTAATTGGGTTATATAAGGGTTTTTTGTTCATATGTGGGATTTTGTTGTGTATGTTCTTTCACGCGAAACACGTTTTTGTTGCAAAAATATATTTCATTATAAAATATACCTACATACTAATATTATATTGATAAACATAATTAAATTAAATAATATAATTAACAAAAATATTATATTGATAAACTAAGATTGTTAATCTCATTAGAAAATTAATATAAAGCTTGTCAATTTTCATAAATTATCTAATTTTCCATGCAAATTTCACAAGTTTTCTGTCACTCTATCTGAAGTTAAAGTGTTTTATAAAGCTCAAAACAGTAATGCTTACCAAAATTTATTACATTTTCAGATTACATTAAGTTTGACTTAAATATCCAATTTCCTGTGTTATGTGTAGGTATCTATTTCAAACGGTTGCATCACATAACGATGTTTTTTACATTTTATATTATTGCTTCATATTTAGCCGTTCTTTGTTTTTCGTCCGGCGTCCCATTTAAGGGTCATTTGTACAAGTAAATGTGAAAGCTCAAATCCAGTAGCCCATCCATCCACGCCATCTAAACGCACATTAAGCTTATCACAAATTAAACTAGAAAACTTACTCGTCACAGGTAAGTGACAGCTCTAATAAATGTGTCAGTGCTTTTATTTTTCTTTTACGCGCCATCAATGTCACATCGCCATACATGATTTAAAAGTTCTATGCCCTTTCTTTGTTTAGAAATTTCAAATAGAGAATACAAAATGTGACGCAATGGTATTGGCGTTTCGACAGATTAAAAATAGAATATTGTCTATGGCTGCTCGTTTGCTCGTAAGGGTTGTACAACAAATTGTCATAACGGTCTATAAAGCGTCACTAAAGTGACAGTTAACTTATGAATTGCCTCAACTCTGATTGTTAGTATGCGGCTTCGGAATGGAATGTTAACGCTGCATAAACGTAAATATGCACGGCTATACGCATTAATTATTCGAAAACCAAATTTGGATTATCTGCGCTCTAAAATAGATAATTTCTTCCTACGCTCTGATAATTTGAAGGTTATAATTAATGGTATAACTCCAATTAAACAGCTTTTAAACAAGAACATTTTTTGTATAAAAAACCCATTATAATTTAGATTGCTCTCGATATGAGTACAATTTGAATCATTTCGTATAATCGCGGATTTAAAGCTTTATACCTTTTTGTGGTGAAATATTTTTACAATATTTAAATTTTAAATCTTAGAACGGTCACGCTTTGATGACGCGTGACCACGTATGCCATTATATCAAGACCGTATCGACACAATCGAAAAAAAATAAATAGCGCTGAAAGGTCACTCAATTGTTATTAAACAGTTATTGAAGAAAATCGTGTGATTGACCACGACTACTAATTAAAATTTTAAACTATTTACAATTACTTGCTTTAAAATGCAGGAATCATGCAGTTTTTAATGTCAACTTGGCTAATCATTTTATTTTACGAGCTTACTAGAGATTTCACGTGATAGCTTGTTGCTAAAATTTTCCTACATATGGCAAAAGCTATGTACCTATAATGTTTCCGAAACAATGTTATTCCTCTGAATTTTCAGACCTGGCAGTCCAACCAAATCCCACCCGATATTATTTATTCAAGTGTTTTAAAAAGATTGATGGACTCTTCCCATACAGCGGTTCCCTTTGCTAAATCTATTTTAGTTTTTTTGTTAACTCCGTGACACACATGGTGTGAAACTCCATTGTTTTGCTTTAGCCATGGGGCAAGCACATGGGTAATTAATGTAGGACAATATACTGTTTGGGAATCAATGGATTTAATTTTAGCGTATTTACTTTTGGAGTTCTTAATGTGGTGTTATAATACGTGTAGAATTGGTGTAATTTGGGATTTCGTGTTTCATTTTTTTAAGTGGCTCTTCCTAATAACCTAAAAGTTAACTGCTTAGTGTTTTTCATTTAAATGAATTGATTATAAATAATTACTTATTATGACTGACAATCGGATGTCCGCGACTTTTTTAACAGATGAGTAACTAGCAAACAGCATCCTCAAAATAAGGCCGAACGTTTTAACACGAAGTATGTGAAAATTTTATCGTCTTTAATTAAGGTTTCAAAGTATTTTTGCAAAATCATCATCTGAAACATGTTAAAAATCTTAGCAAACTGAATTATAAATACATATTTTGTGTTTTTGTCATACATTATAATATGTATTTACCTAAATAAATGTATTTCTAAAATTATATAAAATCCAACATGTACTAATGTTCACACAATTCGATTCTAATACGCATATCGAACAACCCCAAAATACAAAGCATGGTCAATATTAAACTAAATTGTTTTTAATAAACTTCAAGTTCAGAATTAATTGTCGGAACGTTACCCACATATTAATTTCCTTATAGGGGGTCAAATGTACACGCACCTTAATAAGGAAATAGTCTATCCAAGCTTCATACAGATTATAACAATTAGTTCACAGATAAACAAAAAATTCGATTATCGGATATCCTTCCAAACACGTGTGACATGTTATACTAAAACTGTTATGTAATTTTGAGCTTTATGGCCTTAGAGATAAAGATGATTTTCAGATGAAGGATTATGTCATCAAATGTCCGTTCACACAGTTAGGGTAATCACCAATAAATTTCGATGAACAATGCAATTCGTATGGGAATTGGGAATAACAAAATTGTTTACTTACAATTTGTGTTGGTAATAATCAACTAATGATGCCATTACATCGTATTTATATTTAAACACGAGGAATTCCTTGGAAATGATTATATTTACTTTAATCTTATTGCAGTTATTTCCCACTTCAATATCTGTAGTATGTGTTTTATATAAATTATATGCAAATATTTTAAATTCTTGTCGTTTTTATAATTATAGATAACTAGCTTTCCACCCGCAGCTTCGCCCACGCAGTCAAAGAAAAACCCGCATAGTACCCATTCCCGTGGGATTTCCGGGATAAAACCTATCCTATTTCCCGGGGTGAAAAGTAGCCTATGTCCTTTCTCGGGTATCAAAATATATCTATAACAATTTCAAGCAAATTGGTTCAGGATTGATTAACAGACAGACAGACAGAGTTACTTTCGCATTTATAATATTAGCTGTGATATTAGTATGGATTTTTGTTTTTTAAATATGTTTTTAAACCTGAACTGGAATTCTAATAAAATTTTACACATAGCATGAATAAAAATATTTAAAGTAAAAAAAACGTTGATCAAAGAATACATAATTATTAGATATTACCTACATACATACCTACTGACGTTTACAGCGAAAAGTAACAACAAAATTATCACATAAAACACACCTAAGCCGCTAAGCTACCTATAATTAACTTTTAACAAAACACAAGAAAGTACACGAAGTATTTTACGGTTTGACTTTTATTTATGACTGTACCACAGACTAATAATAATATACTACGTATACTGTACTAAAATAGTGCAATATCCCAGCAGCTATACATATTGACAGTCGACTAATTTCGTACTCCTGTTTAGTTAATTTTAGTTACCTACTTTTTAACTAATTACTTAAAATTAGTGCTATCGTATTCTTTTCTTGTATAGTGGTGCTATAAAATTAAAATAAGACAGTATTGAAATTTGAATGTACATTGTACGTGTGGATTATTATTAATAATGTTAATTATAATATTATTGAAGAACTGTATGCTTGAATTTTATTCATTCTGTATCGCGGTTATCCGCGAGTTTTAAATTTCAGTGTTATTTATCTTGGTTTACACTTTACTACCTATGTAAATTCATTTTAGAATAACATGCACCGTGTAAACCACTACTTAGCAAACATCACTCATTTATTATAAACTATGATACATATTTGAATTTATTGAATAATATAAAACATTCTTTATTTACATACTCACTTTCATCATTGATTTCGTACAAGTTGCTTGTCTTTATTTACTACTTCGGAGGATAAGAAAAAAAAAAAATTCGTCAATATTGGACTCATCCTTTTACAGCAGATAGAATTGTCAAAGGTTTCTTTTATCAGAAATACAATGAACTTCGGATGTATCCCAAAAAATTCTTTGGCTAATATAGAATGAAAATTCCGCCAAAAGGCCGCCCATTGTGCTTTTTTATTTTTTTTATAATTGTAACCTTCATGTAGTTATATATGTATTTTTATTCTTGCACAATAAAGTGATAAATAAATAAATAAATTCAAACTTTTGACAGATTACTGAGTTTATGTTTACCAATACCACTACGATGTTTACTGTTGGACAGACGAAACACAAGTGAAGTGCCGGCCGGGCCCGAGTGTAGCGGCAGTACACATGGGGCCAAGGCGTTGGGCCAACGTGTTGGGAAAAAATGAAGGATATCAAGATTCCTGTTCACACATTGGCGTACTGATCATTCTGCATTGGCGCTTCAAAGATGGACGTAGTCCGTAGAAGTTCTTGCAGCCGCGGCAATTTAATTATATACAGTGCGTTTAATTATTACGTACATGTGCATCAATAACAATGAGTGTACTCTGCCGTCTGCGATGATACCATTTTCCAATCTCTATTGTCCTTTTTTTATAACTGTATAAATAAAACATTATTATGTTTAGATTTTTTCAAATGTTTAAAATGTGTACATTTTACATTTAATTTAATTTTAACTACTTACCTATAAAACGAAACTTTAAAGATTAGATTTTAGATATTATTTTATTAAATGATAATATTATTTATGTAATAAAGCACAATTTGATCAAAATAATGCTCATTGTATATTGTTATTTAATTTTTAAGAACAAGTAACTTTTTAATACTATTTTACTCATTTTATAAATATATTCATTTTTTTTATTTTTATCGCATTGTATGAAAGTTAGATAAGAAAAACATCTAGAATAATATAATAAATAGAAAATAGAACATCTAATTTATTGAGTCATATGGTTTTATTTTTGTGTAGTTCATGCCGTGGATTCCAAATTATTCCTTCATGTCGATACAAATCTACGAATTGTAAAACCTCGGCGCCGCCATCGCTATCGGAACATGGTTAAACGTAAATTTCATTGACGCGCAACGATACTGTCTCCGCTGACGAGTAACAACAAACTGAACAAGACACCAACGTGTGAACGCTGTTTGTGGAGCGCGCCAAGATCCTTTGATGTGTGCACAAAAAACCGACAACATTCGGTTGGCCTGCCAATATTGGCGCCAACTAGGCTAATGAAGCCAACATACCGCCAAGTAGCTCTCTACACGTTGGCCCAACCCGTTGGCCCAACACGTTGGCCCAATGTGTACTGCCACCATAGATTTTATTATCAACAGTGCGCGCGGTACCATACAATTTCATATTCTGCATTTCATTTTCGCGACAATCGCGTCGCGACTCGCGAGCAGTCGCAGCAAAATGTGACAAATCACAATTTTAAATCGCTGCGATTATTTAATCGCATGTGCGCGCATTGTCATATTAAGGCTGCAGTCTAGCAAAATTGCGTTTTGAACAAGTTATTTGACAATTTTTTCCCGGCTAATGAAATGATAAACTGAATTTTTTTTTCTTGTTTATCAATTAGTGTTATATACGCAATGCGCGTGAATTTTTTCACATTTGTAAAGTTACTTTATGTTACCTTAATCAGGCCTTCAAGATAAGTCTCTTTCCCCCAAAGACATTTCGAGCTAAGTTTGTGCACTCACTACGTTGCAACCGATTACAATTTACACAATCTGATCAGCACATTATTATCCTTATATAGTCGTTATTAAAAACTGCTGAATACAATTGCCGAAAAACTTATGATTTTCTTAATTAGAACGTTATAAATTCATTAAATTTCCCATTTTTTGCCTTACAAAATCTATTGATAAATACTGCTAAAAGTTATTTTTTCCATTAATTTATTCGAGTTGGTTGAAGACCAATGAGTATTAATCCTTTAAAAAAAATTTTTTTTGAATTTTGATAATTCTTTAAATATTAAAAAATATTTAAAATAATTAGGAAAAATCCTAGCGAATTTCTTTAGTCGCGCTCCTTGGGCCGGAGCGTTCTGACGTGTGCTCTACGCTCGATTTTCCTTCATACCGAAGTGAAAGTTGCTCTACTTCATTAAATTTAATATTTTTGTTAATTGATTATTTTTATCTTAGTTTTGTGCAAATATTCGTATTTTTAAACATTTGATTTCGATATGGAAAATAAACGAAAAAAATACGCGTGTAACTACTAGAAAAAAAATTATCTTCGAACATAAAGTTAATGAAACCAAATAGATTGCAAAGGTGATTGGCAACAATTTCTTTATTTTACGGGGTGTCAGTAAAGGGATGTATATTTCTTTAAAACTAAAGTAAGCTCATAAATTTTCTTATAATATAATTTTTTTGAAGTTCCAAAAATGTTTATTTTTCGTTTGAGAAATACGAAATATAATATAAACTTGTATTGAGAACTTGAACTTCCCAAGTTCATGCGGGGAAATCCCCATACGGGGAAAATGATTTGTTTACTCCAAAATTGATCCGAGGTGTTTTAATTTTTTCTTCTAGTCATTTTCAACGTAGCGGCATGTTGTTTGATTATTAATTTTGTAACTTAAATACAGGATGTTGGTTTTATATTCTGATCTTACAGACGCGCTGACAAATTTAGTCCGCCATTTCTAGTTTAGTCTACCAACTCTAAGTACCAATATTAAAACGAATGGATTATCATCACATCATCAAAACTCAGATGTAATGGAAGATCACAATAACATAGAAAATTCAGTGGGTGTTGAGAACTAAACAAACAGAAGTAACAGAGACGCGAAGAATAAAAAAAGAGGACGAAAACGATAATTCGTTGATGCTTTCCCTTTTCGACGTATTGTTAGGGTACATCACCAATCTGCAAAAAACAAAACTGATGATTCCCAATTGCTGATTAAAAATGAAAAACAAGTAATCGAAAATTTGCTGATCACAATGAAACATCCTTCAGTGTTAGCAGATTTACTCATTTAAAATGTATCGGTGAACAGCGTAAAGGAGAGGAGGACAGGAAAACATTATGAATGTGGATGGTGGATTGTATACAGGGTGTAATCGATAAGTATGTGCAGGCGATTATGACGTTTTTATTGCAGGTATCAAAAAACTTAAAACTGATATCGAAATTACTTTACCTAATGAGCAAAATGACAATAATAACTTTTTAAAAGTATAACGAGAAATATCTAAAAAATTTACTTTATACATTCCCATATCAAAAAGGGAAAATGGGACTAGTAGAAGTTAAATGTCTAATTCCGGCAAAAGACATGAATGCGGAAGATGCGGTTAAAAAAAATTTAATATTTGAAATACAATGCAAAAAATAACACTTTTGTCATAGATAAGAATCATGACTATTTTTTCCAAATTCAGGGACAACTAAACGTTGCAGAAGCAGAAGTCTGCTTATTTGCTGTTTGGACTGGAGTGAATCATTCATTAAAAATAGAATATATAAAAAAGTATGTAACGTTTAGGCAAAATAAAATGATGGACCATTATCATAATTTTACATAAATTGCCTACTGTCAGAATTGATTGATTCGAGACTTCAGCATTCGATGCCCATCAAGGACCCATCCTATATCATTCAAGCGATTGAAAAAAAAGAGATAAATCCAGTGCAACCGATAAAGCATCAGAATGCTAGCAAAAGATTTATTAGGTTTATCAATATAAATCTATATATTATACATAATATAATAAATCTGTAGAAGACGCGAAGACTGACATCCGCGCGGACGGAGTCGCGGGCGGAAGCTAGTCAGAAATAAATATCTTTTGTTTTCATTTTTCTATTTTATAATTTTTTAACACAAACATTACATTTTTTTTATTATATACAAAATTTGTTTATCCGCTTTATTAGTTAAACTGAACAACTTTCACTAAGAAACTTAGGTCGAAAAAAATGTATAGAGTTATGCATTTTGTATGGAAAGCTTATTTTTTTTTATATTTCGTCCAAATTTCTTTGTAAAAGTTGATCAGTTATATAAACATGAGGTTGAAGATATCAATAGAAAGTATTCGCAAATTTTGTGTACTGATAAAAAAAATCACCCGGTGTAATTTTCACGAAAATTGTTTCTGGTGTCATTTTTGGTACTTATTACGAATATTAAATTATACGAATGATTTAATTTTTAAAAATTAAGTGGAGCAACTTTCCCTTAGTACATTTGTATTATTTACATATAGGATGACAGGATGCATTTGTTTGCACTACTAGACCAAGCCCTTAACTCATACGTTGTATTTCTGCGATAAAATAATCACGCTGCATAAAGTCGTGGTTCGCGCTAGCTCATGTCAAATTAGCAATGCGATCAATACAGTGACTACGCGTTTTTATTTTAGGGGACAACGTAATTAAACTTTGAACAATGGATAATTGAGGGGTCGTTTTGTTTTTTGGAATTCCTCAGAGACATTCTAAATTAAATTGATGTTATAAAGTACTATAACCAAATTACTAAATGCACTTACCTTCTGAATAAAAATACAAAGAGTATACCGAAAACTAATTCTTAGATCTGTTAATACAAGTTAGAAATGACATTAGATCAAATCTATTTTCTGATTAAATATATGTAGATTAGTTTTCAATAACTCGTCTTCAACAAACAAAGACAATATCGATTACTCATTATTTTACGCGCAAACAAAACGTGATAGTGAATTTTAACAACTCTTTGAATTTGGAGATTTTTGTTTGGTTTTATTCATTATTTAACGACGTATTAAATTCTAACTGAAGTGTATTGTCAATCACACGATCCCACCCTCTATTTATAATGGGGTCCATTCAATGAGTTCGGATTCAAACAAAGAGTGAATGCAGCTTGTATTTAAGATAACGGCTGTCGAAAGCCTCGTGCCTAGCTGAGATAAAAAATATATTCATAAAGTGCCTGGGTTCGAGCCACTTGGGCTCTGTTATTTAACAGGGAAATTAGAAGCTTTTCATACTTATGTTTTATTCTTTTAAAATTATGAAATCTTACTTAGTGTGTATTATTTAAAATAAGGTTTAATCATTGCAATTCGCCCTGGTACCCGAGATCAACAGCTGTGTGAGTCAAGATATGCGCAGCTTATACTACGAGTGATAGAATTTTTGAAGTTGTTGATATATTATGCCGTAGAAAGTTACTTCTAAGTTCTAACTACATAAATACAAAAATCGAATCTATATTCTGTTAAGAACAGACAGACACACACAGTCGGGTTACGAGCATAATTGATAACTGTTGCTTCGTGGTCCTTTTTAAAGTACTGAGCAATACTATCTGTAAATTCAATTTTGCCTCACGATTGAACACTCGTCCAAAAATTATTTTAAAAACCAAAAACCGTTTAAATTCAAACTTCAGTTAGGTCTAGAGTACTTAGGCGCTGCGGGCGGCGAGGCAGCTGCGCGCGCACGTGTCGCGTCGGAAGTTGCAACACGCAATCCTGTATTGTTTCAGATTCACGCACCACGTACCTTCCCGTCTGAATGGCTCTTGGTGTACAAAATTATGTTTCCTTGGTTATTTCTTAAGTGCACAAAAAGTGGATAGTAAATGAACCTTTGTAAATAAGTACTTTGAGCTCACTAAATTGACCATTTATAAAGGCTTGCTCAATGCAACGTAGCTTTATAGGAACTTAGTTAAAAATAAAGTTTTTCAGTTTTTAACTGATGATTAATGATAGATTATTAGATGGTTAATGATAGTCTTTAAATAAGATAAAGACCTAGAACTAAAACTAACTCAGTAATATTCTTTCAAAAGTTCAAAAAGGTCAAGAAAAGAATTCACACATTTGAAATAATTATTACTCAGCAAGTTTTACTGCAATTCGTAAATAACATTCTTTGTTCCCCATACATCTTATGGTCGCACATTAATCGAAGGGTGCCACCCTCTGGAATGCCACGTGCAGTTATTTTTTGCACTGCATATAGCGTTACTAATCCTTTTTATGATTTTGTTCTCAATATGAACTCTAGAGGCGATTCTAAGCAGCAAAATGTTTTAAAAACACGCTGAATTTTAAGGTGGTTAATAAGTAATTATTAATTACCTACTCTAAAAATTTGGTGCTCGGTCGGGTTTAAGTTTCCAATGCTATGGTCAATTTATTGGAATCTAGTCAATTACCTTTTATTTTAGGAAAAAACTAACGGATACATAGTATAATATCTATTTTAATTTTGTTGGATGGTAAAATTGTAGGAAATTTTAGTTACTTTGTAAGTTCTCGCACTTATCTAGCACTTATCAAAGTACATAGTGATGGAGAATTTTATCTATGTCAAATAATATTTGAATCAGATAAGATTTATTTGTACTTGTTACAGTAGAACTCCAATTATCCGAATTAATGGGGACCGGGACCCATTCGGATAATCAAATATTCGGATAATCGGATTTTTTAAAAAAAATTGCCATTGGAGAGAATAAAAGCTACGTTTTGATATTGCAATATTTTTTTATTGAATTAAATGAAAGAAACATGAAATTTTCACATGTTTTAAATATAAATAAAATGTACTTGTACAACATTGAGTTACCATGTACTACGTACTAGAGAGGGCATCTCTAATAAACTATTTCTAACACGAGTTAGAGTCAATCGTCTCAAGCCATTCTTTTTTCGTTACATTGATTGGTTTTAATTGATAATTTTATTCATATTTTTTAATAAGATAAACAATATTTATTTGTTACATTGATTGGTTTTAATTTATAAGTAATAAAAGGCAGAATATCTACAAAGTGTCTACTGACTAGCCGGCCGGTGCCGCCGCGCTTGTTACACAGATTTTGTTCGTGGTGTCCTCTCTATAATAATACCTCAATGTTGTACAACGGCAAGTTAATACAAGTCAAGTCAAGACTTGACGCGCAAACACTGGCTTCGCGGGGGGAAGAATAATAGCGCACTTAGACTTTTTTTGAACAATTTTTTGTGATTCGGATAATCGGCGATTCGGATAGTCGGAGTTCGGATAATTGGAGTTCTACTGTAGTTAACTATGAGAACATAATGGTAAAAATTGAATTTATTTTTTAAGGTGTTATTTCGAAGCTTTATTAATTATTATTGAAAGCTTTTCGTTTTTCAAATAACAAAGGTTTAAGTATTCGTTATTCGTGCAAATATGCGAATGTTTACTTCACATTCATAAAATGTAAGTATTGTAAACGAAATATTATGATATTATAAGAAAACAATAAATTTTCCGAAGCTTATCAAAGCTCCGTATAGCCTCTAAAACTCGTGCATAATTCATAACCGTAAAGTGCAAACGTCCTCAAACTAAACAATGCAAATTTGTGCAAAATTTCTTCACATATTTAAATGTAAGGTGGTCGATAAACAAAAGATCGCAAGTTGCAACCAGCTCCCAAGACGGGTACAACATATAGACCATCACACATATGCAATCGTGGTCACCCTACGCACACAAGCTCAAACCAACACGTCGCAACTTGCACAGGCTCTACGCCAAAAGGCATTTCATTTCATTCGTTCGCCGTCAGCCGTGGTGAGCGCACGTGTCGCTCGTTTAAAAGTTCAGTGTCGTGTTGTGCTTATGAACAGACAAGATGGTGCGCAGCCTCTCGCAGTGGACGAAGACGCTCAGCTTCCCTTCGAGGTTGTCTCCCAACCGCACCTCGAAGGAGAGCGTTGTCAATGTCCAGCCGAGCTCTCCGGGAGTATCGCCGACGCCGAGTGCCTCATCCCTCCCGCAGGGCTCTGAAAAAACAATTTCGCCGATCCCCATCACAGAAATCAGCCAAATAGTAAGTCCCCTTGTCACTTGAACCGAATCTATTATACGAAAGACCCTCTTGCACATTTGGTAATGAGGATTGAGGATATTCTGTGAAATATATATTATTTATAAGTAGACCATTAGACACGTTTGATCTAATTTATAGCAATATTTACTAACAATTTGCATTATTATAGTAATATTCAGTTAAATAACGATATTATGATATTGTTAAATGTTCATAATTATTGTGTCAACAATTTTAAAATTTAACGAGAATTTAAACTTATTGAATGATGTTTACAAACAAATGAAAAGCGTTCCATTATTAAGATATCACGGTTAAATATAACTGGTTCCCCATAAACGACGGGATACGTGTCCAAAATGCGAATCCAGTACACCTTATATGCTGGCTATTAAGCTATCTTTCAAAGGAAATGAACTATACGTGTTTTGTTTCTCACGCGCGGCCTCAAGAGGTGCTTTTGCCGAGTGGCAAATTGAAGTTTCATTGAGGGTTTTGTTTGTCGGTTAACAACAGTGTAGCGTATACGGCCGTCAATGGTTATACAACAGCGCGGTGTGGTATGAATGCTTATTATGTGGTAGGTGGGAGCCGGTGCTCGGCGTGGCTCGGCGCAGTAACCGTTATGTTTGTCCCCCTTGCAATCACCTTGGCAAGGCCGCACAGAGATGCGAGTTTTTGCAAATGATACCTAGTACATGACTTTCACCTTTTGAGATGCCTTTCTAAATACTGAAGTTTCGACTTTATTTAGGTCTCCCATTGATTTTACAAATGTTAAACTTCATTTTACCTTTTACATATGCCATTCATGAGAGAGAATCGACGCCCCCCGCGAATAATCCGGTAATCGTAAAAGTGTAAATGTTCAGGAAAAATAAAAAACCATTTATCCTTAATAACTCCATTAAACAACAAGTATCAGAGACTTTTAATATCGCATATGGAAGCTAATTTTTTCAGCTATCTGGTTATTTCAACAAAATTTAAGTAGTCCCAAGGGCTTCGTTATAATTTAGCTGGATTCATTTTACTATACTAGTGTAGGTCAAGCTCTGGTCAGTAATGTCACTTACGATATTGTTCGTGTAAATTTATATTTTCGACGGCAACCGTAAAATCTTGTTGCGCTAATATTCGTGTTATTTGTTTTGTATACTGAACATTTGTAATAATCTATTATTTGGTTATTCGATTGTTTAACAGTAACGTACATTTTATTGTTATAACTATTACTGTTTATTCGAATAGTTTACTTAAGTATTATTTGATGATTATTATAGTATGTTTTATGAAATACAGGACATTTTAGTAAATGAAACAACTTTGGCTTGTTTCACAAAACACGATAGTTATTATTATCATAGAAAATAGACACTGCACTGAAAACACGACTATTACACATGATTACACAATTATGAAAATTATACTATGGTCCTATTACACTTAAAATTTAATCAGAATCCTCATCAGAACCTCACAGAAGGCGAATCCGTGACCAGTCAATACTTGTGTGGTGTGGTGTGTGATGTCTTTTTCGCGCTTTTTACCTTGTATACAGCAGCAGCGCTTGGGAAAAAGGGCTTCATGACTCCGGCCGTTCCTCCTACATCGTATCTCCTATCCCATTCGCTGATCGTATCCTGTCTCAAAATAAGCTTGACGAATGAAACAGCTGACACAGATCGTAATCCGGTTTCCGGAAAGGGCGGCTCCGACTCGACGGCCGCAATCTTGCTGCCGTTCCTATAGACCCTGAAGACGTGGCTGTTAACCACGTCGGCATAGGCATCTATCAAGCCAAACCCCAGCTCTACCTGCTCTGCCGTATGTGGGTCCGTATCGCGGGTGCCATTCGTTTCATCTCCCTGTCCCTCAACACCGCCGGGTGCAACACACCCCTCTTGATCTCATAAAGCCTCGAAGCTTCGAGTATCCTGAGGTCAAGAGGGAGAATCCCCAGAGACAGTCCGATATGCTCTGCAGATCTTCTGGGCAAAACCCCGTTGAACGGTGTTAAGCCTCTTTTGGACCCCCATCTTTTCCGCTTTGGGTGCCCACGATGCTGATGCATACAATATAGTCGGTTATATAACTGCGATATATTATATAGTCTTAACTACTTGGGGGTTAAGCCCCCAACTTACTTTAGCTGCTCTTGCTAATAGCTTATAACGGGCGATTGCCTTTTTGCAAACGCTCCCGACATGGGCGTTGAATGTCAGGCCGCCATCAATATAGTAAGGCCCAGTATCTTAATACTTTCGAAATATTGGATGTCCACACTCCCCATTACAAGTCGTGGCCTGTCAAATTTTAATTTTCGTGTTGAGAGCAGGGCACATGTCTTGTGTGGCGCGAATTTTAGTTTATTTCTGACACCCCATTCGTCAATTTTCCTCTATGTGCAGTTTGCCTTCGTCTCTACTTCTAAAGCAGTATCTCCATCAAACACTAGCACAATGTCGTCGGCAAAAGCCTGACAAAACACATCCATCTCCTCTAACATCCACAGCAGAGGATCCAGCAAGAGGTCCCACAGGAGCGGCCCACCTATAGAACCCTGCACGCACCCCTTGTTGGTCTCTCTACTCACTTCCACACTCGCATACCTAACTTTCACACCTCTTCCACTCAGGTATCTGCTGATCACTCGCCTAACGTTCCCCGGACACCCAACTTCGGCCAACCGCACCTTTATGGCTGGCCACCAGGCGCTGTCGAAGGCTCCCTCTATGTCTAGAGATACCACAACAGAAATCTTCTTCTCCTCCCTCTTATTTCTGATGTGGCTCACTAGTCTATAGAAGGCGTCGTCGGTGCTCCTCTGTGGCATGAAGCCATACTGATGGGGGCTTATTTTGGCCAGCAGGTAGAACCTGAGTCGGACGACCAGCATCTAATGAAGATGAAGATGAAGGTTTCGATGTGGTCTATTCTGATGCCTGCCTCGTTTATCTATCAAACTTTCATCTCTTTTAATTTTTTCTAAGGCTGTGTAAATCATTTGCTCAGTAATAGAATGTTTAAAAAATACCTTGCATACTTGCACTCCATAATGAAAGTAGCGGGAAATCGATTTCTTAATAAAACCCCGAATAAGCCTGTACTAGCACTTAATTAAATAATGTAGAAAACTTTTTACCTGAATAATATCGTAACAACGTTTACTGTCAAATCATATTGATATTATTTTTCGTAAAGATCTAAAACCATATTATTCGTTTCAAATACATTTTAATGTTATTTTATGGAATAAACGCGTAGTTTTTTATATCTTCGTAAATAAAGATAGAAAAATTCTGAAAAAAATTTACATGGTGTATTTTAACTTCTAGATGCCGAAAAACGCATAACATGAAGAACCCCGTAATAGGTCATTACCGGATTATTCGCGGGGGACGTCGGAATGTATTTACCTACCTCACAAATTAACCTTATTTGTTCGGTGTTACGCGCAAAATCCGCTAGTCACGACACTCTATTTTGCACATTTTTGTCTTATTATCGTGCCCAGATAACAATAAAAGAGATAGGTATCTTAGAATACATTTTTCTTTATCTCAGAATACATCTTCTCGTTTTATAATTGATGCGCGTTACTAATGTTCTTTTGTTACTAAAATGTTATAATTCACATTTCACATAATAAATTGCATACGAATAAGGTCATATTTCGTAAGAGCTATAAATGTTATTTATGTTTTGAAATAAGGCTTTAGAAGATGTCAAAGTGCTACAAAATAACTTGCAGTAAATTAAAAAACGTACTAAAACATGTTACCTATATTCATTTGTTATCGTAAAACGAAAGTCATCAATTTCCGAACGACCTTTTGGATTTATTGTTTGCCGGAATTTTATGAAAAAGTTTTTTGACGTTTAGTACGTCATGTAGAGGCGGGAACATTTGGCGCGAATGCCATAATAAAGCGAATGGAATGCAGACTGCGTTTGATTGCTAGTTGCCACAGCATACAAAGTCGTCTCCGTTAAGTTAGCTCACGGCAGGAGCCGAGCGGCTATTGACTTAACAGACAAGCTACGTTTATAACGACAAGCACTTATTTTAATAGCAGAGAAATGGGAGGGCATTTCGAAATGTTGATGATGTTGCCATATGCGTCGTAACTCACGCGCATGCGCTAATGGCTGTCACAGCTTAGCTTTCTCGTTTTGCTTGAACTTTTAATCGAATGAATGGTCAAATGGTTTTTGGCGTGATTCATAAAGAATAAAGATAATTTGTAATTGTATCACGCTTTCTCCGTACGGTTTTCGAGAGTGATCGTGAAAAATGAAAATAGAGAGTTTGATGTCGTTAAATTATATATTGTTGTCATATTATGTTGGAAGTCCTGCTGGTCGTATTTATTAGGTATTTTATTGTCTGTGGCGGAACGAACATCTGCGTGTCAAATTCCTGTGTGCCATGTGCAAGCTACTGGTGGGAAGCGAACCGTGCACACATGACTTAAAAAATAAAATAGTTGACCATAATTTGAAAATGGAACATATGATTATTTAAATTTTGAATGGGTTCGTTCATAGATTATATATTTCAAAATTTCAACAGATAAATGGAGATCGTTAAGCATGTATGGAAATTCTTTTTTATCACCTCTCTCTATCGTAAGCTAGAAGAAGAATAGATTATACCTACCAAGGAATTTGATCGAATCTTCTACATAGTATTTTTTCGATTATAAACCTTTATATAAAGGATTTCAAATAGACAAGTTTCGGAATGGAATAAAGGAAGAGGGTGGGTTTTTTTACACAGTCAGCTGTTCTCGGTGTCACGAAACCTGACACCGGGGAGCCATTGAAATCCGTTAAATAATAGATAAGTTTACTTTGAAAATATTTCGGAATTTTAAAAGGTTTAATTCGCTTACTACCAACATAGGTACATTTTTTTAATAACTTTAAAAAGTAATAATTTATTCTAGAGCCAACATTCTGAATTTAATACAGTACGCAAAAAATATAAAATTTCATATCGATATAGATTTTAAATATCTTACGATTACGAACCTAAAATAAATTCAAAATAAGAAACACTTATTTCGCGTAAACGCATTTTCCTAGTTGCGTGCGCGCAGCATAATGAGACATAATGTAGTCATCATCTTTTGAAGGCTAAGTAACATGTTTACTCAGAATGTCTGAACATACCTTAAAATATAAATGCACTTCTAAAATGAAAAAAAAAACAAACTTAATATGTACTTAATACTTATTCGGTGTTGTATTTTAACTTTTAAGTGTCTCGAGATTCAAAAATTATTATTTTTTTCTTATATATTATGTATAGGTGCATACGTGATATATTTATTAAATCAATTATTATGATATGTATGTAGTAAAAAAACTATCATTTATAATTCGGTCGGTATGTACCTAGTCTCAATCATGTCGTCTTTATAAACAATGATGAAATAAATCTATTTGCTCGATCCCATAATTATAATGTAATCAGATCCTCTATATCTGAAGTTATGAATGATAAACCGTTAAGTTATTGAACATGAACGGATATGTAACTTGATAGCATATCAGGGTTCAAGTATTGCACGGATGCGAAAAAAAAATTAGTATCGATAATATTGTGTTTCCGGATGATATTGGAATTTGATTTTTCTTATCAATTCTGGATTTTTTGTTAGATTTATCGTAGGGCTAGAGTTTTTTTTTACCTTCGAAAATGATATTCCTCAAATTTCCCCCTTCCAACTTCACATTCCAAAACATCTATCAACTAACATAGAACCTTCGTACAGCTTGGCCAATTTAGGCTACAACAAGCTGGTAATCTATATTCTATTTCATAACACTTATAATTATAAATGTATGGCAGATGCCATGAAGCAGGAAGGCCTCACGGCACCTGCGTGGGCAGATGTGAAATTCGTAAGATTTACACGCATGTAACAGCTGACGCCAAAAAAACATTACCTGGGTTTGGAGATTTTCATTGATCAGCTGATCCGGCAGCTGCGGACATTTGCTGTGAAGTGGCTATTTGGTGGAATGTACAGAATAGCATGTAATTTAATGGATTGGAATTTTGCTTAACATCTGACTTTAAAATTATGAATATTAATGATAAATGTGTTTAATAAGGAGGGTTTTTGACTAAAATATAAATAAATTGTCAGTATTATAATAAAATACGTAGGTACTTACTCAAAATTGTTCACAAAACGCAATCTGTCCTTTAAACCTATTATGTAAAAATTAATTATTTTCTCATACTCATTAGTAAGATAAACTAAATTGGTTCATTGCTGTTTATATCAATCTGTATCAATTTGTAAATTCTGTGCAACTGTTATATGAATGAATGTAACTCGTTAAAATAAATAGACACCTAATTAACGATCTTGACATAGATTAGATAATAGTTACATTAAAATTCAACCATATCTAAATACTTACCTAAAATAGTAAAAACGTAACTGTTATTTTCACGTCCTACTAAGAGGCGAAAGTTCATATTTTAGGAATCAGGATGGACATACGTTTACTCTCGGCACAAAAGACAGCAGATCGAATCTTTTTCATATCCTATAATCATCACATATTATTAAGGACATTCTTCCGCTACCTGCCCCCCTAGACAAGTGGCTTTCTATTAGCGTAACGTTCGATAGAGTAGATTATGAATGTATGAGATTGACGTAATCAATCGTCGTCGTCGTCGTAATCAAACGTCAATTTCATACATTCATAATCTATTCTATTGAACTTTACGCTAATAGAAAGCCACTTGTCTAGGGGGGCTGGTATCCTAGCATCAAGCATCCACGCGCTGCATAATTTTTTGTGTCTAATAAAAAGTTACCTTTGAAAAAACGAGTGCCCTGCCAGCTGCTTTCGAGCGCTCAAAGGGCTCTCAAAATTTACAATTTGTAAACAAGCAACGTCTGTTTTGTGTCCGTTGTTTATTGATGTATCTGCCTCCCTTTGATTTGAAGTACCTTTTAACCTTCGGTCTGTATATATTGGTCTATTTATAAATATATAGTAGGTCTATTAGTTAGGTTAATGTTGGGTTAGGTTAAGTTCGATTTGTTATTTATAATGTTCTATTTTCATGTTAATTGGTTTGGTAATTTGTAGAATTAGTTACTAATAAAATTATTAACAACTAGCGGTCCGCCCCGGCTTCGCCCGTGGTACATATTTACGTTTTCTCTACGTAAAAACCATCCTCGTACTTCAAGGAATATAATAAAAAAAGAATTATCGAAATCGGTTCAGCCGTTCTCGAGTTATGCGCTTACCAACACATTTTGCGATTCATTTTTATATATAAGAATTTTTTAATGAACAAAACTTCACATTGTAATTAATATTGCCACAGAAGATTTGAGTTGTTGAGCTCCAAAAACTTTCGGATATACGAAGTAATAACTGTAGCAGGATATGCCAATAATTATAAAATGTGCAATTTATTCATTTTGTACATTCTTGAAGAACTCAATTAAAAAGGGCACTATTATCTGAAGATTAAATGCAAATCAGGATGACTAATACAATAAAACGACGGCTAATCCCGTGGTTTCCTTCAAATGTATAATTACAGTGGTATAAATCTTTAAAAGGTATCATTTGCAAGAATTGATTGCTTTTGAAGGCGTAGGATATTGTGTGAAACTATAGTAAGTATCACTAAATATTGAATCATAAGCTAAATTATTTCTAGACTCTAGAATAATATTAATATTAAATTCGGTTTCCTATTTATACGTTTTCGAGTCTGATTTTTCGAGTGTAAATTGCATGTAAATTGATAAAAAATACTTAAGCAACCATGACTTAGTCAAGTATAATTTATGGCCACTTAACAACTAACTTGAATTGTTTTTTATTATAAGCAATGTGTAATGAACATTAATAATTCGAATTCCATATTAGTTTGTATATTTTGTTTGTTGCTAAAACTACCTATTTGGACGAAATCCGACACATGATATCATGTGACTCCAAAGGGAACAACCTAACAATATAGAATATCTAAACTAAAATAAAACTGATATATTATTAACCAATCAATATATGTGCGTTATTGAAATGATTGACTCTAATAGGAGCTTTCTCACGTCTTATCTTCAATGAGTATTTAGTTACAGAAATCATAATTATAGTACCATAATTATTAGCTATCAAGACAGTTCTATGATTTATTAACTCTTTAACAACAGCCGTTCGACCATAGTACAAAGAGAACCATAGTATAAGAGAGTAAAAACTTATCTATAAAGTATAAACTATGGTTCGACTAAATTAAATAGTACCTATATCTATTGTGACCGCCTCCTTGGTACAGTGGTTGACGCGTGAGCGTAGAACCGAGGGGTCCCGGGTTCGATTCCCGGTGGAGACGAAGACAAAAAAAAAATCTCTCGGTCTGGTAGGACACAGAAGGCTGATCACCTACTTGTCCCTAAAGAAAATCGATCAGTGAAACAGATGTATGCATAATGCATCTGCCCCTTACCCCACTACGGGGACACGGGACTTCACTTATATCTATTGTGGTTCTTCAATCAAGTTAATTTTATAGGTGGATGCACGCCTTCGCCGCTCTTTGGTAATTATTTTCCCAACCAATGTAGATAGACCTGTCTTATACATGGTAGAATGTAAGTAACAGAGGTCAAGCTTTGTATCGTATCTAATTATTCAATTATCACGCTAATTGTATACCCTTCTTCTTATGCGTTTATAATGGTACTATTTCTCACAAGTCACAGTATAACTATAAAGGCAGATGAACATTCCATCGTTTTTAGAGGTGCATAATGAAATTCATTTTGAATGAAAATAATTAAATAATTACCATGATTCATTTAATAAATGGAGCTTAAAATCGTGTTCTATCTGTTAAACTTATCGTATAATCTAGAATCTAGATTATTTAATTAATATTGACTGTCAATTGACCGGATGCCCCGCCATATTTAAACTTTGATCGCAATTCAACTCAACCGCATGGACATCCGGTCACTACGTCCTTCATACTATTTCCAAAGCAAAATAAACCATAAAATGTTACTAAACAAAAAACATATTTGGCTATCGCAGACTTTACAAGAACGTTAAAACAATTTCGCTTTTATTTTCATACGGATTAGGCCTAATATTGCATGTTAGGGTCGTAATCGTTTTTTGAATAATTCTTCCTTAATCTATGAGAAAAACGTAACTAAAAGTTAGGTCATTGTATAGATAATAAAACTTGGACATAATATTGTTGAATGAACAAAAAAGAGACGGACAAAATGCGTTGACTAAAAATAATTCATAGATTAAATATCTACATAGATTTGTGAATTGCGAACTGTGAATAATATTATTATAACATACCATTAATGTGATTAGTACAATTAGTAATTACAATGTTAAAAAAAATTTTCGCTTATTTTTTTTTCTGCAAAAATCACAAAAACACATCAATGCGATCAACAAAAGAACAACATGAAGTAAACAAAAAATTATCAAACCTTGTACACACTACACATACAATAATCATTTAACTGTATCCACTAAAATATATTCTTGTATAATCTGTGGCAACGCGACACGAATCGCCAAGACCGAGTCGCGCTTCGCGTAAATGATTAACAAGACTCTGTGGGAGAGTTGGAAATAAGCTCAATGTTTAGTCATCCTTTTGTAATGCGTACGCGCATCGCTTTTAAATTTATCGCCAATATACGATACGACACTCGTAATCTCTATACAAAATCGATACATTTTTATGTCTGCCCATTTCGGAAGTAACAAAGAATTTAATCTGTAAGCTCGTAACAATATAATGACGATTTTTTATAACCTTGGTCAAAGTTGAGACGTCAAGGTGTAATCCTTAATTATCTGTAAACGAAGCAATTAAGAATTGTGTTAAAGCGCAAAACAATTGAAATTAGAGGTGAAACGGTGAACATCCTCAATTATTTCTATGCAAAACGTCATGCGAATCCTTCATCCTTCATTATCTTCATATTTACCCTCGGGCAGAATTTTATGGCCGAATTTCGAAAATAGCAACACTAAACTTTATTCATCTTATTGTTATATCGTTCCCACGGACGACGATGCACGCAAGATTTTTTTTTCGTACATCCGCGCTCCGTGAAGGAGTCAAATAAAATAAAACTGACGGGTTCATGATAGCCATTTGATTGTTCAGTCTATCATTAGAGTACATTATCTGTTGTTTCTAACATGCGTAAGCACTTTTTGACGTGTGTTAGTAGCATGATTTATTATCTGTGTTTAAGTTAATTTCTACTCCATATGGTCTGTCTGCTCCAACGATTACGCTTAAATTTTCTTCCGCGAGTTCTAAATTCGAATCATTAGTTCTCTTCACATTAGATTATGACACTGTCAAAGTGACATATTATTTTTTTATGATGGCGTAAGTATCGCGAATGGAAACATAACATTTGTTTACTAATGTTAGTAAACCACAGTGCAATCTTAAACTGTAGGAAGTCGATTTTGCAAGCCCACTTTAGGACCGGTTTGGCGCTTCGGAGTTTCGCCTCTTAGCTGGCCGTCTGAGTTGTTATTATAATCTTAATCAATACGTTATCTTTCTTTATATTCTCATTAAATAAAATACACGTTCCCTTATCAATATAATAATTATATGATGCCAACATACATTGGATTTATAAGCCTTATATAAATTAGTTATAAATTTTTACCTTCTAATTTTGTACCCCACGCAAAAAACGTGTCCTTGTACGTAGTTGGTGTATATTCGTTAAAATTTAGCCATGAGAAATTAAATAAAATAGTTCTTATTAAGGTGGGTACAATTTTGTTGAAACGATGCCCATATATAGCCAAATCGTCAGGTGGAACGTGGGTGTCCAGGTGTGGTGCGACCTTTACCATTTATTAAATTTACTCTTTCGTTTATTTGTCTATTTTTGTGCTAAGTGAGTGTCGTGTTGTTGGTTACAATAACGGAATAATAAGTAGAACATATTTTAAGTTTTAACATTTATCGCGATTATTTTTTTAAACAAAAAAAAAATAAGTGACAGGTGCACTGAGCCACTGACGTTTGGCGCGCATTTTTGACAAGTTGTGAAATTAAAAAAAAATGAGTTACGTAGATTTTCTCTATGACTTGCTAGAGGTTTGTATTATGACATTATATTATTGTTTCGTTGTAAATAAATTATTTAATTATACTCAAGTGCTTATGTTACGATGTGACGATAAATATTTAAAATGTATTCTAAGAAGACATTACCGTCCGTCGCGAGTGAGGCGTGTGAATTTGTGTAATTATTATTTAACAATGGAATCCAGTTATTTTTTGTTTCATCTGTCTGTATACAGGATACTCGGTTATGAGTTTACATTTTTTAATAATTAATACGGCAGCTTTAATATGTAATTATCAAAATAAGTGATAAATTAAGTTTCAATTCAATGTTTGTTTTACCTACTTGTGGGGTTTTCCTATACGGTAAGAATTTTAAAATATCATAATAAATTAATAAATAAAAATAGCGCTATGAATCGAAAAGCTCTTTGTTTTGGGAATCATATTATAGGTATAATAGGTAAATTTCAAAATAAAGATCGGTTATTTCTGTGTCGAACGTTAAATTATCGCATACAATATTTATTTAGTTTTAAAATACTTAAGCTTATAGAAAACGTTACTTTTTGACCATTAAAAATATTTATAGAGGTCAAAGGAAGTGAGAGGCCACACATAGATACCTGAGGAATGCCCAGCCGGGCTACAACAGGTTCGATTCCGACATGTCAATACATGTACGAGCGTTTTTGATCCAAATTTGTGAACTTGTCTCGTCTTGTCTATGGCCAGAAAATAAACAACTTTTTATGGTAAGATTCTTTGAAGTCTGAAATTTTTACTTATACCTAACTTTAATCGAACCTAAATAACGTATGACTTTAAGAATATGTACGACATTTTGTTCGTTTGTTCACATCATCGGTTTAACAAAGACACAAATTATGTAATTGATGGACCGCTTTTGATAAAATGTGGGAAATTGTGGGAGCGCAAGCGGCGGTAACTTACATTCAATTAGGCGTAATCAGATGAGACCGTTTTACATTTTCTTTGTCGTTTGAATTATCGTGTTGTTTATCTTCTTAGGGTTGCGTTTTATTTTAAAATGCTTTGACTATTTGGTCTTACTAAATATTTTTAGCTCAACTTGAAAAGCTCTAGTCCTCACATTATTTAAAAATGCAAATCAATTTTACAAAATTCTTATCAAACATAGCTTATCTATTTCCAGAATACGTAATGCCTTGTCAAAAATCCACATTAGATACTAGTTACTACAGGAAGTAAATTGTCAAATGTACAGTGATTCATTATTTAACTATTCCTTGTGACGTCAAATACGTGATGGTCATGTCGATTCCTTGTAATGATAATATTCTTTTTATTATGACGAAATTGAGTAGGCACAGATTTAACAAGTAAATTATTAAAAAAACAAAATACCCGACTGCACACTAAAAAAAGAGTGATTGAAATGAATCTAATGATACCGCATACATATTTTTTTAAAGGGAAATTTAGAAAAAATATTATTATGTCTTTATCCCGTGGGACTTTTAGGATAAAATGTATCCTATGACACTCCCGTAATCAAGACAAATCTAACGATACCTCATACATCAAAATCCATCAAGCCGTTTAGGCTACAGGTGGTCACAAAGGAAAAGACATACATACATACTTACATACACTCGAAAAACATTACCCTCCTTCTTTGGCAGTCGGGTAAAAACATATACCTATTAGTTTAATTTCGCCAACGTCATATTTTTCTATAAGAAATTGATATAATATCGCTCTAGAATATACATAACAGTAGGTAGCCATCTTGAAAATTATGTTAGTTTTATTGTGATCACAGAAAATTGAATTAATAATAATATTTTAGTTATGTAACTACCGTCTTTTAATTTTTTCTGATTTCCCGTGCCCTCTTACGTCTATAAAAAGTTACACAGTTTGAGAAGACAAATAGAACCTTCTAGACAAGTCGAGTTAACACTTGAAATATTTCTTTATAAAATTATTTCAACCGTAACGCGGTCACTATGTTTTTAATAGTCTGTCTTCGTAATTCCATCACCACCATGTTGCTTCCCTCCCTTTCTATTTACTTAAGTGTGAAAAGGACAGCTTGATAGTAGAGATTTATGAAAACTACAAACCTATCCATTTACTATTAGCTTGTTTCTTTTATTCCAAGAGTAATGTGAAAACTTCATAATATATTTTGTTCGAGATTTTTAAATAGTTAGTTGGCTTGTAAATTAATAATTACCGGAGATACGTTCTGTTAAATTTATAAAAGTGTGCGTAAAATTAACGTTTCATAACCTTTCATTACTGTTATCTTAATAGAAGTTGTAATGTTGTTTTAATTCATTCCACATTTTGAATGTAGGCTGCTGGCCAAGTATTCCGTATAACAGAAGAAAAAATATTATTTTACTTAAGTAATTAAAGTATGATACTTAACACAGAATACATACTTAACAGTAGCTAAGGCTAACTTAAGTATATTACAGTATATTAACTTTGATTTAAGGCAGATTTAATATTTTCTGATAGTTTAAAATAAATTGCTTACTTATGAATTGATTGAAGTGTTGAAGTACACTTAAGCCTAAAAAACGCTACCTACAGTTTAATTTATAAAAGAATGTGCAAACTTTTATAGTGAAAAAGTAGCCACACGTTTTAAATTTTTAAGTCAGATAAGACTGTAAATGTAAAGATGTCTTAAAAATTAAGAATTAAAGAGCCATACACAAAGACCTTTGACACCTCACGTGACACGTCACACATTCGCGGATCAATGTCCGAATTAAAAAGAAATAGAGCCGCCCGCACAACAATATCCGTTTCCGCTGATCGATCAATCTGCGCGGACGCATACTCAATTGCCAATTGGACACTTGAAGGGGAATTTTATTACCTAATAGGACTTCAATTTGTTTTATTGGAGGTACACAGAATTATAATGTAATGTACCTACTTAAACATAAGGATATTCAAACTTTTGTGTGTGTAAACTGTAAACTATAAATGATATTTCATCATTTTCAAGTTTTATTTTCGTAACAAAAAAGTAGTCCTTCACCAAGATTGTAATTTGTAAGTATCTATCTATAAACAAAATCCTAAACCATTAAAATATTTTTAATTTTAGTATGAATCGAATATACAGTTAGATAAACACAGGATCTAGTTTTTCGATGAAACCCGAGAACGCCGTTCAAGATACACAATCAATACCGCTATTACGTAATATAGCTAATTAATCAAATATCAAGTAACGCTATCACCACAACAGACAAACCGACAGTTCTCCTTATGGATGCATAAATCATGCGTCAAACTCAAACCGCCGGAACATTGCGCAAGCGCTGATAATTGTTCTCAAGTGCATGTAAGTGTAGGCGAACTAACTTTGTATGTACGTTTAGTGAATCTAAATTTGTTAATACGGACATAAGTTTGATAAACGTAAATAACAAAACATACAAAATACAAAAATGAACTAAGGTATTTATACCATCTTGCTTACCTGGAGCTGGACAGCTGACTGTCCATGTGGTACATATGACATTTTCGTATTTAAAAAATATATCCTTATTAAAAATTAAAATTGTATTAAATTATTTTAATTTTAACTAATATCCCGAATCTCGAACTGTAAATGAAAGTTGACATAATGCTTCTAAATATAGTCTTCATAATATAGCTGTATTTTAATAAATAAACAATGATAAAATATAATTGCGAATTTGCGATACGTCGGAGCAACAAATACTAGAATGCGACCCGCTTCATTTTCATAAATGGATTGCAAAATAACACCCATCGTATACAAATATAATTTGGAAAATCCAAAAGTGCACGCCTCATAATTTTTTTTTAATAAATATTTATTAATTATTATTTTTGTTTATTTAATAACAATTAAACCACATCGAATCAGACCCTGAAAAATGAAAGGGTTCTATTCCTGAGCATACTCAAGCGTAAGAGAAAAAAAAAGACTCGATTAGTAAAGTATTTCGGTCGCTATCGTGTTAACAAGAAAAAGGATCCGCACATACAGACACACGGACGTCCAAGACAGAACTTTTTTAAACTGTTTTTTAACTAGTTTAAATAACAAAAATGACATCAAAAATATCATGAACGTTAAAAATAGTGTTTTTTCTTAATATGTGTGTGTATGTATTATCTTACAAGTGCAATGTATGATACATAAAGACATTTTAAGTTTGAAAAATCAGATGTTTTGCGCGAAGTGACAGTAGTACCCACCTCAACGCTTCGCTTATGAGGCGTGCAATAACGTTAAAATTTTATAGGTATCACAAATTGCGTTTGCCTTTCGAAAACCTCATCATTGGCAAATATTTTGCTACGTTAGAATAGTAAATTATTCAGTTTATTGATTTAAACAAATATTTGCAAATTGAATATATGAATGAAATTTAAGGCATTTGAAATTTAACTGTTTATAAACTTATATGTTATTAGGTATATAATTTAACTACATATTTGGAAATTGTTTCTGATGTAATCTATTAAATGTTACTTAAATAAACATAATAATAGTCCTAATTTACATACAAAATGCCTTGATTAGCACTGCTAACATAAATCTTTTGTTCTAAACTTATTTCGAAAAATCTAAGATAGTATCTTATGTAATACAGATTACAATAACATAATATACAATGTTATCGAATTGATAACCTTTTTTTGAAGTAGGTTAAAGCGGTCCATTATTATATTGTTATGCGGAAACCTTGACATGGAGTTAAGTTATTTATAAATATTTAAATTATGCATGTATTCAGCAATGGAGAAAGGATGCAGAATGACCTCTTGGCAGTTAACAATTTGGATGACAAAAATTATCACATAGATATTTAATGGTAGGTCTAAACTATGAAATATAATTAATTTTATATTGCATGGGTACGTTTTTTCTATAAGAAAGTGAGCTACACATAAATTATGACATATAAAATATAATCTATACTAATATGTATTATAAAGGAGAAACCTTTGTATTTTTGTATGTTTGTATTGAATAGGCTCAAAAACTACTGGACCGATTTCAAAATTTCGTTTACCATTACTTATGCTGGCCATACACCATACTTTCTATCGTCCAATCGGCATGACGCTGTAGCTTGATCCAATCTGCAGTTTGTCCATAGAGACCACACACACAACGTTTGAATTGTCCAATCGGCAGCAACGTTCAGTTGAAGCCATGGCGTCACCGGTGACAGACGACGATGTTTTAGCCATTTTGGGCGTTTTATTCGTAAAAATGAAACAAAAAAAGGATTATATGCCGGGAAGATTGTTGTTATATATATGTACCTATTTAATGAGAAGTACCCAATGTGTTAAGTAATCTGGTACTTCATCTATCTCCCAAACAAATCTTATTCAAATCCGTAACCGTTGACATCTAAACATCCATATACTTTCATATTTATCCACCAAGTGAGCGAAGCGCCTATGCTTCAGCTTGGACGAAAAATGACCAGAAAATTGACCAGACTGAAGAGACGATCGCATACCGCCATACACGGTCCATTCGACATGATCCAATCGCCATGATCAAGCCAAAAGAATCGAAATTCGATTGTTCCGTCAAGTATAACTATCATGCCAAATAATGCCAATCCACTCCCACACATGGTCAGTTCTAACTGATCCAATCGGTAGCGTCATGCCGAATGGACGATAGGAAGTATGGTGTATGGCCAGCATTAGAGGGATTCTGCCGAATCCGTATAGGCTGTAATTTATCCCGGAAAACGTACGTACCACGGGCGAAGCCGGGGCGGACCAGTAGTTAATAATATAATGCATAGATACGCCTTTTCCACGTAAAATAACATAATATATCCAGTGTGAATGTAACGTTATATCCAAATAGTTAATTAATAAATATTATAAAGAGGAAAAGTTTGTATGTATGTATAAACTACTGGACCGATTTTGATGAAATTTGGCACAGATAATCTTTAGTCGACCCTGAGAAAGAACATAGGCTACCTTTTATTGCGAAATATGTACCACGGGCGAAGCCGGGGCGGACCGCTAGTAGTTAATAACAAGAAAAGAATTAAAATACATATTAAAATAAACCCGTCTTGGAAATGAATGAAACTCAACATTCACTCCGTGATGTACTAATTGATATCAAGTCTCTGACAAGTGGATTATTTTTGGTAGCATTTGGTTTTCTTCGCCGTATAAGAATGACAGTAACTCTATTTGATATTTGTGAAATCGGATACCTACGCACGAGACAAGAAAATAACTTTTTAATTGTGTAAGTTTTGTGATCGAATTTGTTTCTAAATATAATTGAGGAATGAAAAAGCAGAAGAAACCTTGATCATTTTGGGTCCGACTTCACAAAACAACAAATTTTATGTAATCTTAATTATTTTTTATTAACTAAAATCGATGCAAATAACGATAACGTTAATACTGGCTATTTCTTTCATAAAACCTATAGGTATTTAGTTTCCTTATAAAATTTTTAAAAGAATTAAAAATTTACTGCCATGTGTGTTCATTAATCATCACTACTCACTACATAGTATAAAACAAAGTCGCTTTCCCTGTCCCTATGTCCCTATGTCCCTATGTCCCTTTGTACGCTTAAATCTTTGAAACTACGCAACGGATTTTGATGTGGTTTTTTTTAATAGATAGAGTGATTCAAGAGGAAGGTTTTTATGTATAATAACATCCATTAAATAGTGGAGAAGTACTGTTATTTTTGAGGTTTCTAATGTGATGTCGTAAAAAATTACATTTTTTCCGCTTACATTGCAAACGCAGGCTGAACCTTACGAGTTTTATCAAAATAATGTACTAAGTATTATACACATTGAAAAGGTCTACAGAAAAGTCCGCGATGGTATATATCTATCTCTTATGGATAACCCACAATAAATTTTTTTTGTCATTTACTTTTAACGACAAATAATGGCTAATTTTCGAAGCGATTTTAACCAATACAACATTAATCCTTAACGAATTAAATACCTTGAATACATTGTTCATTTAATATAGATCTATATGGCCCTTTACACCGTATGATTTAAGTGAATATTTTCGAAGATATTACAGATTTAAAAATTGCGGGACGTAGCGTTTGCGGCGGTACCGGCCGGCCGCCCGGCTATATATTTTATACCCGTGCGAAGCTGGAGCGGGCCGCTATGTTTTTAATTTTTGTATACAACGTTCACAGTTTTTCTGTAGTGTATTTAGTATCAGCATTGCACCCGTGCGAAGCCGGGGCGGGTCGCTAGTTCATAATAAATTACGACTATTCACGTATAAATTATTATCAAAATTCTAACCTATATTTCGTCTTGTTTTCTTCGATTATTGGCGTAAAAATCATGTTAACATAAACATAGAATGACGTTTTGTAAACATGACCATTGGATGCATTAAAATTCTGACGATGAGCACTTGTCATCTGTGTTTACGCATCTTTGATAGTGTTTGATTTAGAACTGAATAATTAGGAATGTCGATAAAAGATAGTACCTACATAGTTGTATTTAGTGTGTAGTATGATCGTTTCCTTGCCCAGGCTGTTTGTATTTTGCTAAGAATTTATTTGATAAGTTTTTTACATGAAATACCTCTGTTAGCCCTATAAAAAGTTGTTTATAAGACTAATTTATGATTTTATGTGCGCAATTATAGCAGAATTCTATAAAATTATTTGCTGTTTTTGTGCCAATGAAAATCCTTACACATCTACAAATTCAAAATTTAACAACAAAACGTTTTATTTCCTGATTTCTATGGGATTGAGCAAAAAAACTTTCAACTCAAGTAAATAGCTGTTGCTGATTTTTCAAAGTCGGTTAAACAAATCATAAGACATTTACACATAACCATCTCGCCTCTTCAATAACGCAACTTAATTACAATTGTAAAAGAGATTATATATTCCACGGTAAGGTTCTGCTAACCGGGCATCGAACCCACTTCCGTTCGGAGTTTTTACCATAATTTAATATTGTAAACAGTACTGTTTATTACGTGTTAATTTATTGATTGCTACAATGTGTTATTCCGTTTACAGATTGTGTTGGTTCGTGATTGTTTTTTTTTTTAATTATCTGTTCACAAATAAATCTGGAAAAAACTTTATTATCTACTTGATTTATAACCTAGATCTAGTGTCCGTTTTTTATATCATTAGATATAAATTGCAGATAATAGTCTTGTTTTTGCTAAATATAAAGTTATATGTGCATTAATCTAAAACTTCTTAAGTAGGTATATATACTATAAAGATATTGATTTTTAAACAAAAATAATGTATTATTTAGTTTTATAATTAAATCCACAATCTGTACTAGCTTCAATTTGCTGACAGTGAGTCCTTATCCTAATGAAAATGCACAACATAATATAATATCTTCAACGCCATCTATCCGCAATTTAAGAAAAACTTTTGAACCAGTTTCAATCGAATTCGTTTTTTTTTTATTTCTGAACGCTATTACTGATTTTTATACTATCTATACGTTATAAAAATGTGTTCTAGTTTATCTATAATCTAAGGTTTCTTCTGCGTAATGATAAAGTACGTGCCTCTTGTCACTTTTAAAATTACGATTACTTTTAGTGTTATTACGGTGAATACTATAAATAAGACATAACAGCGGATATGGAGGATAATAAATTGCGGCAATTGTGTACCAAAATAACATTAACTGAACAGAGTATTCCAATTGAACACGTGGTTAATCGGTGTGTTTGTTAAACTACTGCTTGTATGTCATACATACTCTGTTTATAGACATTTTAAGATGTAATAAAGAGATATATTGTAGTAAAATTTATATAGAGATTGTAGTTTATAACTTATAGCTGTATCTAAATTATCACTACTTACATAGTATAAAACAAAGTCGCTTTCTCTGTCCCAATGTCCCTTTGTATGCTTAAATCTTCAAGACTACACAACGAATTTTGATGCGATTTTTTTAATAGATAGAGTGATTCAAGAGGAAGGTTTTAGTATATAATTTATTAGGTTTTAGACAAAGCTGGCGAAGCCGCGGCCGGTAAGCTAGTAAAGTATAAACCACAAAATTCAATCATAGTTTTATAAGGCGTGTTCATTTTATGTGGCGAGGACAGTTACGTATTCGTAAACTTTGAAATCAGATTGTATTTACGACGTATTATAATAAAAAAAATTTGAATGTACCATGAAATATTCAACTCGTGGCGTAAAATCAGTTGCTTTTAAATTTTTAAGCAAAACACATAGAAAATATGTCTAAATACATTTCAAAACATCCGCGAACAGGTTTATTCATATATGGCATAAAATATTGTCCAATTACATCGCCTTTAGCCCACCAGCCGATACTTGCAACATCGCCCACACTAACCTTCCTAGTTTCTAGATGCTTTTAGTATTTTAATTAGGTATTCGATGAGGTATTCTGAATTTATTTTTAACTAGCGGTCCGCCCCGGCTTCGCCCGTGGTACATGTTTACGTTTTCTCTACATAAGAACCATCCTCGTACTTCAAGGAACATAATAAAAAAAGAATTATCGAAATCGGTTCAGCCGTTCTCGAGTTATGCGCTTACCAACACATTTTGCGATTCATTTTTATATATAAGACTAGCGGTCCGCCCCGGCTTCGCCCGTGGTACATAATATTTACGTTTTCTCTACATAAGAACCATCCTCGTACTTCAAGGAATATAATAAAAAAAGAATTATCGAAATCGGTTCAGCCGTTCTCGAGTTATGCGCTTACCAACACATTTTGCGATTCATTTTTATATATAAGATTGGCGCGAAATTGCCATCATACATTTGGACACTGGGAAGAATATTTTTTATTTCTGCATTGATTTATATTTTACACTAAAAATAATGATTTATTCCAACGATATTTCTTTGACTATTTTTGTGGTTTATTTCTTTTAAAGCAAAATCGACCCATACATATTCTGTGTCCATACATAAACATAGATAGCATTAATATGCCTCCTTAGTTACGTTAATTTCACAATGATTAGTAAGTTATTTACTGTATGTACATAATGTTTGGTGTAGGTGTGAAGTCCGAGAATTCGTGGCATTTCGACGACATTCTCAATTTTAATTAACATATCCTTGATCAATCCATAATCAATCTAACTAATCTTCCCTTATATGTATCATGTCTTAATTAATTAAAGCTTACCCAGAAATTATGCTAACAATACTTATAATATTAATGAGATGACATTTATTAATCCACTTTTAGCTCGGCTTTTTAAATTGATCGTATCTGGGTATTAAATGGAAGGTGATGGAAGTCAAGCGTGTCATTTGTGGCATAGCAACATTATTTCCCGCTGCACTTCGCGCCAAAACGTCGTAAATGACATATGTAAAATCACGTTGTGTTTACGATACAACGCGTTCTATAATTGAGCGATGCGGGAGAGTTCAACACATCGCGGTTCATCTTTTTAGAATACGACACAAATAACATTCTATATTTGTAAATTATACATGGATAGGTTTAAGAGCGAACGCCCATGGTCACTCATCCATACAATTTTCAGCTTTGTTGCTTAATAACACGTCGCACAATCGCACGTGTAAACATCTCTATTATGTGCTTTTATCCTGATTTATAGAATACGGATTCTAACTTTCTAAGGTGGTGCAGTTATGCAGCAGCCATGCCGATGACCACATGCATCAATGTTTGTAAATAGAACGCAGCGTATTATGATGTTGACTGAATGAATGGCACGACATCCATTGCTTGTTCTCTTCGTTGTTACGCAGTGGTTCTTTCAAAAACACAGCGTTGTATAGTGTTAAAAAGACAGTTACACAAACTGATATTTTAGTCGCATGGTTTTTGGCTTTGACATCTTTGTACCTACCAATGTTTCGGATGCTTCGTCGTTAGTAAGAGTTTGTTTACAAACAACATTGAACTCTATCATTCATTGTTTGTAAACGCAGTTACGAACAGATGCACTGTTCTCTGATCATCGGTTTCCATAAGATAATGAAGTAACTAATTTCTAAAGTAAAAGCATCCCAGTTTGCTTAGTTCATTATTCATCTGGTTTTGGAAGTGAAAAATCACGCTTATCTCGACACAAACAGTGGTCCACCAGCCATCTGTTCGTTGCACCCACAGGGCACAGATAACGAAATTGTACAAACGGGGACAAATTACAAAATGCATTTGGAGTCGAGCCCTTGCGTCGAGCGCTCTCGCGCTTCGCTCTATTGCGCGCGAAAAACAAATCCGCCATTTTGCATATTTCGACGATGTGTTCCATATTCGAACGTACGGTGCGTAGCTGTTTGATATTCTCTTTGAGATGTGGTTTATTTTTGATCGCGTTGTCCTATTTAATCCGTTATGCCTGTGCCGCGTGCGTTTCCATCAGTCTACTAACGTTGCTTCTGACGTCGTGTATTCGTTCACTATTTCAAAATGTTTAAATATATAGTTAATAAGTTAAAAAAGGTGTCATCTAACTGTCACCTTTTCAGTTCGAACAACGTAAATATTTTTGATATATTGATGTTGTTAATTTTATTATAAAATTTTAACAGCTTTTTTATTTTTGTTCCAGATATATCCTGATCCAGAATCGGAGAAGGCTATAATGGGTTCGGTGGTGTACTGCATCCACCACAAAGAGGGGTGCCAGTGGTCCGATGAACTCAGAAAATTGAAGGTTAGTGACTGGCAGTTAACATTGTTTAGATAAGGAACAGAAAGGAGGGCGCTCTATCGATCACATTTCTGGCACGTCATGTTTGACATATTTTTTTTATCTACATTATTTTTTATCTATGGAGATAAGTCCTTGTTTTGTAAACATTTCACCTCTGAGATCTTAATCCTGGGAAACAAAATTTTAACGGTCGGTCGCCAACACTTTTTTTATAAGCTGTTTGAATCCAACACAAACGAAAGAAGATATTATGTACCTATAATAGCGGCAGTACACATGGGGCCAAGGCGTTGGGCCAACGTGTTGGGAAAAAATGAAGGATATCAAGATTCCTGTTCACACATTGGCGTACTGATCATTGTGCATTGGCGCTTCAAAGATGGACGTAGTCCGTAGAAGTTCTTGCAGCCGCGGCAATTTATTTATATACAGTGCGTTTAATTATTACGTACATGTGCATCAATAACAATGAGTGTACTCTGCCGTCTGCGATGATACCATTTTCCAATCTCTATTGTCCTTTTTTTATATCTGTATAAATAAAACATTATTATGTTTAGATTTTTCAAATGTTTAAAATGTGTGCATTTTACATTTAATTTAATTTTAACTACCTATAAAACGAAACTTTAAAGATTAGATTTTAGATAATATTATTATATCAAATTATAATATTATTTATGTAATAAAGCACAATTTGATCAAAATCATGCTCATTGTATATTGTTATTTAATAATTTTTAAGAACAAGTAACTTTTTAATACTATTTTACTCATTTTATATATTAATTTTATATTTTATATATTAATATATTCATTTTTTTATCACATTGTATGAAAGTGAGATAAGAAAAACATCTAGAATAATATAATAAATAGAAAATAGAACATCTAATTTATTGAGTCATATGGTTTTAATTTTGTGTAGTTCATGCCGTGGATTCCAAATTATTCCTTCATGTCGATACAATTCTACGAATTGTAAAACCTCGGCGCCGCCATCGCTATCGGAACATGGTTAAAACGTAAATTTCATTGACGCGCAACGATACTGTCTCCGCTGACGAGTAACAATAAACTGAACAAGACACCAACGTGTGAACGCTGTTTGTGGAGCGCGCCAAGATCCTTTGATGTGTGCACAAAAAACCGACAACATTCGGTTGGCCTGCCAATATTGGCGCCAACTAAGCTAATGAAGCCAACATACCGCCAAGTAGCTCTCTACACGTTGGCCCAACCCGTTGGCCCAACACGTTGGGCCCATGTGTACTGCCACCATAACATTGGACGCAATCGGCATATTTATATATGTTTGCGATAAAAACGCTATTAAATTTTATTTACAAGTCCCGGTGTTGAACTAGGACAATATCGCAATATTATGTCATAACGGGCGCATATATCACTGATAAGTAGGTGGCATACATGCAGATTATTTACACAAGTAGCTAACTTATTTGCCCGTTTTTAGATTAGCGTATTTGCTTTTTTATTGGGCAAGGCTGTAAAGGTAAATATTTGCAGAATTCCTGGAGGGTATTAATTTATTTGGGCTTTCAATAACGCAATGCCATTACAAATAGGATACAATAAATACAGATTCAATCTATACAATATTTCAATTATACATATAAATGCGACGAAGTACAGAATTAAGCTCAAATAGCCACTACCAATATAGACTAGAGTAGATAATTTTTGAAACAAAAAAAAATCGCAGTCGGATGAAACCCATTAGAAAAGGAGGGGAATATGATGAAAATTAAAGGAAAAATAAATTACGATCAATCCGAGTTCGGGAAAAGGGAGGGGAGAGCTTTTAAGAGAAAAAAATGGTTTCTCTTGATTTCCGACAAAACTACAAGTCCTACGGAAAAAAGTTCAATGGCAAAGTTGTAGATAATAAAAAGATCTACAACTTTTGTATTGACAATTTTTTCTCATAACCTCAAAATTTAGGTGAAAAATTCAAAAAACCAAGTTTTTGGTTTTTTATTTTTATCTACTTCAAAATTTATTTTTTTTCTACGAAATTTGGTGGAAACTTGCTTTATTATGCCCCAAATACACTGTAATTTATTTGACTGAAAATATTTATTTTTTCGCCTTATTTTGAATTAATACCAAAAAAACAACCTAATTTTCAATCGAAAAGTCACCCGTCAAAATATCAGCTTTTTTCAAAAACTTGGGGAGCCTTTTATTCATTGAAATCTCTACTTTCATATGGTGTAAAAAAAAATAATTTGGAAAATCCAAAAGTGCACGCCTCATAATTTTTTTTTAATAAATATTTATTAATTATTATTTTTGTTTATTTAATAACAATTAAACCACATCGAATCAGACCCTGAAAAATGAAAGGGTTCTATTCCTGAGCATACTCAAGCGTAAGAGAAAAAAAAAGACTCGATTAGTAAAGTATTTCGGTCGCTATCGTGTTAACAAGAAAAAGGATCCGCACATACAGACACACGGACGTCCAAGACAGAACTTTTTTAAACTGTTTTTTAACTAGTTTAAATAACAAAAATGACATCAAAAATATCATGAACGTTAAAAATAGTGTTTTTTCTTAATATGTGTGTGTATGTATTATCTTACAAGTGCAATGTATGATACATAAAGACATTTTAAGTTTGAAAAATCAGATGTTTTGCGCGAAGTGACAGTAGTACCCACCTCAACGCTTCGCTTATGAGGCGTGCAATAAACATTACCATAGTAAATGTTCTCAGAAAATGCATACAAACAGTGTGAAAATGAGCTTTTACTAAATCAGGCACACTTCTCAAACTACCTGAAATGTTTTTATCGACATCATTTTGCTTTTGAATATGCTGTAAAATATTATACTTAGAACAGATAATTTTTTTTCTTTTGAAATATTACCGAAAAGCCGATACAAGAGAAGATATAGAGTTCGAGAAGTGTGCCTGATTTAGTAAAAGCTAATTATGACACTGTTTGTAAGCATTTCCTGAGAACATTTACTATGGTAAGGTTTATTTTTTTTACACCATATAAAAGTAGAGATTTTGATGAATAAAAGGCTCCCAAAGTTTTTGAAAAAAGCTGATATTTTGACGGGTGACTTTTCGATTGAAAATTAGGTTGTTTTTTTGGTATTAATTCCAAATAAGGCGAAAAAATAAATATTTTCAATCAAATAAATTACAGTGTATTTGGGACATAATAAAGCAAGTTTCTACCAAATGTCGTAGAAAAAAAATTAATTTTGAAGTAGTTAAAAATAAAAAACCAAAAACTTGGTTTTTTGAATTTTTCACCTAAATTTTGAGGTTATGTGAAAAAATTGTCAATACAAAAGTTGTAGATTTTTTTATTACCTACAACTTTGCCATTGAACTTTTTTCCGTAGGACTTGTAGTTTTGTCGGAAATCGAGAGAAACCATTTTTTTCTCTTAAAAGCTCCCCCCTCCCACTTCCCGAACTCGGATTGACCGTAATTTATTTTTCCTTTAATTTTCATCATATTCCCCTCCTTTTCTAATGGGTTTCATCCGACTGCGATTTTTTTGCACTTTTTATTATTTTTAAAGGGATCTACCCCAGTGTAATACTCATTTATTTGCACATAAAGAAGAAAATATGATAATTTTGATGTGAAAATTCTTTAGCCGCGTTTTGAGTAAAATTTCAATGTCACGTCATGGCAATACCGTCACGTCATGGTAAAAGCGACGATTTTGGTATTTTTTGAATCTTGCCAAAGAAGATTCACTTCTGACAAGTGTGCTCGGTACACACGCTCTTTTAGCTATATATATGTTCGTGAAGCCTCACATATTCTTTCAATTTCCAGGCGCATCTAAACACGTGCAAGCACGACGCAGTGCTGTGCGCGGCGCAATGCGGCGCGATGATCCCGCGGGTGCTGATGCAGGACCACCTGCGGTATACATGCCCGCGCCGCAGAGCCAACTGTGAGCACTGCGGCAAGGAGTTCTCCGGGAGCGCTTTGGAGGTGCGTGTTATCTCCACAAATACTTACACTTACACTTACTTACTTATTATCTCCACAAATAGCTAAAGAATAAATCCTTCCACATACGTATAGCAACACTAGCTTTCTACCCGCTTTGCTCGCGTAGTAAAAAGAAAACGCGCATAGTTTCCGGTCCTGTAGGATTTCCGGGATAAATCCTATCCTATATCCTTTCTGAGGTTTCAAATCTTTGTACCAAATTTCATCTAAATCGGTTCAGTGGTTGAGGCGTGAAGAAGAGACAGACAGAGTTACTTTGGCATTTATAATATTATAATTAGGGTCATACCCACAACTGATCATCTACAGGATCTAAGTGTTGTAAGTTCTAAGTTCAGAAATTACGTAAGGGAAAGTCATTTGATTTGCTATGACATTATTATCCACCGTTTAGACTTTAGACAGTCTTTTAACAATACTTCTCAGTGGTATCCTTAAACAAAGAGACTTCAGTACTATCCCTAACCTAAAATACTCCTTATTTAATCTCCCAACTAATTGTTTATTCTATATTCCAGGAGCACAACGGCAACTGCGGCCACGAGCCGGTATACTGCGAGAACAAGTGCGGCGCGAAGGTGCAGCGGCGGCACACGCAGCAGCACATACAGCAGCACTGCAGCAAGCGGCTCGTGCCTTGTCGACACTGCGGCCAGCGGTATACTCAGGTGGGTGCGATATGAGATAAAATGCCTTATAAATTCCTTCATGTATTAGGTATTCGAAGGTCCGTTTTTAATATTCGTGGCTGATTAGGACGAAATATTTGTAGAAGGTTAACTACTTCGTTGTACTGCTTTTCATTAATAAAAAAAGTCACAGTGAAATAGTTATGGTAATAAAATAGCTCTAGTTTATGAAGTAATAAAGCACTCGTTTTTAATTTTTTTGAACGTTTGGCGCATCCTGTAACAAATACATACTTAGATTTAATATTAAAGTTACATTAATTTTATAAAGATAACAAATTGCATGAAATAGTAATTTTTTCGTATAAATAAATAAAAAAAATCAGTATAAAAATCTGTCAATTCAACAACAAAGAATACAGTTGAATGGAGAAGTTGTTTAAAAGAACTTACCGATTTAAAAAAATAATTCTTATAAACTCATCCAACAATCTAAATAGTAAATACACTTCTATAAAACTATTAACTAGTATCTACAATCTACCCCCCATTTCAGGTCACTGTAAGCGCTCACTGAGCATCATACTGTCAACTCTAAGTATCTTCTCTATATACATGTATATATAAAATTCTTGTGTCACAATGTAAGTTACCAACCTCCGAAACCAACCCAATCACATACCATTTATACACATACAACAAACTCATAAACATAAACATATAATCGCAGGACACAGTAGCGGCCCACGGCGCGACGTGTGCCCGCGCGCCGGTGCCGTGCCCGCAGCGCTGCGCCGCCGCGCCCGCGCGCGACGAGCTGGACGCGCACCTGCGGGAACACTGCGCGGCCACCGCCCTGCCCTGCGCGTATCGAGATGCGGGCTGCAGGTTTAAGGTGAGATGCGTTTAATTGTTATAGTTTTATGTGAAGATTTTTTTTTAATTGTCGATGGGGAAGCGCTTGACCACAATCTCGCCTTAAGCTGAGATGACGTAGTTAGATGGTACGCGCTTCCCTAAAAAGTACCTGTTCTCTCTACGCTTGATAGATTGTTCTCAAATAAATGGATTTGATAAAAGTAAATTTTTAAATTGATGATCTGTTTCTTGTTAAAATGAATAAAAAATACATTGACAAAGTTTATAACTTTATTAGTAAAAATTGATAACTTTTTTGTTGAATACACAAATATTAGGCTGTAATATTTTACTTTAAAAACCATGGCATATTGTTCTAGAGATTTATAAAGATTCTTTATTGTTCAATATGTTTTTTATTGATTCTATCCATCTTAAAAACTCATATTGTGTTGAATAGTCCATTTATGAGGAATGCTATAATCATATCGTGCGGGAAACGCAGGGTACAGCTAGTCAATAATATCGATGTATGAACAATATTAAATTTTATTGAAGTCCAGTCACTGTCAACAAAACCAATTGTAACTTCTAATCTTCTACCAAAAACTCGGATACTCACACTATCACATTTGCAGGGTACGCGGCAAGCGCTAGACCGGCACACAGAAGAGAGCTGTCAAGCGCACCTCGCTCTAGTCTGCAGTGTGGCAACCCGCCAAGCCCGTCAACTTGAAGCCCTACGCTCCGCCCTCGCGAGACTCGCCCTTAACCAGTCTGGAGCCCTAGTGTGGAGGGTCACGGACTTCGCCGCGAAAATGGCGGACGCCAAGTGCAAGGAGGGCGTCGAGTTGATTTCACCCGCGTTTTATACGAGCCAGTATGGTTATAAGTTACAGGTAAGCATTTCTTACTAGAATTGTTATAGAGATCTTTTTGAAAGGAAGGCTTGATACTTGAAATTTTTTACGTTGAAATAAGTTTGATTAGTACTATTTTTTGCTGGAATTTTAGTTTAAATCAAATAATGAATCATTACTTCGATAAACATCAATCTACTACTAATAACTCCAATTTTATTGTAACAAAATATGACAGTCCGCTTTGTTTGTTTGTAAACAAAGGGAGCAGTTATTTATACCAATGAATAATATCGTGTGACTAACCCACTGCCCGTTGTAGAACTAAATCGGTGACGCTTAGTCACGTCACTACGGGGGCTTTTATTTTGAATGTTAATTAATGATGTGGAAATGTACATGTTCTAATAAATTTTCTGCTGTAAATTTGTTGAATGACGAATTGTACAAATTTAAACAATACTCTGAATTATTTAGAGTTTATAAACTTCTATATTGTAATAAGGCTTTTGCTTTTTTCTGTTATTTATCAAAGTTCAGTGTTTTAAATTTTATTTGTACTCATCTATCGTGTTTTAAACTTCACCATAAGTTTTTATTATAATGTGATAATCAAATGCATGTCTATTACATATTTACATTTATTTATTTCAATCACATTTTATTTATTTACATTTTCCATTGTTTCAGGCGTCTCTATTTCTAAACGGCAACGGCGCCGGTGAATCCACTCACATGTCCGTGTACATTAAAATCTTACCCGGCGAGTACGACGCGTTGCTCCGTTGGCCGTTCGCTCACACCGTCTCTTTCACACTATTTGACCAAAGCTCCACGCCAGACAGAGCATGCAATATCGTCGAGAGCTTCGTCCCGGACCCCACGTGGAAGAACTTCCAACGACCCTCCAAAGAACCCGACGCGCTAGGCTTCGGCTTCCCCAGATTCGTCTCGCACGAAATGCTCAAAAAAAGAAATTTCGTCAAAGACGACGTCCTCTTCCTCCGGGTCAAAGTCGACCCGAGCAAAATAGTCGCCGTGTAAACCAAAATAGTCACTGTTATTTAGTATTAGATAATTTAAAAGTCATAGATGTAACGTGTAAATAACTAGATGTAGATCCGTTCGGATAGTTGTACCGACGAGTTGTTTAGCTCGTTCAGATTTCTATTCCCGATTTCCTTTGACTAATTGGTAGCTGTAAATACTTAGTTAAGAGCGCGTTCGCTGCATTGTTATCCTTTCACTGAAGATCTCTTGAATTTCATTGCCGACGGATGGACGTAACAAACTGAGCTTGTTTCAAAGAAAATCGGCTTAAAATATTTTACTCTAATATTCTGTGCCATATATTTTTATGATACACACATTTTTATAGGATCCTGCAAAAATCGTGTGTTGCAACCGTTTGTTCGTGAGACATTTTTGGTCGCCTTAACAGATTAAAAAAGGCGTTTTGAAAAATGTATGAACTAGATTTATTCAAACATATTATAAACATACTTTGAGACACGTTTAGCTTTGTTATTCGGCAGATCTTTGTATATATTATCTTATTTGCATAATTTATCTAAATATATATTTATTGTATAAACAGATTGACATCTTCGAATTGTATTGTAAATATAAATAAAATAAAGAAAATCTCGTATTCGTGTTTAACAAGCTGGAGCTAGACCAAAGTGTTTTGATAACTTTGCGTGAAAAAGATGTTGTACATTATGTGGAGCAAAGTTATTCAACGCAAATAAAAGACGGCCAAGTCGTTAACTTTTATGTTAAATGTAAGCGTTTGTGTCAAATGTAATCTCGTTTATTTTCTAAGTTTCACAAATTCATTTTCTAAATTATCCTTTGGATCTCTAGAGAACGCTTGCTTGATTTTGAAAATTAATCTCAACTGTAATGTTACATTCCAGAGCATTATTGTAAGAACGACATTATAATATGTCGTTACAACATATTTTGTATTCCTCTGTAGTCTAAGTATTAAAGACGTATTTCTTATAAACGAAGCGTGTAAGCGAGCTTGAAGTCATGCTGTCCTACTTTAACACGATAAAGTAACTAGTGAGCGTGAAAGAGATAGCATTACTTCAGGCAGTATAATTTACAATTTTGTTTATTTTATACGAGTGTTTTTTCATTCAGTTCAATGCCAATGTCTTACGATAAGTTTAGGTTCCAATCTAGAGATTTAGATCTATTAGATAACCTAGCTTAGATTTTTAAGTACCTTATGAATAATGACAATGAGACTAACAAATGTAGTTTTTAATTAGTTGTAAGTTGCGTTTACGCATTCATTATGTATGTACATGATAGTTTATAAGCAGAAAAATATATTTTTTTCTTAAAATACTTCTTTTACTTAATCCATACTTATGCTTGAAACACACACTTGAAACTATCAAATTTATATTTATTAGTATGCACTTTGCAAAGGTGATACACATGATAAAATATTTCATGCAATCATCACTAACTTTTTAAAAGATAAAGCTTAGAGTAATGACTATTCAAGTAAGCTCATAGAAACTGATATAATTTACAACCTATAGGGTGGAGACGACAATTAAAGAACAAGACATTTCTAATAGTTGACACTTGACATACAGAAACAAATTTATGATAATAGATATGCAATAGCTTAGCCTGAAAATATACGTATTTAGTTTTCATTTCATACAAAATAACGTCGTATAGATACTTCTATCTTTTGTTGTCACACCTTTCACAAGTTTAGTGATGATCTTTCTTATAGTAATTGTATCTTTATTCAAAACCTGAGTACACCATAAATATAATTACTTTAAATATGACAATAGGCGAGGGAAATAAAATTACAAATATCATGAAAATATTTTATTTACAAAAATATACAACATAAAAATTCAAAATATTTTTTTCTCATACATCATACATGAACACATACATATAATCATGGATAATATAACTTATTCCATAGTATTCTAAACTGCTGAATTAATTTAGTTTGGTTAAAACTTTAAGACCAATGTAAACAGTTTTAAAGACTTCAAATGTTTGATAAGATGCTTTTAGCTGTTTTTAATCAATCAAATTATAATATCTGATTATTTGGATATGGTAATATTAGTTTTTTCTATCCCACAAAATAAAGTTTTTGTTAGATGATGAAGGAATCATAACACTAGTTAACTAGTAAATGTAGTTTTGTAAGCATTATATGGCCATTGGATATCCTACTAATATTATAAATGCGAAAGTTTGTGAGGATGTGTGTGTGTGTTTGTTATTCATTCACGCAAATACTACTGAAATTTACATATTACGATTACAATGAAATTTAGCACACATATAGAGGGTAACTTGGATCAACACATAGGATAGGTTTTATCCCGGAAATCCCGAGGGAACGGGAATTATGCGGGTTTTTCTTTGAAAACGCGGGCGAAGCCGCGGGCGGAACGCTAGTCATAGATATTATTCAGAATTTGGTGGCACTTTAATTTAACATAAAAAATTAAAAAAATGGAATACATGAAATTATTGCAGACAAATTCAAAATGTATTTTGTTTTATACAGTACATATTTCTGTATTAACTTGAAATTTAAAGTTACTACAAAGTATATATTCATATCATAAAACCTAAACATAATTTTTGTGCCATGGATTTTCGTCACAATATTATTTGTTGTGATCTTTCATCTGTTATCTTGACACAAAAATCCAATTTTTTCATGCTAGAGATACTCGTAGTTTTCAAATATTCTGTGAAGTCCCCGATTGGCTGAATGTTGAATTGTTCAATGTTGCTGGAGTAGATTTTTTGGCCATCTGAAATAAATAAATAAGTAAATTAACTATGGAATATTCAGATATCATGATACATAGCAAATAAGTTTACTTTTAAAATTATTTAATCAGATTCTGAAAGTCAGTGTAGTTTTTTTTAAGAGTATTCAAATATCTAGAACCTTTAAAACATTAAAAACATACCATTTGTATCCTCAAGAGTTCATCCATAGCTGACGGTAAAAGCGGTTTAACTGAATTAATTTCCATCATTGTTAGATGATCCAATCGACCATAAGAACCTCCAGATTTCATAAGAGCGTCCATAGATGTCCGTAACTTGGACATTCTTATATCCCAAATATCTTTGATTATTGTTTTAATTTCAGAAGCATTAGGTACATCTTCCATCGCCGCTCCTAGTATAAGTTTTGCTTCAACCATGTAGTGTTCGTTTGGCATTTTGGTAAAAAACCTGGAAATTAAAGTGAGATAAGGTTATATACAAATAAGTTAAGTACTTATTTTATACCCGAAACACTGACACAAAATTTCGGGTCATTTGTAACAGGATGGCGGTTCTACAGGGGTCTTAGTACGCAATGACAAAAAGAAAAATGATGGTCAGAACGCTGATACCGGATACCTTAAGATACTGTAATATTTTATATTAGAGAATCTTAACATACAATATTATAGTATCTTCACTGTGTGTGGCTTCATAGTGTGTAAGGATAACTTTTATATTGATTTAATGTAAATAATATGTAAAATATTATGTATTCAGAAGCATTGTGTAAATGCTTGCATTTATACATACTAATATAAATACCTGGACTTCTTTTCTTCCTCCTTTATATTTTCTAAATTATCCATATCCATCCAGTCTGGTGGAACTATTCTACATTTCTGTTTTTGTTTCAACATTACAGCTAACCATAGAGGGACGTTCATAGGTAAACCGGCTCGAAATGGTCCAAATTCACCGCTAATTAAATATATTTTGTCGTAAGAAAAGTTCGGAATTATGCTTATGATTCTATTTTCTCCTATGAATTCAATTTCGTAGGGATCCATTATATTGATATTGTCTTAATATGCTAAGGCGGCATTTAAATTTATAAAGAACTCATTAAAATATTTGTTAAAACTTAATATGTGGTAAATAAAAACTACAACAGAATTAGAGAAAAGTTTATAAAATAAATGTCATTCAAGCAAGTGTCAAATAATGGCGCGAAATTATTTTTACGTTTCGTTATTCCTAATGATTAAAATAGATTTTCTTTTACCGCTATATTTAAAATAATTTTAAAGTTTACAAAATCAATAATTACATATCATATTATCTGTGATCACAATAAATTATTTTACCGATTTTATTTTATAAATGCTTGACTTAAATTTTTATTTTTACTGCCATCTCTTGGATAATACAATAACTAACATCATTTCCGACCGTGTGTCAACCTAAATAATTATTTATGGTGTTGAACCTTATTCTTGGTTATAAAAGTATAAAATAAATAAAACAGATGGCGCTGTACTGAAAGACGGTTTCTGAACATTTTATTCCATTCAATTTTCTAATTGGAAAAGTTTTATTCTATTGAATTCGATTCTAAGGATGTGAAGTGAAGTTCAATGATAAAGTTAATGATAAAATTGTTATTAATAATAATTAACTAATGACCTTATTTAAAATAGCTGTGTTTTACCTGAAAATAAAACACATATTAAATACTTACCTATATTTGAAGCTTACTTCATTGAGAAGGCACCTAGCTTTTTCCGCCTATTCTTCCCTCTCTTTCCGTTGTATGTATGCTATCTCTCTCGCACACCTCTCCACCAGGTGGCGGGGCGCACGATAATGTCGGGCGCTGGATGTTTTTCATTGAGTCGAAATCCACAACAGGTGGACGTTAAGTGTAAGCTTCAAATATAGGTAAGTATTTAATATGTGTTTTATTTTCAGGTAAAACACAGCTATTAAACACTTGACCGTAATTTGAAGCTTACTTCATTGAGACCTGCTTGTTACCCACCTGGTGTACAATATATGGACGCCAATGTGAATTTGAATACATAAGTAATTACTTATTTCTTTATTTGAAAGAGTAAGGTGTGCAGATAGTATACCTACCAATAAATCACACAAATTTTTATATTATATAATATATTAACAATCCCAGATGAAAAGTTAATCAAATAAGAACCAAAAAGTTAATCATAATGATTAAAAGTATTAGAACTTATGAGATTGGTTCAAGCGTACCTTAGTTAACCTTTTGGGCTTGAAAAGTTAAAGTTACTACAATTTTCACTATCTTTAGCGTAAATCTGCGAAAGCGCCAGTAACGACTTTCAATTACGCATTTAGATGTTACTTACAAAATGAAGCAACAGCTGATCCCGACGAGGCAAAAATACCTCAAACTCAAACCTTTATTTATTCAATTAGAACTCTGTAGAAGCACAATTGAATCATCTTAACATAGAATTACCACCTGTCTCAACTCACACAGTTTTAACCCAACCTGCTACAAGCGGACAAGAAGAGAACTTGGTCCTTACTTTTGGGGTCAGAAATAAATTTAAAAGGTCACCCCTTGAATAAGGCAATAAAATATCAAAACAGGTAAACGGTTTTAATTATAATACAGATTTTTAACATCCAACCAAACCGTGCGGTATCTATTAATGTTTAGAGCCAACGCCACCAATCATAATCTAAACATGGCTAGTACTTTCAGTACAATGCATGAATTATTTATTTAAAACTGATAGGTCATAAACTCTGTACTGGAAACAAATATACTGAACTTAAGAGACTAAAATGATAAGGAGCTTATCTGTGTCCCAAAACTGCAATTACTACAGCCAAGTACGTTACTTTTAATCAATTCGGTTTTAAGATATAATTATGATTTACATCAGAACTTATATACCGAAAGCCTCGGGACTACATAACGTGACTTATCTTCTTATTCTTATACTTATATAAAAATGAATCGCAAAATGTGTTGGTAAGCGCATAACTCGAGAACGGCTGAACCGATTTCGATAATTCTTTTTATATTCCTTGAAGTACGAGGATGGTTTTTATGTAGAGAAAACGTAAGTACCACGAGCGAAGCCGGGGCGGACCGCTAGTTTATAATAATAGTGTTTGTGCACAACACTAGGCAGTCAACAGCTATATGAACGTCAGATAGGAAAAGAGCCAAATTTATCCAGTCAGTAACAAAGGATTTTAACTATAGTTACTTTATTCTAATTCAACCAACTACTACTAGCTACTCCGTATGTCTTTTGGATAGACGGAGGCAAATAGGACTTTTATTCCAACTATATCATTTGATATTTTGAAAATGTACTCCACATTTTCATACCGTCAGAGTCATTTTGCGGATTATAGTGGTGCAGCACTGAACACTGTCTATTAGGTGGCTGATGCTGCTGACCGGGCCTTCAGTTCCGCTTTCCAGAATACCTTCACCCTTCTAGGTGTTACTACTACTGAAATAGCGGTACTCTATCGCGTCGTTCAGGTCTCTAACTGACTAGGATTTCTCATATTATCGTAACAACCCTCGCTCGTTCTAACGAGGATAAATTATCGCCAAGGAATTCTGCTGCAGGATAATGGCAAGAGAGATTATAAGCTTAACTATGCATTATTATGTTAAGGAATATGGTGGGTTTTGAATACTATCATCGTCTGAAAGTATCTCCTTTCGATTAACTGCATTAAGGATGCAGATCTGATCCCATCTTTGTTCCGTAGGAATGCTACGACAGTCTAAACGTTACACTGAACAAAGAAAATTGCCCTGAATATAGTCGGTTGTTCCAACATCCGTAATATGGCTAGCCTAAGGTTAGTTATCCCTTGATTGTAACTGCTACCAATGGAGGCATTGCTCTTGTGTTGTCCACAGTTGTGCGAGTGCAAAAATGAAGAACTGAGCTCGTGGGGAGCTATGTCGAATGAATCTGTGTTAAGATTATGACAGTATAGGACAGTTAGCTGTGGATGCGAAGACAGGACATTACTTTATTCATCCGTAAACACGCGAGGCAGCCACGGACAGCGATATAGCAAGAACTAAACTAGCAAAGTTTAGTTCGCTTACCAGACTTTGTCATGTTTTAAATGCAGTATATCCTCTGAATAGCATTGCATTTATGACTATTGATAAACTTAATTCACCCGTAAACACGAGAAGCAGGCACGGATAGCGATATAGCAAGAACTAAACCAGCAAAGTTTAGTTCGCTTACCAGACTTATATTTTAAAAGCTGTATAGCCTGTACATTTCATTTATTGCCCCCCCCCCCCTCAAAGCAAAGAAATGAGAAGTCATTTGGCAGAGCTTTCTCGTTAAGGGTAGGGGTTCCAAGTAATATCTAATAATAAGAGGCTTTTGTTTGGAAAGATTGACTTTCCGTTATTTATCCTCTATCCTATGTAACTCAACAGTCAGTATTCTCAGCATTCGTTAAGTACTTAAACGTTTTACGTTAATAGTTGTATATAACTTTATTATACAATATAATAATCCTGGTGGGATGACAAAAAACTTGTCTAACAAACGATTATCCTAATCCCTCAGCGATTTATTGTTTGAGCCCCGAAGAAAAATCTCATGGGTGCAATAATGAGGTCAAATGGGTTGAAAAACGAGTCAAATAAATTGCCTACAAGACCGGGCAACTAAAATAAGCCTATGAGAGGTCAACTATACGTAATCAATCGTCATTTGTTACATTCAATCGCTTTGCGATTAAAAAATCTCTTCCGATGTTTGTATATGAAAATTGGTCGGCTAGTGCCATTTAATTACGATACCAAACATACCGTTGACACAAGGCTTGGTGACAATCCTCGAAACCACCGCCACAAATCATCTGCGAGATGATATTTGATCCGACTCGCCTTCCTTTGTTGTGATTAGGCTTTGCATTGGTAAATACAATTTGTTCAATTCCAATTTCCATAATTGGTAAACCAATGGTGGTTTCCTGATTCCTGAAGCGTAAACTTTTAGGATACGAAGTATCAATTTCATGCGCCCATTATTTGACGTATCTAACCTTTATTGTATTTATTAGGTCATTTACTATACTGCCCACTTTGAAGTAGATTTCAAAACCTTTTTCTACCTACCTTAGAAGAGTGAAGATCCGATACGGTCATATCCAAAACTTCTTTCGTGGGTCCTCGTTGACAAAAGCAAATATCTATGATCATTTTAATGATCAATCCTTTGTATATTTGCACCAATCGCCATTAAAGCCCCGCGAGGGCTGATATATATTTGCACCATTTCCCCGTGGGGACGGTTGTTATCAAAGCCCCGCGAAGGCTGATATTGAGGTACTGTTGTAATCAAAGCCCCGCGAGGGCTGATATATATTTGCACCATTTCTCCATGAGGGACGGTTGTAATCAAAGCCCCGCGAGGGCTGATATATATTCGCACCATCTTTTCCGTGAGGGACGATTGTAATCAAAGCCCCGCGAGGGCCGATATATATTTGCACCATTTGCCTGCGAGCGACAGCTGCGCGAGGGATGTTTGTAACTAGAAATAAGTAGGGCCTGCCAAAAAATGCTTAAGAGACACCCTGCGAGGGTGAATTTGACCTGGCTAACCCCTGCGAGGAGTAGTGGCCACATTTATGTATTCTGCTTCGAGCAAGAATACACCTTAGTGCTAATATAAAAATAGCAGTAAATAATCATTTAAATAATATAGCAATTAACAAGGTCCTTTAACTTATTTTCCAATGTTAGCGACATTTAATAAATTCATAATTCAAATCAATTCACTAAATTTTAAAATGAACTTCGATTCATATTTATTTTTGTTCATGCAATCGATGTAACATTTAGTTGCTTTATATCCGTTAACATTCCTTACGAACGCAACCATACCCTCGTAGGACGTTATATTTAATTGCACAAAATAATCTCCACTCACCCGCAATTTTTTACTTTTTGTCAAGGTGTACAAGTTTAAAGTATTATTCTAAAACGTTAGAAGTGAATTGTAAATCCTTTGAAATAAGTGTATCTAAATCTAATTTATATTAAGATATCTCGATAATTATTATACGATAACCCTTTCAGCACAAGTTCAGTAAACCAAAGAATTTAATTGTAAAATTTTTGGTACTTACTCGTTTTAACAAAAAAGTTGCATCATTTGAACATAGGAAACGTAATTTTCAATCAAATTAGCCGTGTGTAATATGTCTATTTCCACATAAAAACGGATCAGAATAATACTCATAAAAGGACACGTATAGACTACGGATAGTTTTGAATGTGTGGAACATTCATGGTACGTATCTACTATACATGAGCGAATTCCATCATTATTCAGTTGAGCGGTAACTCCCGTACGATTTATAAAATAATATCACAACGTGTTCTGACATGTCGTGACTTCTTGGAGCTGACTCATCTCGTTCGATAATTTTTAGTAATAAACTATGATAGGAATTCCGAACCGTTCCTAGCGATAACGACAATGTAATAAAGTCGATGTATGATGGATTGAAGAAGATAGTCGATGGATTATATGCCTGTAAAGCTTTGAGTTGGCTCATATCCATACTAAGTATTAATTGTAATTTTTCCACGAAAAATTCACTTGTACCCTTGTAATAAAAACACATTATTAAAAATGAAATAAAATATTAAAAATATCTATATACAAGAGAGGGTATTTGATATATCTAGTAATATCAAATAATCACAAAAGTAATATTAACGATTCGAGTAAAGCCGAACGGTAACACCGTTAAAATAGCTTTACTCACAGTATTAAAAATTCAAATATTAATTAGTACATATTGCATAATGAAATATTTCAAAAGAAAAGTTACTATTTCAAGTAAAATGTAACGGTTGTATCGTTAATTTTAAATATCTTTATTCATGCTATTAAGTATTTAAGCATATTGAAAAATAAACTATTGCTGAAGGATTCATTAAAAACCTCAGCATTTTAAATAAAGTCCAACGATTATACCGTTGACTTTAAAGATTTTTACTCATTTTTAAGTAAAATATTATTATGCTAGCTCTTCACTCTCGTCGTGGCTAGGCGAGGGAACGCGAGCACGAGAGTGTAGTCGGAGCCCTCGCGTCACATCGCCGTGCCTCGTCTCGCCTCGTCTGGTCTCCGCCTGGAGTCGGTTTTTTGGGCGCGAGTCAAAGGACGCGAGGCGCGAGAGCAGACGAGGCGAGATGCGGCGTCCACATTCTCGCGTTCAGTCAATCAGTATGCCACAAGACTTTTCGTTATCAATCAATATTTCGTTATCCACCATCGCCTTCTTCTCCAATGCTAACTAACTTTATAAAGTGTGATATACTTTAAAAAAATACTTTTATTGTAGTGATTAATTTTAATAAATTTTAATATAATTGTAATTGAATAAAATTTGCAATTTTAATAATAATTATTTGAATTCTGTATATAATTAATTACTCATTAAATTTTTATTATATCATATTTTTTATAATTTGACGAATATAATTGTAATTTTAAATTTGTAATTGTAATACTTTTTTGGTTTACCTATATAATTAATTTTATTAAATTTCTTTAATTTTTTTTTAAACTAATATTTAAATTAATAAATTGACGAATTGTAATCGTAATTTACATTTTGAACGCTGTAATTTCCTATAATTAGATGTGCAGAAGATCATGTACTTGGATTAGATGTAACGAATGGAATCTGTATCCTCTGTCGGAAATTCTAAAATAAATAAATAAATAAATAAAATTAATATACGCAAAGACGCATAGAGTTGCGGCTATTGTCACTTCAAGCACGTCCATTATGCTCGCGACACAGAGAGAACTGAACAAAGGCGAGAGTGAAGATGGATACAACCTCGTGTTGTCTCGCCTTGCTTAACCTCGCTAAACCTCGCCTCGCCTAACCTCGACGAGAGTGAAGAGCTAGCGTTAGAATAGATGTAAAAATAACTCACTGTACCGATCCGACGGGATACACTTTTTAACACTTTTAGCACTTGCTTTAAGCAATACTTAATACTTAATAGCACCAAGGTTGTAGTCTTGTAGACAACCTTCTCGCGGCGGAAGCTAGACGCCAATGAAAAAACATCCAGCGCCCGACATTATCGTGCGCCCCGCCACCTGGTGGAGAGGTGTGCGAGAGAGATAGCATACATACAACGGAAAGAGAGGGAAGAATAGGCGGAAAAAGCTAGGTGCCTTCTCAATGAAGTAAGCTTCAAATTACGGTCAAGTGTTTAATAACCATTTTTAAGTTACTTATCTAGTTAGTAGTATGTTAGTAGTTATATAAATACCACATTTAGGGGAAAATAATTGTATCTTTTGGAAATTAGTTGAAATAGGAAAGTGTAAAAAATGCTCATGCGTACTAACTACTATAAATATTGTAATTGATAAAACACGCAAGACAAAATCTTACACACAGTTCTTAGCTAAGATAATAATTCGAATGTCAGGGCGATCGATGCAAATCGCTTTCGTAAAGTGCAAAGTCCTAATTACTGGCAGTAAATTAGGGTGCCCGGTTGACAACGTCGCAGACGGTTGATATTTATGGAGATTTGCTGAGCGGACTTCGGATAGTTTCATTGTTTTACGACATGCCAACATAAAATTTGTTGACTCGACTGTTGTGTTTTTTCAGTTTAATTTCATCGTCTTTTGTGTGGAGTAAGAAATAATGTTGCTTTTCATCATACAGAATTAATGTGTTTTCGAGTTTTATCTGAATAAGACTGGCTTTTCGTATACCTTTAAATTTTTATAAGTAATTAACTAGCTTTTTACTTTTATCCAATTATAATTCATAGCAGACGTATTTTTTGTCTAATAGAGCAATATGTAATTAAAATCGAATCGTCATATAAACTTTTGAGATTAGATATGTAACATAAAAAATATTTTTCTTTCAATCATTAATATTATTCAAGGATGGATCGGAAGAAGGAATTCTTGATGAAAGCTTGTAACAACTTTTACCATTGAATATAAAGAGGTCAGAGAATATAATCAATTTAGATTTACGGTTGCATAAAAGTTTTTCGATTTGACATCTACAAAGGCGTAATGACAAGTAACTACCTACTTATGTATATAATTTATGTAAAAGTAAAAAGGTGTAGATAGATCACCAACACTACATTCAATCTTAAAAACGGCACATTTACGCACATACCTACGATTAGACATCAAAATAAGTTGGCATGATTTAATAATCATGAGCGAAAAAGAGGCAATTGAAGTGAATTTTTGCTAATTAGCCACATTTCGACCTGCCGCTCTGGGAGCGCTTTAATCTATCACGTTTTTACTTTAAATAATATCATTGAATATTGCTATAATGTCCAAAAATAGCAAGGGGTCGATTCCAACATAACAGACCCCGTTGTTCCATGCATTTTTGTATAAATTTACGACAATAGCACATGCGATAGATACTGTTAATCAGGTGCGTCTGACGCCCCCCATCTCGTAAACAACGGACCGTTGTCATTGCGCCGGATCGTCGCATAATCGTAAACCAACGCTAGTGTGAGATTTAACGACAATCGGTTATGTCGACGGTTAGGTGCGAACCGGCGATATGTTATAAATTAACGCTAATATGGACGCGTTTGTAACGTTATTGCCGGCTGTGTTCGAATTATGTTCTCATTCAAATTTTAGTTTTTAGTCTGTGATTTGTTGCCATCGAATACGTTTAGGAATTAATTCAACTTTTGATTAATCTTAAAGCTTTACATATGATATAAGATATGAGAAGTTCAGCTAGAGAATTATTTAAGGAACACTGTAATTATTTGCGTATTTTACAGTATACAATAAATAGGTCTCTCAAAAACAGATAAATTTTTGTATGTAAATTGAATTTAAGTCTTTTTAGTTCTTAGAAAAAAGTTATTTATAGGGTCAACCGGGGCAAATGCAACTATGGGGCTATGGCAACTAGTTATCATAACTAATTTATTAGAGTTGTTGTAATAAATCGCCACCTATGATTCAATAGCTCAACGACTAATAAATCTTACAAGTAATAGATGGTGCCCCTACGATGAAAACTATTTGATTGATAGGCCATTGTGTCAAACCGCTATTTTGAAGTTGGTGTGCGTAAAAACAGGTGTCGAGTTTTGCAGACAAAAAAATTGTTTAGGAGTGATTTTTTGCAGGTGTTTTTGATTGGACGCGATTATCACAAGCCGTTAAGCATATTTCATTTATATTTTTAGTGCGTTAGTTGACTCTATTTTGTGTTATTGATGCAGTTACAATTGCCTCATGAAAATTTCACTGTGGGGTTATTGCAACTGTGAGGTTAGTTACAATAGCCCCTTATATTTTTGTATGACACTAAAAACACTAGTGATGTGACAGTGTCGATATTTTTATTATGTATCCTTCTTGGTAGTCAAAATATATTTTCTTTATGATTAATTAAAGAAGAACCATCGATTATTTCTTCGATATTATACCCAGAGACGGGTTCATAAGTAAAATTCAAATTAGATAAAGCGTGGTTAAAGAATATAAGTAACTAAAAACGATAGGTAGGATAGTTCTGTGATTATTCAAGTAATTTTTAGTAAACGGTTGATTAACTAATAAACGTATTTTGTTTGGTTTACGTTTTTAACAATATTTAACACAAAGAATATTATTTGTTCTGACCAAAAACTAAAATTGACTTAGTAGGTAGTACACTGTTATTTTTTTTTGTTGCGATTTAAAGTGGTAAATCAAAGTAGGTACATGAGTTTTTCCTCTAAATAATGCGGCGCCATCTACGATCGCAACGTTATTGTATAGATAACGTTATTGTATATATATATATTATATAGAATAATAAAAATATATCGATGAATAAGTTTTTTGCATTCCCCACACTAATTCTCTAACAAATAGTTGCATTTGCCCCACAATCAGAAAAATAAGATTTTTCCTGAAAACTCGTTCTTGCTACACGGTAATCCAGTTCAAAATCCTATGAATAACATGAAATCTCATAAATATATTCTATATTCGTTGTTTTATATGAAATAGAAGAAGAGCTATGGCAGTTAGTTGCATTTACCCCCGACTAGGGGTTAATGTAACTTTTTCTACCAATTTTAGGAAATATTCTCACTACCAGTTATTTATAAGACTACTGTATTGCTTGATTGGTTGAAAATAATCTTGAATAAATACAAAAATCACTAAATGGGTCAAATAAATGACCAAATATAAAAGGTCGAGATAACTGCAACCGATCAAACTTGAAACTTGTTATTTTTTAGTTGCATTTGCCCCGGTTGACCCTAGATTAATTTTATTTTAATCTAGGGAGCTTTCAGGGAGAGAGAAGAGCTTTCAGGGTTTAGAGACATTATAGCTGTGTTATTTGCAGTATAAGATGTATAAGATTCCCGAGCACTTCTGATTGACTCATTTGCGTCATCAATGAACTTTTAAATATACATTGTAAAGTAATATTATACTCTATTTTAATTCCTCTAAACTTTTTCCAACTTGCTTCCATATAAAAATATTACAGCTGTTATCGCAAGCAGTCTGTTTCCTTATTGTTTGATTTAAGCACAACTTAAAGTACTATCATTTAACAATTTAAGCAAAAAGCGGCGACTGCAAACTTTGCGAATAATCCGTATTTGCGTTCATTATTAAATGAATTATGTTGATTACGCTTAGCCTCCGGTACAAAAGTTCTTCCTATCTCATAATATAACTTGGATCGTAAACATTCGGCACAAATGTATGGAGAATTTTATTTTCAAGACGACGACACACTTTCTTATTAAATGCGATGTAACTTTATTGTTTTTGTTTTACGCTGGATTTTAAGTTTGCGATTTTGTCATTGGTTGCTTTTGACAGCTAGGTAAGGTAATTTAAATGAATGTAGGGTTTATAAAAACTTATGTGTCAGGGAATCTTTTGTATAAGTATTCGTATTATTTTAAATGCATAAAGAAAGCGATGATTTTCTAAAAAGTTATTGTATTATCCAATTCACAAGATATTATTGTTATAGGTAGGCTAGGTATTTTATAAATTTTACATTAAACATATACGCACCGAGTAACATGCTTAATAATGATTTAGAATATGGTAAATTAGTATTTTCTTATTCATTAATCTACCTTATAACTCACCGTTCACTCAACAATAACATTATAACACAACAAAGGCTTATGATATTCACATACGTATTTTTAATAGTTCTTAAATACAAAAAGGTTCACCATCCCTTCACGTTAGTTCGAACTTTGAAACTTAACGGCCGTTGTAGGCTTATCACGGGCCGAAACTATTTTGGACACTCTGTATAAAGCTGTGGCAATTAGGCGGACCACTGGAGTCTAGATAAAAAGTTTCGTAGAGAGTCTAGTAATTATTATTATTATGCATAAGAGAGATTAATTAACTACAGACTTTGTTGCAGTGATTACCTATATGCGAGTTGATTTATGTCGCGAATATAAATATAGTTTTAATTAGATGTTTGCCACTGAAGCTAAGGTATATTCGAATATACACTTAAATAAGTAAAGTTTTTAACAAAAAATAACTAAGGTTCACATAAAACAAGAAAAGCTCTTCAACTTCAACTTTTCTTTTGAAGATTTTATTATTATTATCTAGTCTAAAATTGACTCTCTGAAGTCAAGTTTTTCTGTATTATTTATTAAGGCTCTGCTTGCGACTTCACATACAATCGTGTATACATGGGTTTATAATATCACTACATAGTATAAAACAAAGTCACTGTCGCTGTCTGTATGTTCATAAATATGCTTAAATCTTTAAAACTACGCAATTGATTGTGATGCAGTTCTTTTTCATAGAAAGAGTGGATGACGTTTTTAGCATAAAATTTATTAGGTTTTAAAAGCTAACTAAAAGAAAGCTACTTATAAATTAAACTTATTGAATAAAGAACACAACCAAAACGAAGCCTCCTAAATCTTAAATTTCCCCCTTTCGCTCAAACCCATAAAGCATTTGATATATTGTCACGATTATCAGAAATTAAACGACTTGCAAAGTATGATCATTCGACTTGGTTCAATACATTCTAATGGCCACGTTATGTGCCCCGGGACCGTGACATGATTTACTGAGGCAAAGATTAACTTAATTTCAATTTATGTTAGTGTAGTTCGGTATTAATTGGCAGATATTGTTTAAGGTTACCCCTTTTGCGTCACTCTACAATACTCTTTGTTTAAATTGTGGTATGCTGTGATAATCTTTGGTAGAAGAAATAAAGAGGATGAAAAAGTAGTAATGTTGTGTGTAAGTAGTGTGTAGTAATGTTTCGTATTTCTTAGTAGTTCGAATACTCCACAGTCCACAACTTTTAACTGTTTGTGTTATTGTTGAATTGTATACATATAATCAAATTTAACATTTACAAATAATAATAAAAATATTCCTTACTGTCTACTATCAATTTTGACAAAACGTGCATACTAACAACAGGAATAAAATATAGTTTTAATTTCCAATATATTGATGAAAATATATAAGTTCACAACTTGACACAAGTTAACAAACTATTAGATTTGCAAATATAAATATTGTCTCTTTAATTTGGCAAAATCCCTTCTTCTGTGCAACAACAATCCATCAATTAGGTAAGAAGATATCGAAACAAATCATATTTTAAACTAATATTATATATCAAACAACACCAAATACATAATACCCTTTGACGTCAAATCACACCTGCATTACTAATGTTATTTACTGTATCGTAAATCCCTCGAATTACAATCTGATATAATTATCAACAATAATGTCACTAAAGCTAATTAACGCGATGGTAATTAGATGTTTACGACTTAATCCTGTATTATTGCGTAATTATTACTTAAAAAGCTTTGGGATTTGATGTTTGGTTGTGATGCAGATGTGCATATTATGACAACTTAATTTTTGGAGCTTAATTTGCGTAATAGTGGTTTATATACAAAATTAGGAATAATTTTTTACTTCAGAAACTGAAAAATAAGCTGTAGTTTTTAATATTTTTTATTTCTTCTAATTGATCCCAAAAATGTCCTCTTTACAATTAGATCCATCTCAAAACTTTCGTTCTTTCTATGACAAATAAATAAACATTACCCAGAATATTACACAGAACTCCCCATCAAATTGCTAAAATTCAGCTTCGCACCAATTTTCTGGTCCTTTAATTATATCGGCAAATAACGCACGTCACTCTTCCAAATCATCACGGAGGGTCAAACAGACGTCCCTCCGTACGTGACTAGGAAACTGAGTCTAGTACTAGCTATAAATCGACCACATAGCCCTATAGACCAGAATTGCTGGCCCTTGTAGTGCGAGAGACGGTTGGAAATTTCATTTGGGTATCTGTTTCATGATCCATAAGAAAAATGATTTTTGAAGGATATTGTAGAAAATTGACTAATCAATTTATTCAGTGGACGTATAACATGTTTTTCAATTTTCTTAAAAAGCTTGCAATAATATTGGAATATAAATGTATGAGCCATCGTCATAATATCAAAGCTGTTCACATATTCTGTTCGCTGAACTGCTAGTTTTTATCTTTGGCAAGAAACCTTGTATAAATCAATGTGATTAATTTTGTAAATTTACTTAAAACTACAATTACACAGTGCACGTATAAATAATATCACCCTTAAGAACGTGAGAATTGATACGAATGATGATTGACTGAATGATTTTAATTTAAGTACTTTATCTTACAATTATCATAGTAGGTACGTGAATTCAGTTAGCGCTCGGTCTATATGTAATGCAACAAACAAACAGTGCTTATAATACTAGGGTAATACAAGGGCCCAGGCTACACTGGTCGTCATTGCGCCTACGTCATTATTGAAAAGTGTTATTGGCGTTATAAATAAGATCTCATGTTATTGAGCAGATATTAAAATGATTTTCTTCTTATTTTCTGTTTTTATTTTTTTTGGACGCGAAATTGGATTGTGATGTAGCACGTCTACGCGGTTACGGTGCTACGGCTACGAATGTATAGCTGTAGAGTTTTACTACAAAGAATCAGTTTTAAATAGATGTGCATTGTGCATAGTGTACAATGATTTTTTCGTACTATTTATACAAATTAAATTAATAATTTAAAGTATGTTACTAGTTCATTTCTTTAAATGACTTCAAACCAATGATAATCCATATTATGCGAGAAGATATAAGATATTTTAAGATCTACTTTAAGACTGATTATATAAATCGTATAATAGTTAAACTGAAAAGTAATGCCACCCTCTTATATGCAAATGCGTCAAAATAAAGTTTTTTTGTCCATCTAAAACATAAAAGCCGGGATAATTACAGAAGGTGGTGTTCCGAGATTAGCATAGCACTAAATCTGCCGGCTTTGTATGGACGTGTGATATTTCTTCACAGACTTTACTAAAACCTCAATTTTTCTTGTTGACGAAGCTTTTAATCTGTCACTGTAAATGTGGGTCCTTTAATTGTGCCTTTTTAAATCACCGTTTTGATAGCACTGTTTTCAGTTAAGTAATTAAGACATAATATATGTGAAAAGTAAATTCAGAAATAACTATAGTTACTAATTTAACGTAAAACTTATTGATGGTCAACCTACGAAAAAAATGTGTGCGTGTACTAGAGTACACACGTAAGAAGTGAAACTTCTTTATGACCTTATTTTTCAAAAAATAATTTACTATCTACAGTAATATTATAAAGAGGAAAACTTTGTTTGTTTGTTTGTTTGATTGATTGTAATGAATAGGCTCATAAACTACTGGACCGATTTTAAAAATTCTTTCACCATTCGAAAGCTACATTATCCACGAGTAATATAGGCTATATATTATCACGCTAAAACCAACAGGAGCATAGCCACGCGGGTGAAACCGCGCGGCACAGCTTGTATACAATATTACAGAAATACGTTAGTCTAACACGCTCGTCGTTTCGCTCCTTGCTACCTATTTAAATATTTACACCAGCCGCTGCTGCAACTCGCTCGCTTCGCTCGCTCGGCTCGTGCGGTAGTTCAAAAATCAAAAGTTAACCTATGATGCTCGTCGCTTTGCTCCTCGCTACCTATTTAAATATTTACACCGGCCGCTACTGCAACTCACTCGCTTCGCTCGCTCGGCTCGTGCGGTAGTTCAAAAGTTAACCTAAGATGCTCGTCGCTTCGCTCCTCGCTACCTATTTGAATATTTACGCCGGCCACTGCCGCGACTCGCTCGCTTCGCTCGCTCAGCTCGTGCGGTAGTTCAAAAGACCAAGGGAGACGCCAAAAAATTCGAGTTATATAGAGTTTTCAACTTATAAAGGATTTCGACTTAGGCGGATTTTGATTGGACATAAAGAGTTTGAGGTTTATTCTTATAAATATTGAATTCACAAAATCATAATTGAACACCAATCAAGCAAACACGTGTTAACGTGAGTCATAGATTTATTATCGTATACTCCTAAAATGTTTTCTAAGAAACAATACTGTACTTACATTGTCGGCAAGTTCTTAAAGGCGGTAACTTATTTTTGTTCGAACAATAGAGGTAATAAATATAAATTCCTAATGTCGAAATCTCGAAACAGTCAGAAATTAATGACGCACATAGTATATACATATTATGACAGAGGTTAAGCTTAAATAACTTGAAAAATAAATAACATGATCTCGCCCACGTGTTGGTGTTTTAAAAAATTCAATCAAAAACTGAGGTTAACTTTAAATACAATTTTAGAAAAATAAATACCACAATCAACATTCAAGTATTAGAAAAAATTGATACCATAATTCCACCCACGTGTTAGTGTATTGAAAAATACAATCAAAAAGTGAGGTTAATCATAAATAACTTAGAAAAATAAATACCATTATTACACCTAAGTATTAGAAAAATAGATGTAATTACTTATTTACTTTTTTTAGAAATTCACTGGAATTAGAATTAAAACAAACCCTTTGATTTTGCTGATCACTTTAATATAACATGTATAATGTATATAGTCACGAGTACGGCGTAACGCAAAAATGTCACGAGTACGGCGTAACGCAAAAATGTCACGCGCGCGGCGTAACGCAAAAATGTTACACAAAATTTTTGTCCACCCCCGATAAAGAAGTTTCACTTCAAAAATTCAATCAAAAACTGAGGTTAACTTTAAATACAATTTTAGAAAAATAAATACCACAATCAACATTCAAGTATTAGAAAAAATTGATACCATAATTCCACCCACGTGTTAGTGTATTGAAAAATACAATCAAAAAGTGAGGTTAATCATAAATAACTTAGAAAAATAAATACCATTATTACACCTAAGTATTAGAAAAATAGATGTAATTACTTATTTACTTTTTTTAGAAATTCACTGGAATTAGAATTAAAACAAACCCTTTGATTTTGCTGATCACTTTAATATAACATGTATAATGTATATAGTCACGAGTACGGCGTAACGCAAAAATGTCACGAGTACGGCGTAACGCAAAAATGTCACGCGCGCGGCGTAACGCAAAAATGTTACACAAAATTTTTGTCCACCCCCGATAAAGAAGTTTCACTTCAAAAATTCAATCAAAAACTGAGGTTAACTTTAAATACAATTTTAGAAAAATAAATACCACAATCAACATTCAAGTATTAGAAAAAATTGATACCATAATTCCACCCACGTGTTAGTGTATTGAAAAATACAATCAAAAAGTGAGGTTAATCATAAATAACTTAGAAAAATAAATACCATTATTACACCTAAGTATTAGAAAAATAGATGTAATTACTTATTTACTTTTTTTAGAAATTCACTGGAATTAGAATTAAAACAAACCCTTTGATTTTGCTGATCACTTTAATATAACATGTATAATGTATATAGTCACGAGTACGGCGTAACGCAAAAATGTCACGAGTACGGCGTAACGCAAAAATGTCACGCGCGCGGCGTAACGCAAAAATGTTACACAAAATTTTTGTCCACCCCCGATAAAGAAGTTTCACTTCAATAACTTACTGGATATAATGGCGATTTCACAATACACGAGTAAAACTTTCTTGAAACAACGCCACATCTCAGAGTCATAAATTAAAATAATGAAAAATCATTAATCGGAACACTAAAGAAAAACTAAGCAAAAACGAGGTACGCTTCGACATCCGTCGTGAGGAGACCGGGGTCGTCTCCACCAAAGGGGGAAGCGGGCAAAACTATAAATTGTCCTTTAATTACCCCCGGGCAGCGTCACATCATGGATCCAGACAGTTTTATGACGATTTACGGCACATTTCGACGCGGGAGCCGGCCCGCTTTGGGATTCCAAGCGACCAATCTAGGCAGACCTCCCTCGGTCCCCTCCAAGAAGTTGTACCGGGCGGGAGCGGTGGTATGCGCTGTGGGGTGGCAGGTCTTGTATAAATGGGCGGTGTACGTCACCTTTTAGACTGGGGGGTTTTAAGGCCTCCAGTTCTTTATGGTAATGAAATCTGAGCAGGGTGACGTGCCGAGGTGATGCTTCTGAGAGTTTTTGTTGTGCCCCCCTTATTTATCGCACGTTTGAGGGCGGGCTGCTTCCCTGAAAGTTCTGTGAATGTAATGTGTTCCTTCTTTGCTGTTGGTGTTGTGTATTTGTTTTGGATTTTGAGTAATAAATGTTTTATTCTTTATAATAAGGTAACTACGTTTTATCTGCTTTTTTAACGAAAGTTTAAAATTTGAATCGTAAATACATATAAACTTTTATGAGATTCATTAAACATAAGATAAGAAAGTATTTTAACCTTTAAATTCATTAAACAATTTGTGTCGTAATTTATCCGTCAACGTATATGTCCCTTTATGTTTCACTGCTAGAATTATTATAATTATAAAACTTTCTTAGTAATGCCACAGGTAATGCGTCTCAGAATTAAGTTTAACATTAATAAATTGTGATCATAATCGTCTCTTATATTAACGTTATTTTCTACGAATTTCTACTAAACGGTACTTATGTATTTGTTGCAAGTTCGTAAACTAAATAATATCCAAATCTCTAAAAGCAATAAAAGCAAAACCGAGAAATTATCCCAACTGAGAACGCTCGGCGCATAGTATCATAATCGTTTAACAGTCAATTTTATTTGTCGATACAGTTCGATTCAAACCAGAGTTTATAAGCTATAAACGCGCAAACAGACGTTTCGGCGTAACATAAAATCAAATCAACAGTTATCCCGTGAGCCTACATCACAATCAGGTTTAATCGCGTATGTGACAAGTTGGCTCGTTCAATTCGCTGACCAGAAAAGCTTGAGCTATCCACGTGTGGCATTGCTCCCCGGTGTCCCCGCGTAAACCGTGCGAAGCGCGGGGCGGGGCGGGCCAGACCTGGCTGGTGGTTTGGTAACAGCCCTGCGTTCGCTTCTCTCTCGATATAGCGCCGAGTGACGGACAAGTATGCATTCAAATGGGTTACTTAAACAGTTCTACCCCTTAGAATAAACATCGTTCTCGATTCTGGATTCTCTGCCAATTTGGTACAGAACTTGTTGTGGAATGTACGAATGCTTTTTGAGGGTTAAATTGCATTTAATTTGTAATAAACAATGTTCATTTTGATACAAATACTTCGGGTGAGGAAACATTATTTTTGCCCAACCCTTTTGTGTACATTTAATTCTGTACTTAATTATTTTTTATCACTATAGATGGGACATTTGAAAACTATGCTACATAATATAATATTATAGTCTCCGAAACATTTATATTTATTACTTAGGTATTACATTTACTACTACTACGCACGTGGTATGTAAAAGAAGAGTCCTTATAATGGGGTAAAGTCGTATACCTACATGAAATTATTTTAGATCCTTTAATCTAATATACGTTTACAAATAAATTTTATCTTACAATCGCTATCTAAACAAAATTTGTAACACAACAGCAAGCCTAAATCAAGCAAATGATACAAAAAAAGTAATGATATTGCCAAACTAAACTCCAATGATGTTATCCAGATGCGTTCAATATTTCCGAGCCATTAATTCCTTCAGAAATATTATTCGGGACATAAAAACAATAAACAGCCATATACCTTGATAGATAGCTGTGGCCCCTTCGTAATGACAGTAGGTGCAATAAAAGTGGGTCTCGTCAGTCTGTGAGGCGGTATTTACGACCGCAGTCGAAGTGTTAAGAATGGTTTAAGTGAATTTTTTGCAGATTTTTCTGTTTCCGTACTGTAGGTATAGGATTTTAAAAATAGAATGATAATATTATGTAATGTGTGTGTAAATTAAGTTCCACGTTAAGATAATGCATTGGTTATGTAAAAAGTGTTAATTTAATTTTGTAAACAAGATATTTTGAGTAATGTTCCATACAGGTCCTTGTATTTAATAGTGTTTAATAATGATTTGTAAAACGATTATATCCTACTAAATTTCTTATACTTAGTAGACATACCTAATTCTCATAAAACCCAAAAATGGAGTTAAAACCCTATCTCCTGTGTACACGATAAGCAAATATAAAAAACAAAACCACATTATCTTTCGACACAGCGTCTGTTTCATATAATATTGGCATGGTTTATAGCCTGGCTTTGATGGCGTCTTGCTAGGGCTGATAGAAGGGGGGTGAAATGCGTTTTTTGACATATTTATGACACGAATACACGATATATTATACTAATTGATGCTTAATCGTGAGTTATTGAGCTCAGCGAAATTATAAACATTAGATGCACATTGTGAGATGCAATTTTGTTGGTTTAATGAATGTTGGTATTTGTACTTTAAAAGGATCAGTCTATGTTTGCTCTTCTACAATAATATCTTGATGATTTTGAATAAATTAATCAGTTTACCTTGAATAATTTTTTCCATTGTGTTTTTATAATAAATCAAATAAATTCAAACGTACAATATCTTTTCTTTAAAAATACAAATGAAGTCAATTTAAAGTTTGTTTAATATTTTACTAGAAGATTAGTAAGTAGTAGTAATACTATTAAAATTTGAAAAATTATCTCAAATTATTATTATAGAAACGGAAGAAATACACCTAACATTAAATGAAACAGATATATTATATCTTTTTTTTTCATTAGCCAAAATATGTGATGAAAAATATTCCATAACCCCTTTTCCATTACCGCATATAAAACTTATAGCGCGTCTTAAAAACTTTATTCCACAACATAAAAAAAGATGGCGCCACGTTCCTCAATAATAAAACTTCACGACAATAGAGCAATAAACCGTTGTTTTAAGCAGATACCAGCTTTTAGCTTTAATATTATCCATATTAAGTGCATACGCGCCGGCTATTGCCGTACGAAGCAATTAGATATATAAATAAATTCATTTTACACGCGACAGATGGCGGTAATGCGGCAGCCATCTTTGAATGTAGATAGGTGATCTAATTAGAACGCTTTCTGTTATAATATTTGGAGTTTTATTGTTTCATTATTTCATTTTGGGTGTGTTAACTGTTCAATGTTCATAAGGTATCGAGTTAGTGGAATAATTTTTGCATCATCTATAATATTTTAATGCTTTTCACATTATTCTATGGTTTATTTATATCATATTTTATGATAAAATTCAGTACGGTTTCTTGTTGATTAAAAGTAAATAGTTATAGTTTTCTTTATATTATGGTTTATAAACTGTAGTAAGTATTAATTTTGCCAAAGGTGATCAAATGAAATGGCAGACCACTTCAACAAGTGAATTAAATTCACTGAATTCTCTACTTTTTTATTCAGAGATACTACTTGTCCATTTTCCTGTTATTGTTCACAAAAATGCGAATTAATTATGTACCCCAGACACATAAAAGCAAATTGTCTCAGCGTCAATTGGAAAAGACAAACAAATCCGTAAATCGAAAAAGGCAATAACAATTCAAACGTACATTAGAGCCCAACACATTAAGCTACTAATTTCCAATTAGCAAGCAGGTAGCGTAAAAAGATGCCATTACCGTTAGACAAGCGTTGCCGCCAAAAGGTCGGGTCCGCCATCTTGGACCACGTGGCGCGTTCGGAAAAGCGCGCGTGCAAATTATTGTCTATTCGTGCATATGTGATGTTGTTTATGGAATTAATTTCGGTCATTGTGCCTTCGCTAACGTTTTCCGTTTCACGTTGTTTATAACGCAATTTCCTAGTGGTTTTTCTTAGAACGCTTTGTGTTGGATTTTTTTTTGGGAATTACAGATGAGGATTCGTATTTGTGCAAATTGTTTCACTAGAGAAGATAATGAAGTAGAAAATGAATTTCTCTCCAAATGAAGTAGTGGTTTTATTATTGAATTAAAACGAAAGCATAAGAGACTAACCAAATAAGAAAAACGTGTTATCATAATATTTTGAAAATCACGAAGCTACTCCTTTCCACTTGGTTATGATTTACTATTTAAACAATTCTTATTTCTGTTAATTTAATTTTAAATTCGTTTTAATTCGAACGAAATGTTGTTAGTTGCGTTAGTTCAGCAATTTTGACGGGTTTAATTCTTTACCCGTGACTCTGGTAATTGTGTAAACCCTCGTCTCAACTTTAACGACAATTTATTTCTAACATTGTAACTGTCATACAGATTATACAGGCTGATTGATTTTTAACGCACACAAAAAAGTGACTAACTTATATGAAGGTCTATTTCTACATTATTTAAGAAAACTGCATGAATTGTTTGTAATTGTAAAATAATTTGGAAAATCCAAAAGTGCACGCCTCATAATTTTTTTTTAATAAATATTTCTTAATTATTATTTTTGTTTATTTAATAACAATTAAACCACATCGAATCAGACCCTGAAAAATGAAAGGGTTCTATTCCTGAGCATACTCAAGCGTAAGAGAAAAAAAAAGACTCGATTAGTAAAGTATTTCGGTCGCTATCGTGTTAACAAGAAAAAGGATCCGCACATACAGACACACGGACGTCCAAGACAGAACTTTTTTAAACTGTTTTTTAACTAGTTTAAATAACAAAAATGACATCAAAAATATCATGAACGTTAAAAATAGTGTTTTTTCTTAATATGTGTGTGTATGTATAATCTTACAAGTGCAATGTATGATACATAAAGACATTTTAAGTTTGAAAAATCAGATGTTTTGCGCGAAGTGACAGTAGTACCCACCTCAACGCTTCGCTTATGAGGCGTGCAATAAGAATGATCAAAACATCTGTGGAAAGCAGTTTTTGTAATTTTATTAATGTCACAGGAAATTCAAGACCAGATGAAAACATGCATTCATGGAAATAAAATGGTATTTGCAACATTTCACTCAGCACCAGTTGGGCCTGTAGACAACGAGACCATAGAGAGCACCCTGTATATAAAACGAAATTATGACAAAACTATTGTTGAACATTCGCACAACATACAAATCTTTTAGGGGTTAATTGTATCAACCTAGGGGTGGTTCCAGGGTGACGGGGGTCACTATTAAATCGCAAGCAAACAATTACGATGTAAGGGACTGACCTAATGGGTATTCAGACGTTTTGTTTTATTGGGAGATATTTAATTAAAATTTTAGTGATGTTAGGTGATGGTCCTCCGAGCTGGATTTTGTATCGTCCTAATTTTATTTTAAGCCTATTTAAATGGATCTGTTACATTTGTAACGTATTATCGTTAGCTCTTAGGTTATCGATAGGTTAATACCATAGGTTTGAAGATATTTACAGCAACTCTGAATGAATAAAAAATTCACTATCAATATAATTTTATGAAACTTTTGGTTAAACCGTCACGTTTCATCAAAGAAAGATACCGCTAAAGAAGCAGTTACTGAAAATTAGTAAGATGTAGAGGTATGTATTTATAAGGAGATAGAAGAATAGTAAGTGTATGATCTTGAGAGAGAATTATCGATTATTTCTGTACTAAATTACCTAGTAATTCTGTCGTCTGTATTATACACGATGACATACATGGACACAGGACAGCCGGTATGTCACCGCGACCTTTTGGTTTTGTTTTCAAGGCCCATACCCGATAATATCGGACATCGATTATAGTAACAGGTGGACAGAACGGGCCGGTTGAGTAACGGTTATATTTATGTTCGTGTGTACGTACGGTCGTAACTCAAGAACTGGTGCATCGATTTTGTCGTTGCCTCGCCCACTAAAATTATTTATTGGCTAAACGTGGGACGTAACATGCTGTGAATATTTCATTTTTTAAATTTATATTGTCAGGTTAGGACAGTTTTGGATGTGGTTGAACAGACTATTGTGTCAAAAAAGTGTTTTTTTCCGCTTCAGATGTATGTCTAAAGCCAAGAATGGAGAATTTTCAGTGTCCTCTAGAGTCTAGACTATGGGCTCATCGCCTCCAATAATTTATTGACTTTATATAAAAATAAATAATATCAACTTCTGAAGCTATACAGCATAGCACTAAATACTAAAAAAATTACCTTGAAGTAGTCAACATCAGTATTTGACACTGAACTTTGTAATAATTACAGATGTACCTATGAAGATCGAGCAATTGATCAAGCATTGATAAATCACTACATAGTATAAAACAAAGTCGCTTTCCCTGTCCCTATGTCCCTATGTCCCTTTGTACGCTTAAATCTTTGAAACTACGCAACGGATTTTGATGCGGTTTTTTTTAATAGATAGAGTGATTCAAGAGGAAGGTTTATATGTATAATAACATCCATTAAATAGTGGAGAAGTACTGTTATTTTTGATGTTTCTAATGTGATGTCGTAAAAAATCCGCTTACATTGCAAACGCAGGCTGAACCCTACGAGTTTTATCAAAATAATGTACTAAGTATTATACACATTGAAAAGGTCTACAGAAAAGTCCGCGATAGTATATGTCTATCTCTTATGGATAACCCACAATAACGTTTTTTTGTCATTTACTTTTTACGACAAATAATGGCTAATTTTCGAAGCGATTTTAACCAATACAGCATTAATCCTTAACGAATTAAATACCTTGAATACATTGTTCATTTAATATAGATCTATATGGCGCTTTACACCGTATGATTTAAGTGAATATCTTCGAAGATATTACAGATTTAAAAATTGCGGGACGTAGCGTTTGCTGCAGCGCTACAGGCCGGCCGCCCGGCTATCTATTTTATACCCGTGCGAAGCCGGAGCGGGACGCTATGTTTTTAATTTTTATATAGGTACAACGTTCACAGTTTTTCTGTAGTGTATTTAGTATCAGCATTGCACCCGTGCGAAGCAGGGGCGGGTCGCTAGTGATTATATAAACGGTAGGTATTTTTTGTTTAATTAGTATATTCAATTAATAATTATACGATTATTGTCTAATTATTTATCTGAAATATAGTTTGAAAAAAGTTGAACCTATTAAGTACTATTTGACAACTTTTTAGAATACCAACACATAATTAATTAACAGCATCGTACACGCATCATAAAAGTATAAACAAACCCCCCAAACGGGGTAGATCAAACATATTTTCAATTCTCATCAAAACGGTGGATACCGTTATGACGTCCCTAATAAAAACCGAGCAATATTCGCTGTACTCGCAGCAATATCATAATGAACACCCTGTATACACCGGCCATTTAATCTCGCACCTGTATCACGCTGTATATGGTGTGGTACAAGATATGAGATGAAGCTGTTCTATTCGACGCGTGTAAGCTTCCGTTTTATTTGGACTTATCAGGCTTGTAGTGGCCAGCAATGTCGGTAGCTGTCAGTGACTATACTTATATTGGCTTGCATATAAAGAGCGCTGCCTCTTATCGGCAAGAAATCTCGCTGTATGCATATTAAATCCAGTAAAACACTTGCCACCAGGAAAGCCACTTGCGAGTTACTATGTCGTTGAGAATGTATAAGGTTGATGTCAGAATCTATTTACATTATTTTATTTGCTCCTAACTTGTTCTGCCAAAGAAAACAAAATTTTGATAGACAAATCACAGCATTGACAGCAAAATTCTCTTGAAAATTTATCAATTTTCATAGTTTTAATTCTACTTAAAAATAAGTTTATTCCAGCCTTTGTACTTATTTAAAGCACAATCTACTTTTATATCACCATGATGTGCAAACGAGTACTTAGTTCAACGCCTGCCACCATCTTCTTTTACAATAATGATTTGCAACCGAGATCGTTCCATACCGCTTTCACCGTTCCCTTGTACCACAAACATAGGGTTGCTTAAACGGCCGGCCGTTAGCTTGTCCTAAACAAATACGTCCAGTATCCACGTAAGGGAGTTTCAGCATTAAACCATTGTTTAGGACAACACGTGTCATTAGGCCGATTCGCTGAGTCCGTAATAGGCTGGGTTTTTTTAGTATCACGATTATCTCTGATGTTGATAACAATATTTGCTTGGACGCTCTTTAATTAATCTTTTTATGTACTATGTCGGTGTGCGGTTTTTGTTATTGCATTATTTTATATAAGGAAAACAAGATTTGTCTATCCATATTCCATATAATATAAAATTTATCGAGACCGTAGTGCTAAAGAAAATGCATAATGTACAATAATTATATTTTTCGAGTAATGTCACTGCATTTAAAATTTTTGAGATGCATATCATTACACACTTTTGTAGTTTCGTAAGGTAGGTACTATAGTTACTTCTTACTTCAACATATGTAAAACAATAAGGAGGAGCAGGAAAAGCGTCTTAACAATCAAAACGATCTCCTGTAGACGTTTCACAAATAAAACAAAGAAAATCAGTAAAGCCATTTATCTGATTGACAGATTAAGCTCTTCTTCACGAATACTGCAATAGATGCTTATACACAGATTAACTAAGCCTTTAATTTAGAATAAGCTGTCTTTGAAAAGTCAATCAAGATGTCGTATCAAGATACTTGAAGAGTTAAACGACCTTTTAGTCCGAACGCACCTATTAGACATTTCTACATTCAAAAACTTGTCTTTATCTGTGCTATGTAACTTTCCCGCCAATCGCAATCGTCTGATGTCAATGTCTGTGGCGAAGAAATTAAAAGTTAGTCAGTTCGCCCCGAGCGGTCGACGGCGCCGGTCGTTCGGAGATAGTTTAATGACAGGTCTTTCTATCTGACTTTATCAATTAAAATTTATTGTATTCTGTCCGTTATACGTCACATTCCTGAAGCAACGTCGTTTTAAAGATTAAAATTCTTTAAATCCTCTTATCAATCTTTGAGGAAGTTTGCAGAAGCGATGAATAAGAAAGTTGGCTGGATTTAGGCGTATTTTGTTTAAACAATTTATTAATAGCATAACATCTTCATTTCTCGATGTATTTTTCTCCCTCTTGCTGATAACTGGAGCAAGTTGTAATTTGATGAGTTTCAACGGATCTTTCCGGAACTTTTACGGTGTATGAATATTTAATAGGCGATGTTTTGGCGCCCAACGCGGGCCCTTGTATTTTTCAGCTTATTTTCCTTTACGGCAGTGATTTGAGGAGATAAAGAGTGTAATTTAATCAATGTTAGCGCGAGATTTTCTCTCGCATTTCTTTTTATACTTGCAAGATTTTCGAGTAGTTGTTGGAAATTGATATTATCATCTAAGTATTTTAGTTTAGGCTTACTTTTTGGAGAAAACTTTGGTTTCTTTGAGATACAATTATAATATTATACATACATTTTGAGAGAAACAAATATAATAGGGAGTGCGAGCAGACAGTCTGTTAAAAAATGATGCATGACATTATTATATTTTGGGGAATATGGGCTTTGGATTACGTATAAATTTTAGAATTTTTTACATCTTCTTAAAACGTGGGGCAATCAAATGAGCGTTTTCAGAATATTACAACGATATGGTTTATTGTTGAACAGATACAAAAAAAATCTATAGTAGTAGTTTTAATAAGGGGTTGGCACTTGACGACTTTTGACCCAAGTCGGACAAAAAAATATCTGATTTATAAAGCATTTAAATACTATAAAACGAAATATCAACCTTCTCTATTATGAAAACTTGGACTTGAAGCACAGATTACTACATAGACTCTACTACCTTGAAGTCCTGATGGCAGAACTGCATGATACTGAACTGTACCACGACTGTACGATATTTCACATTATAGATATATTTATTAATTAATTTAGACGAGTATCAATACATAGTGTAAAACAAAGCCACTTTCTCTCTTTTGACGGTTTTTTAATAGATAGAGTGATTCTCGAGGAAGGTTTTTGAAGCCGCCGCCGGAAAACTAGTATAAAGATGACCTTTCTTAGAAAAGGCCTATTTTATAATCAGAATAGAATATCAGTACCTACCTAATTCCTTTTCCTCTGGTTAATATCAGACAAAAAGCAAGAAATCCGCGTATTCCATAGCTGTACCGTGCGTGTAAGTTTAATAAGACTACCATCAAATTGTAGATGCGCCCAGGAGAAATCAGGCGCGTCGATATGTGCCGAGTTAATGACTCTGTCTCTTTGTATTTGTGTTAGATGTAAGGCTTATGGTGATTAGACACTTTCATACATGTGTTAAATTTGTGGAGTTAGATTGGCAAGAATATAAGGAAATAATACAAAAATATGTATGGGATGCTGGTTGATAAATTTTAGTGTGTTATCCTAAATTCAATTTCCTAAAAAAGAAAAGAAAAATAAATCAGTGAAACAGATGTATGCATAATGCATCTGCCCCTTACCCCACTTGGGGACACGGGACTTCACACACATCCTAAATTCAATAAATAATCTGTTTATTTTTTAGGACAACCAATATAAATATATTCATTAGGTCCATAATATAATATTCTCTCTAAGAGAATTATTAATACGTTTGTGATTTTAGTTTCAATATAAATCGTTTCGCCAGCCCTTCATTGAAAATAAATGTCCAAATGTTCACGACTAACGTTCATTGAAATAATAATTTTTCGTATCTTAATTTTATTATTTACAAAATAGGTAAATTTTTATGCCTTCTATTGCAATTTTTTTCTTCATAGTTTTACAATAACGACATGCAACATCACTTATATCCAATAACCAATTCTGTATTACAGTTCAAATAATAAAGGGAATTAAAAATTAAAACACGTGTAAAAGTGCAAAACGCTGATTGCTCTAGATGTATCGTAAGGCGCATTGCACAAGGTACAGAAATATGTGGACGGTGCTAAACATTAACGATTATAGTCGCCAAGTCGCGTCTAATTGCGACTGGACGGCGGTATGCAAGAGTGATGTTGGAATATGTGTTATAGTGCAACTGATATATTTAAGCTTTGGCACAAACTGTACCGTGGTATTAATAAAACCTTAATTATTTAAAACCTTTATTATATTTTCATTCTGATGGAGGTATCTGACACAGTTTGATTACGATCATTCATTGATTTAAAGGTTAAACTGTCAGTAGGTGTAATTTCAAGAAGATGTGTTGTATCAAAACTCGCAGATAGTGTATATACTGGTATAATATTAAGGATAAGAAATGACTTTATTCTACTTTTGAATTTGAGAAATTAACAAATAATTATTATATTTCATTAATAACTATTATTCTTAAACCACATTGTGTAGAAACATCTAAATATCATCTTCTATTTTTTCACTAATTTTTAACTTCTGCATAACACCATCCTAACTAATTGTAAGCGCACGTTATCGTGAGACAAACGCGTTGGCGCTGCAACGCATAACCATTACCACTTTTTGGTTTCGCAAAATTAGCGCCTTTTTGCATCGTGCCGTCCCGCGACACTTCGTGGAGTCTTTGTTCCTTTTATATCGAGTTTCATCCGTGTCTTTATGAATCGGTTTAATTTTAAGTACTTAAATGAAAATTGTGCTTTTTTACATTGTATTGATGGTTTATTATTGTTATGAAGAATAAGAAATTTTGTAATTTAAATTAATGTTGTTGAACAAATGAATGTGAAACAATAATAAAAAAATCTTAGTTGTTGTGTATGAATTTTCATCCACCGGTAATCGAACCTCCTTTATTGTATAGGTAGCTGTAAAAACGTCATTCACCTAAAAATCCAGATAGTTTATTTAATACAAACCTCAATTCAGTTACTCCGGTAGACTAATGGTAGCAGTCGTAACAAAGTCGATTCGTAGCACCCAAGTAGCTATTCCATCATTGAACCATTCTACGTAGTGACGTAGAATGTCTACTGTGACGTCATTTACCTCAAAACCTAGACAGTTCCAATAAGAACGACAATGACGATACAGTAACTCAGAAACAGTAACCGTAGCAGTCGTAGAAGCAAAGTCGATTCGTAGCACTCAAGTATCCATCAGTCTACGAACTACGTCACTGTGACGTCATTCTCAAAAATAGCCACAACTCAAGTCTTTTCCAATTAGAGCAAGGACTATTCAGTTGCTCTTGATAAGTCGCAATGAGGCGAGTTGATCGGTGTTTAATTAACATTCCTCACCTCCGTCACCAGCCACTCACTCTGGTGGGTATTGACAGATAAGGTAGGGGGTGCAATGGGAGCGCAAGAGTGTACTAAAAGACGCAAGAAATTTTTATATAAGTAATTCTTGATAGTTAGAAATGTATAAGAAACAAAGACATATTTTATTTAAAACATTGAAAATGAAAAAATGATCTGCATAATAATTCAAAGTTGTGAATTGTGCTTTTATTTTTATATCAACATCAAGTTTTAAATCCTATATCTTATTTCTATACATTATGCATTATATATGTATACTTGAATTATTTGAATTAATACTTACTGTTTTTTATTTTTCAGTTGGAACCCGGTGTGTTCTCAAGATGAAGATTCGACAGCCCCCGTTAAAGAATCTACGCAGGAATTCGCTACATTAATGTACTATCAACCGAATGTGGTGCGACGATTGTATTATTTTCAGAAATCAACGAAATATTTGTACACTTAAAACAAGAAAGAAACAAGATACTATATATTTTTTATCATTAAAACACAATCGTAGTGATTATTTTAATTATCCTAATTTATGTTATGTTTACATTTCCATAAGGCAATGCGCCTGTAGTACTGTGTATTAATAAAAATATATGTATTTAGCTATTTTTCATTAAAAAAGATCAACGTAAACCATAGGGATCATGCAATCCCTGGTGGATGATCCATTACTAAGAAATGTAATAGAATAAAACTTCCTTGTTTCTTTAATATTCCTAGAATCGTATTGATGAATTTTTATTTATTTTTTGTATATCCGTCACATCTCATCTTCACAAAACTGCACCCAAACTGGTAGAACAGACATTACCCCTTGTATATTAATGCGGGCGATTTGTAAGGGCGCGATCTTCTCATTTGTCGAACCGAGCCACTCCAATTCCAACCTTATTTACAGTTCAATAAATATGAAATTAGCATAACGACACAACTAGTGGCACGATGCGTACGCGCTCGTGTTAATTGGCAACACTAATTTGAGTTTAATTAAACAACGGATAGCGCTCCGTTAAGGCGATTGTCTTAAGACTATTTGCATGTGCCTTGCGTTAATTTTTTGTTGGAATAATTAATTTGTTCTGTTTAATTAACTGTTTGCGCTGTGGAAATAGAATTTGGAATTAGATGTAGTTTAGTGGGTGTTGGGAGAATGTGTTAGGAAAATAAAATTCATCTTCTCATGTTTAAATAATTATGATTGTTTTCTTTTTTATTTTTATAATAAAATACAATTGTTTCCTTGAACTAACTTATATATGTGTCCTGTCCTGTAAATCCTTCTAGTAAGCAGATGTGTTATTGCGATTAATTTCTTAATATTTTCTGTTAATAAATATCGATAGAATGTAGTATGTGAACATAAGTTATTAAATTTGTTTATTCCAGGAAGCAGATGTGTTATTGCGATTAATTTCTTAATTTATGAATAAATATTGATGAGCATAATAAATAAAAATGGTCTGTGAACAAAAGTTTTAAAAGTACCATTTGAAATGTTCAGGTTTCTTATCAGTCTATATTTTAAGTTCTAACATAGTGGAACTAGGTACACTAGGTAAATAATCTACTTTAATAATACAATGAGTAATGACCTAAAATGCTACCAAGAAATAATAATACCAAATATAACTTACCTTATAATTTAGTTGTTAACGAAACGCCTTCAAAGACAATATTATGATAAATGTTTGATTCCAAGATTACAATTTCGATCAGAATTTAAAGTTTTCATCATTACGGTGTATTTGTGTATCCAATTGTAATCGAAATTTGAGTCCTATTGTGGCAAGTCCCAAATAACTAAATAATCATATCAGATAGGAAAGTTACGGGAACTCATTTATCCACCTCAATTCAAAGTGATACAATCTTAATGCCGATCTTGTAATGAAGGACCGATATTGTACTAGTTGTGCCCGCGACTTTGTTTGTAGATGTAGAAGTCGTGTAATATATGGGCCATGTAAAAACTTGGTTCGTAGAAGATTTTGAGTGTTTTATAAAAAATAAGCATTATTTTTATCGAATTTGACTGTTTCTTTAACAGAATTTGTCAATGTCAGTAAAAACCTGTGAGGTGCTCAGGTAAAAAACCTGAAAACTGCGATTTTCTGTAGTAATTAGTTTATATTATTCATTAATTCTGCGTTACTGTGTTCTTCAAATAAGTTTTATTGCCTCAATCTGTAACAATACATTTCTAAATATAATTTGTTCATTATTTAAAGTTAAAGTTCTTTAACAAATGAATTACCAAAAGCATAGTAAAAAAGATCCAATTACGATTCCAATCAGCCAGTAACCAATCACCATAATGAGTTCAACAAAGATAAACTAAGCATGTTAAATTTTTAATTAATTAATACGATAAATATCTTGCTCTCAGGATCGCAAGCTCTTATCGAGTAGCAATAGCTGGATATCGAGTTAATCCAGCGCTGTTTGAGAGTACTATTGAGATCGCTGATATGGGTATGCGACTGACACTGGCAAGGAACCTGGTTAACGTGGATGCGGTATTTATATTGTAAGTTTTTCGATAGATAACAATTTGCTGTATTAATAGTGATGAGTGATGAAGCACAAGTTAGAAACATGGAGAAAAGCAATCTGTAATTTATATTATTGAGACAGTATAATTAAAAACAGTTTTTACTTGTTATTATTTGCAATCCATGGTCATAATAAATTGATAGTCAAAAACTATGTTTCTTATTTTACATCCTAACCTAAACACAACATAATTTAAGACTGCATTATGAAAAATATGCACCTTAAACTTTATTTATCACTTCGTTTGCACACAGCTTACTTTCTTGGAACTAGATTATACTTTATAATATTCTCGGTGATTGTACATATAGTAGTTGACTCGGTCGTATCGATTCGAATTTTCTCAAAAAAATTAAATTGCTTTGTACATATAAGCATATTATTCCTAAGGGTACAAATGTTTTAAAGAGCCCTTTAGCACTCAATAATTAAATAAATAATACATTTACCACATCCAATCTTCGCACTCGCCAAGTATCAGCGTTACATCCCATTAACCCAGCTAAGAATTCGGCAACAAAGTACGCTACTTGTTTAGCTCCTTATCGCGCCATCGATTGAGTTCGCTCCTATACTATAATTACCTTTCCAATTTGAATACTGTTCGAACAAATGAGTTGTGTTTAAAAATATATTACAGGGTATTTGATTAAAGTATTTTCAACATTATAGTTGTATCAAATATATGTACAAGGAATATATGAATTTATAAGAAATAAATTTATGTTTGCTTAAATATTTATTTTATATTATACTTACCATTCGTGTGCTGCGTAACAGTTGCCTAGTTGCTATAATATTATTATGTCTGGAAATTCAGTTTTAAATTCGAGATAAAAAGTAAGGTTCGACAATTTTATACGACCTATTGACCTATCATATCTTTTTGACTTTGTGTTTTTAATGTGTTTTTACTTACGTTCATATCCTCAACTTAATCCTTTCAACTTGGCTAAAATGTTATTTATTTATAAGTAATAAATCATTAGTTACATAATTATTATTCTTAAATGATTACTTAACGTTTCCTTTTTTCTAATAAAGTTTAGGAGCAATACACACGATGTTGAAGAATTCGTAGGCAGTGTAGCACTCGTAGCATTTCGTAGCAGATGCATTTAGATGTTCTCCCATATTATGAAACATTTTATGTAACAGGCATAAAATTGAAACATAAGTATCTGTAACACATTATAATGAGTTTGAATAATTTTAATAAGTTTTCGAATTTGGTTTTGGAACTAAATTTATACTGTATTCAGTCAATCATCAGTCGACTATATAATATATCGGGCATAGTATAATATAAGTGATATCAAAATCTCATTTGGACCCTCAGCATTTGAATTATTTGCACAAGTTATCGGATGCCGTTTATCAGTCGCGTCACATTTAATAATAATGAATGATAATTGCCTCGCAGCTTACAAAGGCGATCGGCCGAGCGTAACTTACTTTGGTTTGACTTGGAATTTGAGAACTGTGTCTTGCGTACTTACCAACCGTGATTTGGTTATGGGATGCATGGAGTCGGTGTTGGAATTAAATTTTGTTAAGTTCTTCATATACTTATGTGCGAATATTTATGAAGGGTTTATGAAAATTAGCGCATCATATCTTTCATGCAGCTTCACTTTATCAATTACAACAACATATTTTTGTTCTACGGTTTACGAATACATTTAAATTCGTGTAACAATAAAAGTTAATGTAATTTCGGAAGAGCGAGATGTTCAAGTATTTAAATGCTTGTGGTAGATTGTATTTAAAATCTTTTGAACTCAGTTAAATTTTATCCTTTAAGTAAGTAAAAATCATATAATAATAAACATCAGAAAATTTTTACTATGAAAGATTAAAAATAAATTCACTAAGGAAAGATTAAAAATAAATTCACTCGCTTCTCATAGCATAAATTATTATTTATTTTATACCAGTCCACACATCCTATGTCCATATAACAGTATTCTTAATCACTTAGGAATGGTAAACGGGTCTCGACAAGGTAAACAATATGAAGACGCGAACTTGGCCGATAATTCACACTTAGCTAGCTGCATTGTTTAACTACAAGCGATTAACTATGACACACTGCTGTGTTATTTGTTATTGAATGTTATTGTTTGCGCTTATGTACTTACAATGTTGAGTATGTCTTGTTTTACGATGAGATTTCTTTTGGTAACGATGTCTAATGTTTATGTGACATCACTACGAATATGCAAAGTCGCTTCCCGCGTCTGTCTATATGTATGTATGTAGCTATGCTTAGATCTTTAAAACTACACAACGGATTTTAATGCAGTTTTTTAAAAAGATATAGTGATTCAAGAGGACGGTTTTAGTATATAATTTATAAGTGAAAGCGGTCGATGCCGCGGGCAGAGAGCTAGTGAAGTAGATAATAAGGATGCATTCAACATTACAAGGCATAACATTAAACCATAGAGATAGTATGTACTTATCTCGATGCATTAAACTGAGTTTTTTTTAAATACTTATCGAATCGAAGAGACGATTAATAATGATTTTTATTAAATTTTTCTAAAACATATTCAGGTGCTTTTATAAGAAGTCTTATTGAATCCATACTAATATTATAAATGCGAAAGTAACTCTGTCTGTCTGTCTGTTACTCAATCACGCCTTAACTACTGAACCAATTTGCATGAAATTTGGTATAGAGATATTTTGATACGCGAGAAAGGACATAGGATAGGTTTTATCCCGGAAATCCTACGGGAACGGGTTTTTCTTTGAAAACGCGGGCGAAGCCGCGGGCGGAAAGCTAGTACAGAATAAATAAATGTTTGCGTTTGTTTGAAAATGTAATACAATTAATTACTCAAGTGCCTGACATTACACAGATGTTCAGTACAAATCTAGGCGTACCATAGATCAGCAGTAAATACATTTGAAGCAATTAACAGGGAACAGGCTTATCTACCGTCTCAACCGACAATCATAATAAATAACGGTTAATGCGAGTGTAAATATTGTGATATTAACGAAGGGATAGACGTCTTGAGTTATAACAAACCGCCCAGCATTTAGGCAAACCCGCGCCATTAGCATTAATTTAAAATATTATTTATTGTCTGTGGCGGGGCACGTGGAAAAATGGATGCGGCTGTTTTTCGCAGTAAAAAGTAAAAATAATCAACCTTGTAAAGAAGTTTGAGAGAGTATGTTGTAATATGAATAAGGTGTAAGTATAGAAAATCATTACATATATTTATAAGAAAAATAAGGTAAGTAATGTATTATTTTTTAATATTTTGTGTAAAACATAGCTTTGAATTAAGATTAATTTTCAAAATTGATTCAATGGTTTACACTTTATACAGTACTAAGCTGTGCCCCGCGGATTCACCCGCATTGCTCCGATCTTGTTGACCCTAACGTGATGATATATAGATTATAGCATTCGTCGATAAATGGGCTATCTAACACAGAAAGAATTTTTCAAATCAGTTCAGTAGTTTCTGAGATTAGCGCGTCCAAACAAACAAACTCTTCAGCTTTATAATATTAGTATAGATTTGCATTAGGTATGCATGCTTAAGCATTGCATTAATTATATATTTATTGCGTTATTTATTTAATAAATTATATATAATATGATACAGGTTATCTACACTACATTTTATTTAATTTCATAGCTGAATGTTTGACTTTTGTTCACAATTTTGATGATCTCGTTAAGTGTAAGACGACACCAAATGGCCCTAATTACGCCTAGTTAAGGGTTCGTTTGCGAATTTATATCCTAATTTAATTTTATTATTCTTTTAATTATCATTGTATCCGTGACAGAGTGAAATAATATTTAGAAAGTATGAGTTCACAATGAAATACTCAGAGCATGAGATGAAATATTATTGATTATTTTTCCGACCCAAATATCGACCAATAGAATTGTACCATTCGACGTCACGTGGTACAACCTACATGGTATTATACTGATATTTTTTTGAAAATTTTCTCTGGTCGTTGACGTCAAACTGGCAGGTTCAATTCAATTGTGAAATTATTGGCCGACATTTGGGACGGAAAAATAATCTCCCGAATACCACACGAGCTTCAAAATTATCTGGCATTTCCCTCAAGGTTCCCTGCAAACAAATAAAGTCGTCAAGTTTTTCAGGAAAAATCACTCGCGCTTCGCGCTCGTGATTTTTTAACCTTGACTAAAAACTTGACTCCTTCATTTGTTTGCAACGAACCTATCGGAAAATACCCGATAATTTTGAAGCTCTTGTGGTATTATAAGTAAGTGATAATTATGGGGTTGTGAGTGTGTGTAATTAATTGATAAGAGGCTTTCAATACGTATTTGTTTGTTAAAGTTACTCACATTAAAAGCATTAAAGAGTAAAGACAATACATTTTATAAGTCTCAAAAGGAGCTTGATTTGTACTAGCTTTCAAGCATTTTTTGATGAGATTAATTAGTTTTTTGACTTACTACTTTTATCTTAGTACTTTTATTTGACCGCCTCCTTGGTACAGTGGTTGAAGCGTGAGCGTAGCACCCAGGGTTCGATTCCCGGTGGAGACGAAGAAAAAAAAATGTCTCGGTCTGGTACGACACAGAAGGCTGATCATCTACTTGTCCCTAAAGAAAATCGATCAGTGAAACAGATGTATAATGCATCTGCCCCTTACCTAACAAGGGGACATGGGACTTCACACACTTTTATTTTAATTGACCAGAAAAAAAAACCATGTAAACAAAACCGTCATATTATATAACATAATATGTATAATATTTTAATTATGTATTTGCAATCGAAGTCTATAAATTTTAAAAGACTTAATACTATTAGAAACATTTGTTATAAGTCATTATTTCAATGTATTAAATGAATGTATACATATAAAACATAACAATAACAGTATGAATAAAAATTATACATTCAAATACAACTGACGGTACATGTATAATCGTCACGTATAATACTGTTTCAAACAAAGGTATACAATATGAGGGTAGATGCGAGTCATCAAGTGACGTCATATAAAACTACTAGCTTTTCCCGTCAGGCCTATAACCCTCTGTAACACCTTGGCCACGGACACCGGCGGCGCGACCGACGGCGCGACGGGCGGCGCGGCAATTCGCGCGGCGTGGTAAGCATGCCACGGGCAGTTGCGTTCGCCGCCGCGACCAGTGTAGACGAGGAGACGAGATGGCTTTATCAAAGTTAGCTCGACGTTGTTTGGAGAGTAGCAGCTTTTTTGCACAAGATTTAATGTTTGGAAGATATAGTGGAGTACACGAATTAAATAGAAATCGTGTTACAGACGGAGAATTCCACCAAAAATATGAAAAATATAGGCATGATGAAAAATTATGTTGCGGGTGGCTAGACTTCCAAATAGCTGGTCTAGCTAGAATTTCTGCAATAAAAGCTTCCGTCTCCATTTTCGCGAAAAAAAAACAAACTATTTTAAATTAAGTTCGCTCCGGGAGTAGTCGCCGCGTCTGCCGCTCGACTCCGTGGCCTGCGCCGTAATAACTCATACATTTGTTTCGATCGCTAGTCGTGACTCGTGACTCGTGCCGCGCGATTCGCTCGGGGAAATTCGCCGGTCGTCTCGCTGGTCGCCGCTGCGCGTGGCATGCCCAGTACATTTCCATACATTTGATTCATTCGCAAGACGCGCCGCCAGTCGCGCCGCGCGAATTTTCGCTATAGCGAATTGTCCGTGGCCAGCACGTAAGGCTTTGTTTATATGGATCATATCTGAGTCTGTTCATACTGGGATACTTGTTTAATATTTTTCTAGTAATATGATTTTTGTTAAAGATAGATGACAGTAAATTAGCTATTAATTTCACATAATATGATAAGAATTTTGGTAAAGATATGATCTTAAATGACAGTTTGATTCATATCTCTATGAAGATGATCCGTTGTATTGAAAATTAAAGTTTGTATAAGAAAAACAAGCCTAATTTTGATACTACTAGATCTACTATACTACTAATTTTATAAACGAGTAACTTTGCAAACATTAATTTGTGATTATAGCTCTGCATTACAAAAAAAAAAAACTACTGAAAATTTTGAACATGAAAGTGTTGTTATATCTATACTTATTAATTATAATTTATATCTATACTTAATATTATAAAGCTGAAGAGTTTATTTGTTTGTTTGAACGCGCTAATCTCAGGAACTACTTACTGGTCCGATTTGAAAAATTCTTTCGGTGTTAGAAAGTCCATTCATCGAGGAAGGTTATAACTTTTAAGCTATATTATATCATCACGCTAAGACCAACAGGAGCGGAGCCACGCGGGTGATAATAACATGAAAACTATTGAAACACTACAAAATTTGATTTAAAATACATAGTAGTAGTCATATGAAAACGCGCCCACATCCACCGATAAGACCTTTGTATCAAAATAAATAAAATACGTTAAATATATCCGACCCGGGACCGAACCCCACGCACGTACAGACAGCACCGTAGTTTGTGATGTTAATGTTCATTTGCAGACCTTACTTAATAATTAAGATAAAATTTTGATGTAAAATTATTTCAGTTGCGTTGGCAACCCTGTTATAATTATCAATAGTTTAGTTGTGTTTTATTTGTTGTATAGCAATGTTAAAGAAATTATTAAATAATGATTTTAAAATTAAATAACAATATGCTATGTTTCCTAAAATTTATGCATCATACCTGTAATTTTTAATGTAATTTTATTTATAAGCCCAGTACTATTGGTATTGAGTATTGACAAATTTTTGTCCCTGAAAATGTGAAACAATTTATTTAACAATACTGTTCTAAGTAATATAACTAAATATATTTACATTCAATTATTATAAAACACAGCACAACAAAACACAATCGATGCCATCCGTAACAATTAACACACACACACACACACACAACCAATCAGCACACACGCAAACCAATCATCACAGTACCCATTACATCCACCTGGTGATCCAATAAATAGAGACAAGAAAAGCAAAATGTATGCGCCAAAGCCTCGTACAAATCTGGCCAGTGGATAGCCAGCCTGATCGACAAATCCGGCAGATTACGCGCTGATACAGGGCCATGTTTATGAGACAGCCGCCGGACTGCGCCGGACCGCCGCTAGGGCTGCCTCTCAACAGTTTATGTATCAAGTACTTACCTGTTCTTGGATATTTCTCAAAGTTTTTGATTTAAGATGCGTTGTGAAGTGATAAAAAAAGTATTTGTAAACTATGTGAAGAAATATTGAAAGCAAATGAAATAAATTTGACATATAATAATTCAAGTAAAATAACTAATTCCATTCATCAATCAAGTAATTACAAATATAAAATAAACTCAATAAATAGCAGCATATTCCTCTCACCATGCACAGAGCAAGAGATTATTAAAATCATAAATTCTCTTAGGAATACAAAGGCTGTAGGTTATGACTCAATAGATACAAGCATACTTAAAGAATGTAAACACAGCATTTCTTATGTATTGGCTAATTTAATTAATAAATCATTCTCGCAAGGCGTCTTCCCTGAAAACCTGAAAGTATCTATTGTTAAGCCATTCTACAAAAAAGGCAGCAAAACGGATATAAAAAATTACCGCCCTATTACACTTATATCCATTTTTTCAAAAATTTTGGAAAAAGCTATGAGTGCCAGACTCATAAATTTTTTAAACAAATATAGTATAATTAAAAAAGAACAAACAGGGTTTCAAGCAAATAAATCTACTGCATTGGCTACGTTCTATTTAATTGAGGAAGTAACGAGATGCATTAATAATAAAATTCCTGTTGCATCAATCTTCTTTGACATGTCAAAAGCTTTTGACTTTGTGGACCACAAACTACTTATATATAAATGTGAGAAGTATGGCATTAGAGGTCCTGCTCTTGAATGGATTCATGATTATTTGTTTCAGAGACAACAGAGTGTTGAAATAAATAAAATAAATACCAAGCTAGAGTTCACTACATACAAGTCCCCCTATTTACCTAATAGTTTCGGTGTGCCACAGGGCAGCATATTGGGGCCTTTATTATTTTTAATTTACATAAATGACCTACCTGACATTATGGACCAAAAGTGTATATTGTTTGCAGATGACATTTCAATAATTTATTCTGACGATCACAAAGAGATAAATTATAACATGACAATTAATAAAAATTTAGAATTAGTATTGACATGGTTTAATGATAATAATCTATCGGCTAATATGACTAAAACAAAATTTATTCAATTTTCAAATTATAAAGCTCGACATACACCTCTTAATGTAACGGACAAATTCCATACTATCGAACAAACACATTACATAAAGTTCCTAGGGTTAAATGTAGATCAAAATTGCAACTGGAAAGCACATTGTGACATGATTACTGGAAAAATAAATAAGTTCGTCTACGCATTAAGAAGACTACGAAAAACAGTGTCCTTTAATGCTGCGCTTACCGCATATTACGGATACGTTACATCTGTGATACGGTATGGAATTATATTCTGGGGCAACTCGACGGACGTGACAAATGTATTCTTGGCACAAAAGAGGTGCATAAGGGCTATGTGCAATATTGGTCCCTTAGAATCTTGTCGACCATTATTCAAAAAGCACCATCTTTTAACACTCACGGGATTATACGTTTTGGAAATTTGTATATTTGTCAAAAAACATAGTGAACTTTTTAAAAGCATGAAAGACCACTCTATACTGGGACTAAGAGATCCCACACGTTTAATGATGCCTAACTGCCGTTCAGCACTCTACCAAAAGAATGCAAGTGTAATGTGTGTAAAGATTTTTAACCATATACCAAAACACATAAGGGAACTACCAAAAAATTTAATGCACAAAAAATTAAAAGCGTGGCTTATTAATCACTGTTTATATTCCTTAAACGAATTTTTTAGATTATAATGACCGAAACAATAAAAATGTTAACCTAGCTTGACAAAATTGACGTAAGAAATCAATTATAATGTAATAGAATGTAATAATCAAATTGTCATATTGCTATATTATAATTTATAATGTAAAATGAACTAATGTAAATAATATATTGTTTAAATAATAACTTACGTGAATTAGTTTAAATTATAAAATTTAAATATTTGTATGCCAATTGTTGGCGAATTGTGCGGACGTGAAATTTATTATAACTTTGCTTTGTAACCACAATTCATACAAATAAATCATTTCATTTCATTTCATTTCATTTCATTTCATTTCATTTCATAAACATAAGACCGTACTCTTTTATTAGTCAAATAAAACTTACGTAGTGATTTGATATTTTATGCCTACATAATATTATGTGTGTGTAATATAATTTGTCTCCAATACTAAAATAACAAAAGCGATTAAACCCATTGTCGTTGAAAACAAAATAATAAATTAAATCAGAAATTTGCACACTAAATAGTATTCAATAAAAATTCTTGTAAGATTTTTCTTCAGGAATAAGTAAGTAGGGCAACCCTAATGGTTTTTAATAAGTTGTTTGATTCACAAGCGTACATGAAGATCTCTACGAATATTATTAAATATTTCTTCCTGAAACAAATAGCCTGCTTCTGTTTATTCTAACTTGTTTATCATTGTTTCTATAGAATTTTACTTAGAATAAATAGAGGTACACAGAAATGTAGGTCACTGAGCTAACGCATTTAAATTCAAAACTAGCAAAGAAAAACTGATACTTTATATTATTTTCAAGCAAAACTTCCAAATGCAACCACAAAAATTTATTAGCGCGTACAAAATATCCCAGTTTAAATCTCGAATAAGCGTGAACAGTGCGGATAACAAAATTGTAAACAGAATTCGAAAAGTTTAAAAATGGAATTTCGAATTCGAATACGGAACGTAATAAAATAAAATAAAAATGCAAATGTTATACAGTTGGCAACCCTGGTTCCGATACGGGCGAGATAGAAGGTAGTCGGAATATTTCGGCTTACAAAACGAGTCCAAGTTTTAATAGTGTACCGTCATGTTTATGTTATGGGCCAGAGTCGCAAGAGGACAGACCTGATATAAACTGCCGTTAAAAGGTCACGGAATTTAGGGTGCTTTGCTCAATTGTGCACTTTATTGATGATAAGGAATTGAGGGCTTTTTTGTCGTCGTCAGTAGTTATTTAGAAGCAGCTTCTGTTTTCTATATTTGCTTTCAATTTTCTGACCGTGAACAACGGGAAATTACATATTATAATATCCCTATGCATAATTCAATTATGCATAATATGAATGAAAATTCTCTTCTTCTCAACTCTGCGGTTTAAAATTAAAATTATACCGAAATAAGTAAGGTAGTTATATAGATTTAAAATGTTTAGTGAAATCCAAAAAAAAAATGTTTATGTTTGTAATTCGAATTCTCAGAGTTGGATTGACCGACAAAGCTAAACAGTTAACAGACAGACATTCATTTAATATTAGTCATTCAATTTTATCACAGTGGTCCGACCAAGTCCGACCATATCAAAACGGAACAATTTACTAACAAACCATTCTAATCTTTAGAGCGAAACTCAGCACTGTTACATAGTGTAGTTTAGTTACTACACCACGTTACACCTGTCCCACGAATTCTGGAATGATGGCGACACTTAGTGGTAATTATTACGGCGCACTCAATCTAACATTGACAGCAACAAGGCATTCAGGAACGACTGGCGACCGATGCTCGTAAATTGGTCGTCTTAATTTACACCGTTTCGGGTGACTATGGTTTGCTGAAGAAAGCGGACGTTAAAGGGTTTTACTTTTAAATAAATTTACACGGTACAAGCCTGTCATAAAATATTTTATTTATTTAATTAAATACCTACAAGGTCTCACACTTTTATACCTTTATTTTATTGGTCAATAACCTTAATGGGTAAGAGGGAAGTTTTGACCACTCTATGTAGGTACTTGTAATTCGTATTTCTATTTCTATCGGTATTGTATCATAAACAACTCAGCAGCTGCAGCTGACGCGTTCCCCCTTTGTTATGCGTTAATTATTTCAAAAACCAAATAAAATACACTAAATACAAAAAATAAACCAATTTTATTATCATAAAATTATCTTTCAAGACTCAATTGCAAAAGAAAGCATTTTTACTAACAAGCCTTACTCTCATATAATATCGTCCCAGTTTTTCTAACATTATAGTCACCAAACGCCAATAGACTATTGGCAAGTACTGTAGGGCTTGCTCTTATTGATAGGCCGTTGTCGTCTTGAGATATGGCCCCGCAATTTGTAGTGTCGACTGAATTACGGATAATCAATTAATTGTGCCGTTTTACAAGAAAAATGGCTAACTATTTATCGCTTTTCGGAGGAAAATTCGTTTAAATTGTGATTTGTTATTTCGTTAGATAGATGCCAGTGCATTCATTTTGGCTAAGGATAACGAGGTACAAATGATTGTACTAGCATTAAATGTACCAATAGATAAAATACTGAATTTAATGAAATAAATTGCTTTACGTTTAAAATACATATTTTCAGTCCTTTATGTCATCATACCACCTGAATCGATCACAGTCATAATATTTAAGTTAATTTGAATTAAAGAAGCCGCTCCAATAACTTCAAACAAGCAACCTTACAAATCTTCCTGTCCATGCCGTACATTACCAACATTAGCAGTACATACCACCTAATTTAAGCCTAATATCATCAGGCCACAACTGCAAGACGCGCCCAAATCCACCCGTGACGCATTGGATTACCGCGTATTTACTGCAAATTAACCCAGCAATTGATGCCCAATTGATCGTCAAATGTGCGCACATGGCTATTATATTAAATCAAGCAAGCTTTGATAGCACTTAGGGCACCTGGACAAAGACCTATTGATTTAAGGGTGTACGCTTAGTGCATTAGGTTGAAGATTGATGGTGTGAATTGGTTGTGTGGAATTGTCGGTGATTATAGTGGTGGTTAATTTAGTAAGCATATTGTAAAAGACAAATGTGTTTAGTCAAAATATATCTCTAATCCTGGTCATTGTCCTATAAATGTTAACAGTTCCTACAATATTCAAACACATAATTAAAAGACAGCTTCAGTTGTTCAAACGTATTTATTTACAAATAAATTGAACGCAGATATAAGCTTAGAACCGATTAAAGGAAGCACAAACTTACCAACAAACTTTACCACTCGCGAAGAGCAACAGCCAAAAATAAGTGGATTAAAATCAAACTAGTAACTTACATTCACGTTCAACCGCAATTGCACAACGATAATACCAATAGTAAAGCCCCGCGACTGCGAATCTCACCTGACTAACTGCCTCTAACCGCCTCTAACTGGTTCTAACTGGTTACAGCCGCCGCGCGTCAGTTCAAAGCGTCGTAATCCCGTACAATCCGCGGCGCAAACTTTGTTCTGCTGTTTGCTTTGCGGTTCACGCATTTTGCCACTCACCTTGTTATGTGCCAGCCGCTTGATTTATTCGAGTACCATTTTACGTTAGAATTCTTTTTTAATGTTTCTATCGTATTGTTGAGTGAGGTAGGTGAGGTGTGGATTTAATTGTTGAACTTTTCTTTTATTCGTTTCCAATTTATGATTGTTTGGGAATAACCTAAATTTTCCTAGAGACACTGACTAATTATTGTACGTCCTACAATTGCAAAGCGATTGAAGCATTATATTTGTCTTGAGATGGCAATTTCCTTGACTCATCCCAAAAAAAATACATTTATTTATAGGTCTGATTTCACCACAACAAATGTGCCCAACAAATACCGTGTACCCTTTTAAGTAAATGTCAGTGTCTCCATAGAATCGCAAATGTCCTGAATGTGGGTGATAAAGATTGCGTGCTTAATGCAGCGTGGGTACTTGTCGTGGATCACTGCATTTGTAGCTCCCGTGTAAGAATTTACCTAGTTGCTTTTTTTGTAAGTAACTGTATAGATGGAAAAACATTTAAGCAAGTTATGGCTTATGTTTTTTTCGTTGCATGAAAGATTTTATTTACAGTTTTTTTTAAATTTAGATTCTAAAGTTATGAATTGAAAAAGAAGTTGTATAGTAGATGTAATATGCAATGTATAACTATATTTTGGCTGCTGTAAGATCAGCTGATAAAGTAATATACTCGAATGTTACGTTGTAAAATTTAGTCCCAGATGTTTTAATTTCACTCATTTTCTACTTGAAAATACGTGGCCTAAACACAGCACTGAAATACTAAACATCTAACACCAGAAACTTTATGTAAATCGCGTTTAAGCCGGCATGAACCGGTTCACACCAGCGTAAACCGGTTTAAGGCGGTTTGAGCCGGCGCGCGCCCGTGCAAGTTTGTTTTGTCACTTACTTGTGTAGGTTAATGGTAAGTTAAGTGGGCGTTTAGCGGCTGTAATTGAAGAGATCTGTTTTGTATTCTAGGGTTTTGTTGTTCATATTTTGATTTAATTTGGTAATTTTATTGAAGAATGCTTTTAATTTCGTTACATAATAGAGGTGTCATCTGATCGATATATTAGGAAATCAAGTGATCATGTGCCTGACAATATTATTACCTTGCATCTTTCCTCTATCATCCGAAGTCTCAACTCGCGCTAAAAAATACTATAAAAAGTTACCAAAATGAAAAATCAGAAAAAAATAATTCGATGCAGAAATATTTTGTCACATTGCATCAGTTTGTACATTACTTGTACTTGTTTTGAGTTCCTTATTACTGTGCCATCAAGAAATTTAACCGAAAGTACTCACACAGTAGAGTATTAAAATCCTGCTCCAAATAAAAATAGCCACGAAATAATCTGTCAGTGGTGGCGTCCATTTTAAGTAAACATTTTACCGCGTCACCTCTTATCTACAAGAATAATCCTTGAGTGACGGAGGCTGTCGCCGTCCTTAAGATGAGGATTACGGAAAAACCCCACTAAGCATTATTTTTCAGTTTTTTCCGTTATAAATAGGAATGTATGTTAAACTCTTGACACATTCGGCTTTGCCTGTACGACGCACGGAATAGCAATGGAACGTGAAAAGTTTCCTTCCCATTGACTAAATTATTTTTTGTTTGCATCTTTATCAATACAACTGAACAATATGTATAATAGTCATTGTAAGATTTATTACAATATCATGTATGTATATGCAACTAATTAATCTATACTATAATATTATAAATGCGAAAGTAACTCTGTCTGTCTGTCTGTTACTCAATCACGCCTGAACTACTGAACCAATTTGCATGAAATCTGGTATAGATATATTTTGATACCCGAGAAAGGACATAGGATAGGTTTTATCTCGGAAATCCTACGGGAATGGGTTTTTCTCTGAAAACGCAGGCGAAGCCGCGGGCGGAAAGCTAGTTTGTAATAAATACGAGTACGTACCTACTACTGCGTTGGATATTTATTAACATACGAGTATACCATACACATTAGGTTAAGTATATGATATATTTGTACCAAGTAAGTTAATTAAATAAATAAATAAGACATATCTGCACACTAAAAAAAATGCACCTCAGCATTTTACAACGAGAGAAGGTACTTACATGCTTCGCAAAACAGATTTTTAGCGACACTAGTTTCAAAAAAATATATGCATGACATGAATTAAAAAGATTCAAGTTAAGTGAATACCCATTTATTTATTTACCCACAACCAAAAGCCCATACACCTCCATCCAAAACAATCCATTAGTCCTTAATTAATAATGCAACCTCGGCAAATCGAATCGGAGTCAAATAGTTGAGTGTATGAAGGGTGTCCATTAATCATTTCATTGTTGGACCCGGGTGACGAGTCACAGTATTGTGGACTCGCTGACGGGGATCAAGCCCGCCCGACAACCGGATTATTCTGGTTTTAACTAGATTCCGCCGGTTATAATCAAACGGTTGAAAAATGTTTGCGTGGTTTTTGCGCTTTGTACTGTTTAGCTACCCAGTGTTTTATATTGTTATCAGTTTATGTTATATTGATTGGAGGGATTAAATGATTAAAATTTAAAATCATTACGATATTTTATACTTTCCCATTAAAAGTTTTCGGATATAAATGATAGTGATCATCATTTAGATATACTATTATCGATGATTAGGTCAAACAATTCAAATTAGTTTATTACATTGTATGATAATTATTTTGAAACAAATGATCATTTAAACTTTCAAATATTTTATTTGAATCATGATCGTCTTTAACGTCGGTCGTCTATTTGTATTCTACCAAATATACCTGTAAGTATTTACAATTTAAATAATAAAAAATAACACCTAATTAATATTCCATTCCTTAAAGAAGCCACCAGAATAACACCGCACATTCCCACTCGCCGCAAACAATCACAAATGAATGGTCGCAAGACAAAAGGAGAGTTCCTTTGTACTAATGAAGAATGGTCATCCTAACTGTTGTGTTAGTGTTAGGCGTTAGATTAATTTGAGGCGAGTGTGCTGGGCGCAGATTTGCGGTTGTTTATCAGTTTGTCCATGCGTGTTCATTTGTTTTATTTTAGTGTAGCTTTTCAGGATTTTGTTGTAAATGTTTTTTGAAGTGAAACTTCTTTAGGCGCGTTGAGAGTAAAATTTCAAGGTCACGACCTGGCAATACCGTCGCGTAATGGAGTAAGGCGACGATTTTGGTATCTTTGATCTTGTCAAAGAAGCTTTTTTTTATATTTTGTCATTTGTGAATTGATTTTATAATTAATAATGCTGTGAACAATTATTTTTAATGCACCTGAAAAAATAAACTTTAAAAATTATTTGTACTTATTGAAAATAAATAAATAAATAATAGAAATATTTCTTACGATCTATTAAAAGAGTGAATGTATGTATTATTGTTTAAGTTACCTTGAAATCAATCAATCAAAATATCAAATTTTTATGTTTTTTACCTTTATTTGAATAACTAAGTCATTATTACACATAGGTAGGTACTTATCAGTTTGTCGATGACCGATGTTGATACGAAGATATGGCCATACCATTGTAAGAATCCTTTTCGTAGTGGACCCTTAAGGACGGCGACTGACTTGCAATTTAAATTCTATTTTCAAACTTTCGTCCTAATGGCATATATTTTTCAAATGTTAAATAATATGCCAGTAGGTAAGGAATTAGAGATTTGGAGTAGGTACCTAATGAGTTAAGTTGTTGTTTTAAAAATATACTTTAACTTTTAAAAAAGGTATCCATACTAATATTTTAAATGCGAAAGTAACTCTGTCTGTCTGTCTGTTACTCAATCACGCCTAAACTACTGAACCAATTTTCATGAAATTTGGTATGGAGATATTTTGATACCCGAGAAAGGACATAGGCTACTTTTTATCCCGGGAAAATGACGCAATCCCGGAAAACCCACGGGAACGGGAACTATGCGGGATTTTCTTTGACTGCGCGGGCGAAGCCGCGGGCGGAAACCTAGTATATAATATATCTCTAATATTCTAATACTAGTACACTTCCCTAACCTCTCCATTAAATATCTTTATTATAATATTTATCAGTACCTACCTTAAAAAAAACCATCAGTTAAAATCCACGATATAAATCGCTTACAAAGTTATCAAATTCGCTCAGCATATATCATAAAGATGTACGATGCACCAGGGATTACATAAAGCTTGTGTATGTGCCCATTGCTTCGCTAATTACATTACTTTTACCTAATTAGAGCTTTTATAGCCGTATCACGTGTCTTAATCTGTACTATATGATGTCTAGAAAAATATGTATAAACTTTGTTACAAAAAATGAGGGGCGTTTATTTATAAGATGATTTAAAATAATAAATTTTTGTTATTTTATTTATTGAAAGAGAACAAGTAAAAAAGTTAACCTTTGCTAATTTATAAGATGATAATTTATATGTCATTTGGTTTTATTGAAGAGTAAATTTTTTAGAACAATTTTAATGTACCTAGGCAATTCATCAATATATATATTTTGGGAGATTGCAGATATCTTTTCATTGAATGACTTAATTAGCTAATAGACTGGGTAAGTATCGTAATAGCATCCTTACTAATCTATAATATAAAAATGAATCCCAAAATGTGTTGGTAAGCGCATAACTTGAGAACGGCTGAACCGATTTCGATAATTATTTTTTTTATTATATTCCTTGAAGTACGAGGATGGTTCTTATGTAGAGAAAACGTAAATATGTACCACGGGCGAAGCCGGGGCGGACCGCTAGTATTATTATATTAATATAATAAATTAATGTTTGTTTATCGTTCTTTGAAGTGAAGGCAAAGTAAGTATGATTTTTGTGTCTGTAGACTGTAGGCTACAGTGTTATCGGACAATTATTACAGTCTTATTCACATGGTAATGCCCCCGACCACGTGACTGAAGCCGCGAGCATTCTTACTTCCCTTATTGATGTAATTTGTTTGTTTTTTTCTTTCACTTCGCAACATGGTATGATTTATGAGTACAGTTAGGAGGCTAGAAAACAACATAGGCTAGTTTTGACTATTTTTTCAAAAATGTCATTCTCGTGAGAATTTGTCCATGCGGTGAGGTCGCTCTATCTATACTAATATTATAAAGAGGAAAGGTTTGTATGTATGTATGTATGTATGTATGTATGGTTTTCACGCATAAACTACTGGACCGATTTTGATGAAATTTGGCACACATAATCTTTAGACCCTGAGAAAGAACATTACTAACTTGGCTTGGCTAACTTTTATTGCGAAATATATACCACGGGCGAAGCCGGGGCGGACCTCTAGTAGTTAATAAGGCTTTTAATTCCAAAATTCAGACAAAGCCATTACCATCTAACACTATATCAAGTGGCCGTTATCAATTTATGGTCCCAGTGTATCGAAGTTGGTCGGTTGCATCAGCTTTCAAATTGCACAAGTTTATTCATATATTAAAACGGTGCGATATTTAGTGCAATGCAGTCGATGTATGCTAAATGCTAATATATTATATTAATTGTTACATTTATTGGTTGCTGTTTAATTGCTTTGGGTGTTTGAAATGACTGTTATCTTTGTTTATCAATCGAGTTAATAAACATATAGGTAATTGTAGATTTTATTAGTGAACAAACAATTCTTTTGGAGAAAGCTTGAGTGAAATTATTTAAATTATAAATCGCTTTTTTACACGCTTTATATTAGCTTCACCTGTATGTTTGTATGTTTGTAACCGACTTCTTTGGGCGCGATTTTGACCCACTTTAAACGGTCAGATTTCGTTCAAACTTTGTAGATTTATTGAGGACCGATGACAATACACTAATTTGATAAAATTTTCTATTTTTTAGTTCGGTTTTCTATAAAAAGCGTGTTTTTTAGTTTTTTTAAACTATTATTATTTTTTTATTATCGGTTTACTAAGCTATATGTTTTGAAAGAAATAAAGTACCCACAACTAAAAGAAAACAAAGATTATAGAAAGGTATGAAGTAGGCTGGTGAGGTTTACATTTAGAAATTGAAGACTTTAACGTATTTTAAACGCGATTTATTCATTATATTATTTTCCCGACGTTTCAAACACTTTACAGCGAGCGTGGTCACGGGTTTAAAATCCGTTAAAAAGTCTTTAATTTCTAAATGTATAATACTTGCGTAAAATCAAACACTAGAGGTTTACATTGTAAAAGAAAAATAACCATCATTATGAAAACACAAGCATGTAAAATATATTCTTTTCATCCTAACTGTTTCTGATTAACCTGCCCCCAAATAAAAAACTCCACATTTATAACCTGGCCTATCAAAAAATCATAATTGATTTTGTTCACGGGCGATGCGTCAAGCGCGATCGCAAATGGCTAAAGGTAGCATTCGGATCTGGGCTGTCGCGACCTGGCAGCCGCGGCCCTGCAGCCGGGAAAATTGTCACTGCTGTGCGGCGCTGCCAGAAGCTTACGGATAACAGCGTCCGCGACCCGGGCAGCGACTGCCACGCGCAGTAGTCAAACAGCACTCAGTCAAAATAATAGTCAAATATACGAAAGCGAGAACTCGTGAAGAGACTGATAGAGGACGAAGAAGAGGACGACCAAATAATGTTGGTCTTACTATCATCAAAGAGGAATAAAATCGATTCATTATATCATAACATTATCCTTATAGGTTTTGAGTCAAGGATCGTAAAGTGGTGGATTTTTAGCAATAAATTCAACTAAAAACTCGTCGTTTTCATCGGTAAACGTCGCCAGCAGCGCGACCGTACTGCTCCCGGAGCGGTTCGGCGGCGCTGCCAAAGTCGCGAGCAAGCCACGCCCCTTGGCCGCGCGGCTCGGTCGCTTGCGTCGGACACTATCGCATACAATTCCCTACGAAGCGGTGCCTCGCGACCACGGTCGCGGCTGCGGGGCAGCGGCTGCCGGGTCGCGACTGCCCAGATCCGAATGCTACCTTTACGTCGCCATATTGAATTAGTGCGTGGACGGAGCCGCTGACCGCGCACAGTGGAATCTGTGGAGCTGCATGTTGAACTAAACAATATGTTATAGGTACAATGTAATAATTCGTTTTATTTATATAGATAATCTTAAAACACATTTAAAGAAAAACACAATTCTAAAACCTGTTATATGGTGGGTGTTGTACATAAATTAGTCGACCTTTCATAATTGATATCATTTATACTATGTATTTCGTACAATAAAAATATTGAAGTAAGTTTTACCTTTTAAGTGAGCGTTTTAACTCCATTATAATATCATTAAAAATTGCTATTACAAGTAAAATATTAAAAATTGCTATTACAAGTAAAATCTAAACCAAATATTTTTATACTATAGGAAAACAGTCTCCAATCTCAAAAGAAAACATTTAAAAAAATTAACGCAACAAATCAACTCCACACATTTCTCTAACCCGGTGATGTTCACTCATAAAATTAATTAAAAATCACTTCTCTCTGGCGATTCCGAGCAAATTGATTGAGAGCGGTGTTCGGTGACGTCACTAATGGAGTGACAATGTTGCCACTTTTTCGCGATAATTTTTTTAAGTTCCAAGTAAGTACACTTAATTGCGAGTAATGGGTGTTACGAAGTTAAAATTTTATAATGGAGCTTAAAGATTTTAAGATTCATGATTTATTGAAAATGTAAACAAAATAATGGCAATAATTAGAATTAGTTATTACAATTAGTGTTAGTTTATAAATGCGAATTCTCTGATCTCTATGAAATTGTTTTAAATCACTTCTATGAACTTGATAATTTCTATATCATGTCTCTAAGATCATGTCAGAGGCCCGACAGGTACAAACAAAATAGAAAAATTTCATGCAATAAATTATGTTTAAACTTAAAATTAACAAACAGTTATCAGAAATCCATACAACCTATTTTAATTTGAATCATACGTACTTTTTCATTCCTCCACATGTAACTACACAACACTATAATCGTTTCCAAAACGCGCTTACAAAATGTATTCTATCTTAATAATTAATACTACATCTAGCCCATAATACCGTAACTCAATTAAGCAGATCTGCCTTCACGTATCGCTATAGTTGTGCTGGCCTCATAAATTGACAAAGTGTCCAACTCTCATGAACACGAATAAGTTTATGCTTACGGTCAGTGCGCGGGATGGAAACACACGGGAGTATATTGCGTGCGGAAACGAAGCGTTTCAGTAATAACTGCACGCGTAGTTTGACCTGGGTCAGGTAATAACAGGAAGAATTAATAGTCCTATTTTACTCAGGAATTATGAAAAATTAATACTGCTGGAAAAATAATTTTAATAACCCTACGAGCTTAAGAAAATTACACACCAATACCTACATTGTAAATTTGTGTAGTAGTTAATTTCATTCAACTTGTTATTTAACAAGAAGATAACATACAGAATATTGGTGCTATGGTAAACAGACAGTTTTCATGATATTTTTTTAGAAAAGTTTTTTTAATTTATATTACTTAAAACCTTACATAATTCTTGTTCAATTTAGTTCTAAACACTATTTTTTTTCACCATATCTATATATATTATATAAAACTCAAAGGTGACTGATATAGTGATCTATCAACGCACAGCCCAAACCACTGGACGTATCGGGCTGAAATTTGGCATGCAGGTAGATGTCATAACGTAGGCGTCCCCTAAGAAAGGATTTTAGAAAATTCATCCTCCAAGGGGATCAAATAGGGGATGAAAGTTTGTACCATGAAAATTTATCTTTTCCACGCAGGCGAAGCTGCGGGCAACAGCTAGTACATTATAAAAACCAACCTTTACTTCTTACTTATAAAGTCTAGTTTCCAAACACAAAAACGCGTCGTTCCCTCCCGAATAGACTCCAGTACGTTTCCCCAAGGTCCGCAGGCACCACTCGTGATTTAGGGTCCAACTTGGACCATGGACGAGTTCTGGACCAGCTATGCTCGTGTCGCTAATGAACCATGCATTTCTATTTGTTCAGGTAATTAAGTAATAGGTGTGTTTATTTAGTTGTTTGTATTGGTATTTGTTTGGATATAATAATTATTCATATACATAGAAAGTATTAACTATTGGAATGATTAAAGTTATAATTTATTGTTTTTCCATAAGACTAATCTGGTACTTAGTAAATGTGAATAATTATCATGTTAAACACTAGAAAAATTTCAAAATAATTAATAAGCAAAAAAAAAAACTTTTAAATATAGTATGCTGACCAGTTATTGAAAATGGTAACACAAATTTTGTACAGACTAAATATGAATGGTAAATTACTTTGAAAGCAATGGATAATAAAAATAAAACGTAGACAATTTAATTATAATATTTTAATCGTAAACATTTGTCAAAACTTCCTACAATATAAACAACATAATTTCGTAAATTGAATCTGTCACCACAAATATCTCGATGCACCACAAGGGTGAATTGATTTTTTGACGATAAACAGTTAATTATTAAACTATTGAAATATATTATTATCTATTACAATATAAAATTAATATATTATGGCTAAAATTTTCAAAAACTTTATTTGTCAAAAGGTTTTTCGCAACTTACCTCCAATTATTGTCATAATTTACACAAAAGTATAATACAAAATACGGTTGTATTTCTGTTCAATAAATATTCTTAATATATTATGAAACTATAGCTAATAAACTATACTTTGAAATACTTAGCTTATACATATATCGTTACATCCAAATTCTTACACGCTTTATTTTTTTGTTTTATGTCAGAGCAAGCAAATATATTTTAACCTACATTTTAATAAACATTTCAGTCTCTAATTTGTCAAAATAACTTACTGTTTCTGTTCATCACAATTCTTACTGAACCCGTCATTCGCAAACGCACGACTTTTCCAAAACTCAGCCAAGTCTTTGAATTTTTCACTACACTGTCTCTGATGTCTAGGATTACACTTCATTTTCGGATGGTTGACGATAATGCTGAATTTTCTCACCAACGTACTTACAGATTCTAGCGTCGATTTATCCCCACGATCTATAGTATTTATTGTCGAACTGAGCTCTTGAAATGCCTCCTCCATATGCCTGTCCATTTCACTGTTATATTCGTATTCTGTGTCGTCAAATGATAAGTCGGTAGCTGAGATGCTGCACTGCACGATTTCTGGAATGGTCTTCACTTTCTTCCTCACTGTACTACATGACGAAAGCTTCTCTATAGATTTGAATATATCGTCTATTTTCTTGCATATTTCGTCCACAGATACCGCGGAGAGAATCTGGCCGTTCACGCAGTAGAATTGCTGGGAGGATTCCCTCATTGGATCGTTTTGTAGGTTGCTGATGAAGTCCCCGTATTCCGGGGCTGACGCTATAGACTTTTTGGATAACCGCCGGCCAAGGTTGCGTCTCACTTTCTTGAATAGGAATGAGGAATCGAACGTTGTCTTCAGGTCGATAGTACTTAAAACTCGTTGTATTGTTGGTTGATCGTCATCATCTCCTTCCAAATCGATGGGAATACCCCATTCTTCTTCCAACTTCTTCCATTGTTCGTTTTCAGAGAGTATTTCGTCGATATCAACTATGGAATTCATTTTGTGTTAACGGTGTCGTAGCAGCGAATAAAATGCAACTACCGTGATTAGAAAAATTATTGCTTTATAGGTAATTTATGAAACATTGCGGATTATAGTGGTCTCTTTCTTTCGTATAGGTAGAAGGGAGAAGGGATTATATTTATTTGCGTATCGCACTCATTAGGTGTTTGTTTCACCTGTGTTCGAAATTAATGATATTGTTTAATATAATTACGTCGTTTGTTAAATAGCTATTATCTGTTCCTAAGTAAATAATATAATAATTTAATGAATGCCCAATAATATAATTAGTAACTTTAATAAGTTTGTCATAATTTGAAAACAAAAGACAAGCAACGGCGGTTTTCAATATGGCCTTTAATTTCAAAGTCATTGTTTTATTTTATTAAGAACTAGCTTACCGCCCCCGGCTTCGCCCGCTTTGACTAAAAATCCGTTGCGTAGTTTGAAAGATTTAAGCATACAAAAGGACATAGGGACAGAGAAAGTGACTTTGTTTTATACTATGTAGTGATTGCGTTAATATTTATAATAAGTTTATTTACCTTATAACAAAGAAAGAACTATTAAACACATTTTTATTTATTCACTATTTTACAAATTATTGTTCTTTCTTATTTGTTAATAATTTAAAGTTCAATTCATAGATAATTATATTATTTAAAACAGAGGCGTCATGTAAACTGTAAAGTTTTAAAAATATATTTAACTTCCAACAAAGCATAATCTAAACCTTTGATCCCCACTGCACCAGTTATGAATACTTAGTTTTAATTACAATCTAAATGAATGATAAACAAAATAAACAGCCATTTTAAAGCGGAGGATCATACTAATTAAATCGGTTTATCACACGGATATGTTACGATAAATTGTGACTAGACGCACGTTGAGATAATGTGCTGATGACGTCATATTTGGAGAACTGTGCAATTATTGTGGATACGAAATAAATGTTTGAATAAGTTTTTATTTAATTAAAATCGAATTGGAATTATTTCAAATTTATTGAATTAAATTGAATTGGATTGTAAATTTTTATAAAGTTTAGGAGTTACTCCATTTTTTCGGGTTTCAGTTGTTTAAATTTTGAAAAAATCATGTAAATTGATTTGAAAAATATAAAAATGAAACCCGTTTTCCTTGGTCACGGCATCACGCGTGAACGGGTGGACCGATTCCGATAATTCTTTTTTTATTATTGTATTACTTGAAGTACGAGGATGGTTCTTATGTAGAGAAAACGTAAATATGTACCACGGGTGAAGCCGGGGCGGACCGCAAGTAAATTATAAATATTCTAAATGTTAGGCTGAAATTTTTAATCAAACACATCGGATAGCAAAAATAGCAGTTAGCAGTTAGCAAAAAATAAATCCCGAAACAAGATTCTTACGACATCTCCACATATCATCTCTTAAAGACCAACAGCCCGTAACACAATAAACCAATAAAAGTAGAATATAAATAAAAATAACTGCCCGCGTAAATAAGGAGTTCCAGTGGGGAGTAAATCAGGCTCATGGTGACGCGTCACCGCTGAGTTATGGCGTCACACAACATAAAATATACAACAGAAACTGTTGTTCTTCCAACAGTTTTGCCCCATATTAAGACTGAGCGTAAACAGTACGCGGATTCGGAACAGAGACGATTTTTTAGGATGGAGTCGCTGTTTGACTTATTTTTTAGTGTAGGTATTATAATACAGAATACGGGTGTAGTAGTGAAATTTATAGGTGCATTTTTACGGTTTTATGCAGTTAATTTAAGATAAGTTTAAAGTATCTGATATTTTATTGTAAATCTAACGGATAAAACGTTTGTTTTATGCCGTTGTTACTTCGAATAATGAGTTTATATTATATAATAATTCGATGCGATTAATTTATGATACGATAATTAATTAACTCTTTAATTATTTATCAAACTTTTCATATAAAAAAACTGTAACTTTGAAATTACTCGGATTAAATTAACAGGCATGTGATGTTTAGTATACAGCATTTCTCCATAATCCTTAATAAATAATTCAATGGATGGATAGATGTTTGTTACTCTTTCACGCAAATACTACTGAACCGATTACAATGAAATTCGGTATGTAGCTGAAGACCCAGAATAAGTCATAGGCTACTTCTATAGGAACGGGAACTATGCGGGTTTTTCTTTGAATAGGTGGGCGAAGCTGCGAGTGGAAATCTAGTTCAATATATTTGATGCCACATTTCCACCATCACTAGCACTTTTTCAAGCACCAATATCGACTCCGCCCCATTTCTGTCCGTTTCCTCCAATTCAAGCGGGTCCGTGCCGTAATTCGTTATTTTTATTGTTTTTTGTTATTATCGTCCCGTCTCCCGGATTACACTGTATGATACACGACGGCAGTGGATGCGTTTAATTGCCGCTTTTACATAATAAATAATAAGATTAAGGTGAATAGTGGATTATGAGACTGTATATATCTCTTTGTATTAGTTATTTTATTTGTGCGGATATTTATTGTGCGAATTTGTGGGACTTAGATTTAAATTGTAATGTTTTTGACGAAAAACTGGTTTAAAATAGATGGTCAGAAAATCGGTATAGTTATAATTACATTTGTTTATAAACTAGCGGTCCGCCCCGGCTTCGCCCGTGGTACATATGAAAAATAGATGTTGGCCGATTCTCAGACTTACCCGATATGCACAGAAAATTTCATGAGAATCGGTCCACCCGTTTCGGAGGAGTATGCAGACTAACATTGTGATTTGTGACACGAGAATTTTATATATAAGAAGATTAATCGAGAGAATGTTTGCATAATAAATTTTTGTGATTTTATTACGTACTGAAGCAATTAAAAAAAAAATTCGTCTACAACTTCCAAATACAGTATACACCAATCAGTTAATATTTTCAAATACTCCACCTTTAAGTTTTTCACCATATTTTTTAGGTACCTACTCCGAACTACCAATTAATTAGTGTAGATACATTTATTATTATTATTAAGACTAAATAATATAAAAAAATAAAGTTAAACTAAGCTTTTAATGTTATATCAAAAATGCGTTTACACCAACTTATAGTCGAAACAAACGCAAAATCAAACCAAATTTAGCATCCCGCATAACTTTTTGTTTGAAAACGAATAAATTAACAACTGCGCTGACATGTAGCCCTTTGTATTTTCACTAATTAATGTAATGTGTGTTTTTGATGCAACATGCTTATTTCACGTGGTTAATTTTTAACTTTATTTTGTAACTAGCTGTGCTCCGCGGTTTTATCCGCAGTGTTCCGCTCCTGCTGGTCTTATCGAGATGATATATAGCCTTTTTCGATGAATGAGCTATCTCACACCGAAATAATTTTTCAAATCGGTCCTGTAGTTCCCGAGATTAGCGCGTTCAAACAAACAAACTCTTCAGCTTTATAATATGAGTATAGATTTTATAGACAGAAAATTGTAAGTACAAGAACAATAAATTTTAATTTAACTTATATGAGCGCGCGCAAATTGAATCCAAATTAAGTCAGTAATCAGAATTTTCATAAAAATAATGTCATCCTTCCTTCAATGTTATTTCATTTGTTAACAAACTTTTGTCAACATGTGTCGACTATTCAAAAGTTGCAAACTTTAGTTTCAGAACGAAACCGAGCTTGGTTTACTTTTAAACTAGATGGCGCTGCAATACCTAAAGCTTTCATGGAGAAGTTGGGAAAAGAATCACGAAGTTATAAATATGATTACCACATGCCCTATAAGATGGAAATAAACACTAATCATTTGTTTTTAATCATTTCTATACGTGGAGGAAACTTGGTAAAGACAATCTCATACGTCAGACATATAAATATCCTAAATTTTATAGCGGGAGTTGCCATTTGAAAAAAAGAAGAAGAAGAAGAAGTAAATTTTATAGAAACTGTCTGTCTCATAATCATCAGCCTATACATATACGTTCCCACTGCTGGGACACGGGTCTCCTATGAGGTACCCTCATAGGAGGCCCTAATGCACCACACTGGCCAAGTGAGATTTGGCGGATGACACATGTCGTCGAACTTTTGTTTCTTCGACATTTCGGTTTCCTCACGATGTTTTCCTTCACCGTTCGAGCAGTGGAGATGTTACAACATACGCAGATAAATTGAAAAATCAATTTATTTCCTGCGCGCTCGCCGGGTCTCGAACTTCGATATCCATGAATCACCTTCTTCACTCATTTTTGTATCATCATTAATACGAGAATTCAAAAACGCTTTAACTAAACGTAAATAAACACAACCTATTTGTTAACTTAAAAGACCATACCGCACCGCATATCCGCGCAATATTAAATAACACAATTTTACGGCTCATTCCAGTCCGATACTGATACTGCATATTGATTGCTATTATTCTCGGACATTAAATCAAAACAACGCAATTCGCTGCTCTCATTACCCCGCTATAATATTACCAGGCCATAATCAGCGATGTGCAGTTAAGAATTGATTTATAACTCTCTGTACGCCAGTTTTTGATCAGTCTAGTTTTATGGGTTAGATACGTGATAAGGGAACAATGTGGGCTGATTTTGTTGTTTATTTCATAGTGTTTTATGGATGAAGTAGCATGGTTGCGTAGGTTGTTCGAGATAGATTAGTTATCTTGTCATCACTACATAGTATAAAACAAAGTCGCTTTTTCTGTCCCTATTTCCCTATGTCCCTATGTATGCTTAAATCTTTAAAACTACGCAACGGATTTTGATGCGGTTTTTTTTAATAGAACGAGTGATTCAAGAGGAAGGTTTTAGTATATAATTTATTAGGTTTTGGACAAAGCGGGCGAAGCCGCGGGCGGAAAGCTAGTATGGTTATAAGAGAAAGGGAGCGGAGAAAATGTGAATCTTACAAAGATTCTAAAGGAGGATAAACGCCTATAATTAGTATTTATAGTGGTGTAACACACTAGAACTTTATTTGGGATTATAAAATTGTAATTCGACTTATATTTTATTAATACTAATTTAATAAATGTCACCGTCACATAGGCATGCTGAATATAACCCAACAAGCTGAAAAAACAATGATCAGATATTTATTTATCTAGGTCCTTAAGAATTCTTAGTACATCGTGGGTATTGCTATAGTACCTACAGAATATAGGCAGTTATCGCCAGTTACAGTCATCTTCCGATTGATTCTGAAGAATCACCAAACCCACGTATTATCTATTTATTTACTTATAAGTCCGCCATTAAAATTCATCGCCAGCAGCCATGAATCAGCGCATTATGGCCGCGTCTATACGTCACTATCACTAAATCATATTTAGTACAGTCATTACCGTCCGACATTATTGACTGCGATGATAATAAATAATCATCGTTTGTGCAAATTCTAATTTAATGTGCCTATTTTATAAGGCCGTTTTAGTGATATGATTTTCACGGTTTAGGATTTCCGTTATTGTTGTGTGGGAGCCTTTTTGATGCAAAATGATTTTACTCCCAAATTGATTATATTTTCTTATATCTTGTGAAATGGGTTAGGAATATAATAATAAGAAGAAGACAAGGTACGGCTTTTTGGTAAACGACCTCCATACGATCGAAAACCCATTAGTTTCTTTCTGGAACAATGAACGGGATGGAACTCTAGATGTTAACATTTTGGAATATTTCTCTTTGACATTTTGTGTGACTATGCAGGAAATTATTTACTTAATTTTTTTTTAAACCAGAATAATCAACATTTTGTTAGGTATTTCCTTTTTTAGGGATATACAAAACAGACAGAACAATAGGAATTTCATGAAATTTTTTTAAGACAATCTGAAACGTGGTGGTCATCACTCATCCAGTTCTTTTCAAAAATGCAAAGCAAGTGGTACGAGCATACCTATTTAATTAACTAGTTCTACGTGTTTTTTTCCTTACGTGTAATTTAGAAAAAAGATATCTTAGGAGTACCCTTGGAGTTCATGAAGAAAACAGAAGTCTACCTACTAGCTACAACAACTACATTTTCAATGAAAATCCGTCATACTGTATGAATCAGATTTCAAATGCATGTCCTATTCCATGAAAAAAACGACCTCACCTACATCAACTTTATAACAATTACAATATAACTTAAACCACATACAGACTATAAGATACAGCACACATACCTACACACAACACACACAGACACAGTCGTAAAAACGGAACCACGCTACAGCCAAGGGAATATTTAGGCTTGTTTAAGTACGCCGCTAGTGTTAAATCCAGGATATACAACGTTTGCACGCATTGTAATAGGTGCGCCTAGATATTGCCAATACTAGCCGTGCAGATTTAAGATGGCCAACGTCGACTTGCCTTGTTTTAATTGGCTAGTTTGTGTGCGAATTGTATGGAGCTGGTGATACAATTTTTTTGTTTGAATTTGGCGTTGTGATTGTATTTATTGGTATGAGTAGAATGACAGACATTTATAATATGAGCCTACAGTTGCACTCAGTTAAATCTTATGAAAACTGTCTAATTTTAGTTTTGTTGATCGACCATACCTATACCTACCTATTTTTAAGTTTGTAAAATGTATTCTATAAGGTGTACAATAAAGTATTTTTCATTCATTCATTCATTCATACCTTCTGTCTGTTACAAGAGTTTAACAAAAGTAAATATCATTATATCGCAGAAATTGTTATATTTACGTCAACTTCAACAAATAATTTAGCTTCGCGCTAACATTAAATACATTTTCACTAAGTAAATGTGTATTTAATATTGTAAATGAATCCGTTGTTCCTGATTAATCTATCAACGCTTATACCGGGTCCAGACTGGTGAAACGTAACATGCAATGTAACATTCTGCCTTTCATTGCATGTTCGCTGCTGGTGTGGACGCGTAGCGCGCTCATAACGCGCATTCACTACGAACATCCCGCGTTCGTCTGTTTCCGCCATTCTGCCGCGAACACGGCCCTTCGATACACGTTTTTTTCGTGCGCGTCAAACCGGTAGATCACACGAAGCATGGAGTCCGAAGACCACGTTCTTGCTATGACGATTATCAGTACTTCATTATTAATAATACATCAACTCATGAAAACACGCCGAAGACCCTTTCTTTTGCTCATTCCACGCAGTCTCGTCCTCCATGTTCGTTGCGTTCTCAAACTACCGTCCACATTGGCTGCTCCGCGCACACTACGCGCCCCTTTGTGTTCGTCGAAAAACCGACAAATTTCGGATCGCTCCGCGCGCGGCTTGTAATGCTCGTAGCATGCGCGTGTAATGCACAATTCGCGCGCGCAAGACGTCCAAACTATGAGAAATTGTTACAAAGTGTGTTACCTTTCATGATACATTGCAGCAATGTGGACGGTGAATTCTTTCATTGCATGTTACATTGCATGTTACGTTTCACCAGTCTGGACCCGGCATTACAGCTTGCGTTTTTCGCATCCATCTTTTACTACTTTATTACTTACAACTTTATATTTCAATTTGTAACCCCATAAAAGACCCATTTTGTCAAAACCATCATTGTAACAGCTCTATACAATTCCCCAGCATGCACAGTAACCACACGTAGCGAGTTACGAGCGCGGCCGCGTGCGGACAACCGTCCGTATTGCAGCGCTGTTTATTGCGTCCATATCGGCCCACAATCAGACGATGTTTGGAGTTTTAACAACCTGTAGGTCTTGCTTATTGTGCGTGTGTGCGTGCGTGCGTAGGTACTGCATAATATTATATACTATTCACAATATTATAGTTTGGTCTTGCAGATGGTCTTGTGACCGTGTGTGTTAGAAAACCCTTTTATGTAAGTACTAATAATAATAGGCTTCGATATTAACAGCTTTGTTAGAGGAATGAATTTAGTATTCATCCCCCTAATAAAAATACTAATGTAATAAAATGGACCAAAACAAAATATCGATAATTTTAATTTTAATTATAATAACATTGTTGCTTTAGACGTCTAATTTAAATAACATTTTGAAAATGGTCCATAAATCAACATCCTATAGGATAATGTTTATTCTTGGTCAATCTATTCTTCGTAACAAAATTTACGTTCCAACATGAAAAGTATATAAGTTAATGGTGTTTAATATCACCAACATTAGAAAACACAATAAAAACAATAAGGTACGGAAGTGACGATCAAAAAGCGATGCGGTGCTCGTTAGCAGAGCGCAATTGCCGAATTAAAACTGCATCCAATCGTGGCGTAACGATAATTATCAGTAATTAGTATGAACGAATCGAGATTGTTCATTAATTCGTGTGCTGAGAGGTTTTTTTACTTATTCTACCGTGCGTACTGTGTTTGGGTTGGAACAATTAAATAATAAATATCAATTATATCGACCAATTATAGACGAAAATCCAACTTCATATAAATTCAATTTTATATTTTGATCGATTCTGTTACACTTTATAAATAAGTAGCTCTTCCGCGCGGTTTCACCCCCGTGGCTCCACCCTGTTGGTCGTAGCGCGATGATATATAGCCTATAACCTTCCTCGATAAATGGGCTATCTACCACCGAAAGAATTTTTCAAATCGGACCAGTAGTTCCCGAGATTAGCGCGTTCAAACAAACAAACAAACTCTTCAGCTTTATAATATTAAGTATAGATTAATAAAGTGCCAAGTTCGAAGTTTGCCAAACCAGTTTTTCACAAATTTAAATTATTGCCTGATTTCAGGCTGACTGAATATTAGTTTTTCTCCTCTCGGGCTCCAAGTATGAGTCGACTAAGCTATTCTCAACATTTTTTTCATTCTTTTAATCCCGTACAAAACCTGTAATATTTTAATTCGAATAAATAAAACCCCCATCAAAATACAACGAATAACAATATCGAATAGTGAAGCCATCACATTAACGAAAGTTTATTGTCGAGCGATTTCCGAATCGACGCCATATTGCATGGCGACCGTTTTCCCGCCACAGTTCACGATATACGACGGAATTAAAAATACATAAACATGTGACGTTTTACGATAATTACACGCACTCGTAACATTGGTAGCTTTATAATGTTTAACATAAATATGGATACGATTCGGCTATTTAATTGTAGGACATTTTGTTTATATTTTTTACCTGGATTAATTCGATTGTTTTATTGCAGAGGCTGTATTGTGTCATATATGAAGCTAAGTGTGTTTTGGTAAAAAAGAACATTGGCGAAATGTACTTTTCATAAACAAGGATCTTATCTTCTAATATCAATATAGGCTAATAAATGCTAGGGTTTTTATTATCGTTGATAACTAAGCATTCTGCATCTTAAGTCTTTGCTTAGAATAATACATTAGAAAAAACATTTAACTCATAAAGCGATAAAATAATAATAGGGCAAATTTTCGAAAGCTTGACAATTTTTTATTATAAGGCAAGTCAAGCACCTTGTTTCTTACTACACTGACACATTTTTTGATTAGCTATTAGCGGGAATTGAATCCATTTTCTCTCGAATCAAAAGTTACGCTTTTAGTACTGCAATAAGCAGAATGTCTAATATCAATACATTCTGGAAAAACTTGCCTTAACATTTTTAAAAGGCGTAAACAATTATATATTATTTATCATTCCCCAATTACGCTAAAACCATGAACATAAGCGGAAATTAAATGTACAGTATGTATGTACAGCTCGTTATACGAAATGAGTGAGTCGTTAAGTTTAGCTAATTACACCGAACGGACAGACAAATCGGTTAAACATTGTTATTTATGTGTTAATATGAACGGGATTAAATAAGGCTTTATATGTATGGGTTTAATGGTCGCTCCCCTTGACCATGTACAATAATCGTAAATATGTGGGAGATTTTATAAGCACAGATATTAGTAAAAATATTATGATTATTTTAGTCGTATTTAATATAATTGTTTTCATGTTAATGTGTTACTATGTATTACTTTTGGAAAAGTAGACGTAACTTTATCGTTTTATGGAATTAATGTTAGCAATCAAAAATAAAAAAGTGCATCAAATAATAACAGTAATAAAAACACAATTCATATGTTCGGAATAGCCTTTAATAAGATAAAAAATATATAATAGTTGTGTAATTAAATTAAAGATATTATCATGATACATAAACTAAGAACAAAACGCCTCCAAGAAACATTGCTCCAATTTACCATAAGGCGTTAACTTTTTACTATTTACGAATAAGCCCGCATCGCATTACCGCAGCAGAAAGTTTGATATTTCATAAGTAAAGTTTATTCTCTTATTACGAGTTAACGGTGGCTATCTGAGGCCTGCGCGCGTAGTTAAGGTCGATTTATACTTTCGATTACGCTGGTGGATGAATAAAAAACAAATGAGCCGAGAATTTGTTGGTGTACCGCTGCAAGGGAATGGGGAGAGGATAGTGTGGATGTGCCTGTTTTGTTGTTGGTTTTTCCACGTTTTCTTGAAGAATTGTAAGATGTTGGGAGGTTCCGGAATCTGGTGGGAGGCAAGAACACATGGTTAACACCACACCTCGCAAGGTGTGGTTGTAGCGATTTATGAAATCGTAGAAAATTATGAAGTTAGTGTATAAACCTTCAAAAGGTTTGATGGGATAATAGGCACGATAAAATCTGTTTGCATCTTAGATCATTGTTTGTATTGATGATCTGATCTGATTGATTTAGAAAATTTATCACTAAAAGTAATAATTTCTCTATTAATTGTTACATTGTAAGTATGTAGTAACAACTAACTTTAAATTTGTTCAGATATATTTTAATGTAATTATTTATCTTCGTTAAACATAAGAGACATAAGTTACTTAAATAAATATTCATAAAAAATAAAAAATACTGTAACATTAGACATTTTTCATTCTTCTATAGTTTTTCAAGTGCAGAAATAGTAAAAATAAAACATTTAAATACTACTACAGATTACAGAATTATCCACAATATTCTTTCAGCGTCATCTCGAGGCGCAGACCTCCACCATTACACTTAATGTGTACACTAGATTTGAATGTACTATCAAACTCCGGCCATTATTTCTCTGTGTTTATTACTAATTTGTCCTGTTCTCTCTTTATAAACTGTGCAAATTAAATTTTATTAATGCCTCGCGTTTGGCTTGGCTACGGTGCTACGCGGCTACGCGGTTGTAGCTCGTAGAACATGACGTAGGTAATGAAAAGTATGTTTACATTATGAATTTTTATTTTTATATTGATACGCAATTGTATGTTGTAACTTGTATTATATATAGCACTAGCTTTCCACCCGCGGCTTCACCCGCGCAGTCAAAGAAAAACCCGCGTAGTTCCCGTTCCCGGGGGATTTCCGGGATAAAACCTATCCTATGTCCCGGGGTAAAAAGTAGACTATGTCCTTTCTCGGGTATCAAAATATCCCTATACCAAATTTCATGCAAATTGGTTCAGTAGTTAAGGCGTGATTGAGTAACAGACAGACAGACAGAGTTACTTTCGCATTTATAATATTAGTATGGATTTATGGTACGTATATATTTCATTGTGATAAGTGCAGCGCAGGTGAACGTCGATGAATCCGGTGGAAATAGTTACAACCTCCTCTCCATTTTATATAGAGAATGAGAATTGTTTAATTACTTATCAGTAGTTCGATTTAGTTTGAATTACAGTATCTTTATTAAGAGTAAGTATTCATCTAAAATTAATTAAATAGTTACCTATCTTAAAGTTAGCTAGCTAATTATTATTTAGCAACGAGTTATGTCCTTTATTAAACGGAAAGTATTTTTGACGGGTTGTTTTAATTAAAAAAAGTTACGTCGCTTTAAAATTCTACCGGCCGATAAAATTAATTGAATTTTATTGAACTTTAAAAATGCATTGTTGGGAAGTATATCGGCGTGGGGAAAAGTTGGCTAACTAAAAATAATCACAGTCATTCACCACTTCCCGTCCGGGCTAAGAAAATCCTCTTAAAACCGTAGAAAGTTAAAAAATAATTAATGCTTTCGTAAATATTCATACCTTGCCTGGAGTTCAGAGTTAACCCCGGTGGTAAAACATACGGATTATATTTTGAAAATAACAGCTCGACAAAATACAAGCTTGTGTGTCGAATGTGATTTTTCAATTTTCACTTATGTATAAGATTTATAATGTATAAAGGAACGGGGAAAGTCGTTGATGTTATTATTTAAAAACTCAATAATTTTTGTAATTGGCCAATACTATGATAAATTAAAAATGCATTGAGTATAAGTAGGTAATTAAATGCCAATCAATATAATATTATGTGCAAAAGGCAAGTAAGCCAAGTTCTGTCTCAAAACAAAGTTAGAACTGAATCAAGATATTACATATTGGAAACGTTTATGTAATGTGTCTACATTACATAAACGTTTACAACCGTGCCCGTCCAAATTGTACACCCGTATATTCGCATAAAAGGGTTCCTCGAAACAGCTCCGATTTAATTTAAGTCGTGGTCCGTTATCGTCGCTTCTCCATTGTTTTTCTTCTTGAAATTTTACGCTCAATTTGACGTGATGCCGGTTTTTTTACGATTAATTCGATTTTAATTAGTTTCGCGCATTGCCCCGTTGTCCGGTGTACATTATTAAAGTTTGCAGAAGATTAGCTTTTGTTATTTGGTTTAATTAATCTGTTGTGTTAAGGACGATTTTTCAGATAGATTGTAATATGCATGAGTTGCATCTTATGATACCTACACGAATGTATTTATTAAACAATGTTTATTATCATAAGACAAATTGTAAAGTAGATAAATTACATATATGTACTAAACATATGTTCTATTCACAACATGGTTTGCAATGAAAATTAAAATTACTATCAGGCAAAGTGTCCTTGTATGTGTAATAATTGTGTAGTAATAATAATAGAAAACGGGTAAGCATAAAATGCATAAGAAAATTCCTGTCACAAGTCAGTCATCAAAAATTTGAACTTTTAGTTTAAACAATTAATACTTTGGGAGTATACCTATACACATAACAACCTCAACTTTTTCGAATACGTTTATTTCAAAGATCCACGCATTAAGTTCCCATCATATCTAACGCTAGATGGCGCTCCACAATGGTTTGTATAATAGAGCGCAAGGATGTACGGCGCGCGATAAAAACGTATCCATCGAGATATGTAGCACTAAATCACTACTTAATAGTCGAAGAGGCCGTAAATATGTCAACACGCTCCAATATCTTGCGAGGGCTTGCAGTCGACTTTTTTTGAAGATGTTTTTTTTATGGAATTAGCTGGTTTTGGAGCGGTTTAGTTGTGAGGGTTGGATTGAGATGACAATTTTGTACAGATATTTAGTCGCATTATAACGAGTACTATGGTTCAATTAGTGATTGTTTTTTTGAATGAACTGTAGAATTGTTTGGACTTATTTCTGAATGCCTTATTAAAGTTTTCTTACTTTTGTATCTCTATACATGCTACGACAAAAGCACTCAATATATAACTAGATACGTTCAGATTTAATCATTTTAAACGAACATTTGTTCGTTTTGCCAATTAACGCAATAGTAATCACTACATAGTATAAAACAAAGTCGCTTTCTCTGTCCCTATGTCCCTTTGTATGCTTAAATCTCTACAACTACGCAACGTATTTTGATGCGGTTTTTTTAATAGATAGAGTGATTCAAGAGGAAGGTTTTACTATATAATTTATTAGGTTTTAGACAAAGCGGGCGAAGCCGCGGGCGGTAAGCTAGTGGTATAATAAAATAAAAAGCATAGTTTATTTAAATTAAATATTTCCACAGTAAATAGAATGATGCACACCGATGGTCCATTTCTTACTGTTTACTGACAAAAAGCTAATTCACGTATTTACCTATATTATTGGCCTTAAGGATAAAATGTCAACAATCACAAGACGTTCAAGTAAGCCCCTGTCAGACTTAACCCTTCACCGTGATTGGTCCAAAGATCCCGTTAATTCTTCGAGATTAATCCACGGTTATTTGGTGTCGGTTTGACGGAGTAATCACGGTTATAATGGTCTTCTTACCTTTCCAGTTTATTTCTTTCAAAGATAAGTAATAAATATTTGTATAAATTTATAAAGAATAGAAAAAATTCGATCACGAGGCGGGACTCGAACCCGATTTTTTCTATTCTTTATAAATTTATATTTATAAAGCATTTGAATGCCATAAAACCAAAAATATAAATTCAATAAATATTTGATTGGAAAAGTTTATGTTTCTGCAGGAATGCGTATTTGTATTATATTTTTATCAGGATGGATTGTTGTGCACCTTGCAAGTTAAATAGTACACAATAATTTCATTAATTTAATAATTGAATAGCTAATTCTATTTACGGCGAGGCTTGAATCTTCTACTGTGCATTAACAAATTTTATTCGACTTTTGCAAGTAGGTACTCAGAATATTAATTGTTAAAAATGATATTTAAAAATAAAAAAAATGTTGTGTGGTTTTATGAAACCACGGTAAAAGTGAAACTGTTCGAACGGTTCCTAACACTGCTTTGTGTAGCGCATGTCGCGTGACGGTCGGCTGCCGAGTAGGTATACCTACTCGGCAGCCGCGATACACGCGACATGCGCTACACAGACCAAAAAGTTTGAGACGATGTAATAAAATTATAAAAGTTTCACTTTAAAAAAATAACACTATGCAACTGCTTTTAAAATTTATTGAATGACTGGGTTTCAAAAGCGCATAATTAAAAAAACAAACCATACAAATCTATTCCATTGAAAGTATTTTAAATTCCAGTGGCTTGTAATGTTTGATAAGGAGCTATGCAAAGGTGAAGGTGTAACAGTACAGAGGCTGGTGCCTCTTGTAATGCCTTAATCTTGAGGCGATGGACGAGTCGCGTTAGGTGAGGAGGATACGCCGATGTTTAGAGTTATTAAATGTTTTAAGTTTTTAATGTAAGTCACATTAAGGTAGATTTCGTAATAACAGGTGTGATAAAATAAAAATACTTTTGATACATACTTGAACAGGTTAAAAACTCACTGAGATTTAAAATATATAAAGAAAATTTACTTGAAAAGTAAACAGCTAGAAGGTAGAATGACGTAAATTAAGTAGGTTCTAATATTTTATTTGTTCTTATAGTATGAATAATACTATTGTAAAATTTCATTTTATAACGCGGATCAACTAGTAAATAATAGTATATTACTAAGCTATTAGAAAATTTAATTTATTTACTCTAATTCTTACTTATGCTTATATTTTTGCTATAAGTTACGTAACCGCTCTACTTCCTATTCAAAATTCAAATCTATATTTTCGTATAATCTCGCTATTTAATAGGAATGTCCTCACAATTCAAACATCACCTCAGAGGTGTCTCCCCCGCCATAACTCAGAGGGTCCCGTCGTCGCTGAGGTATTATTATTATGCGAATAAATACTCCAAATGTCACGCTAAATGTCCCCCCTCCCCCCTCCCTCTTGTGATACAGGGAGATTCGATTCTATAGTTTTAAGGAAGCATATTTTAGGAATTAAATATGCTAATGGTTATCTTCAACGATTATCATGTTATCTTATTTTACTGAATGTGACAATTTTTTTTAATTTGTTATGCGCGTAAATATAATGTGCCAGCAAGATATTATATATTACCAAAAAATATCGAAATATAAACTGAAAAGTTAACATGATTTTAACTAAGTATATTATTTTTTAACAGTTTGTGAGGAGTTTTTTTACACATTTACAATTATTAAACTAAAATCAATAAATGAAAATGTAAATTTGATGTATAAGAACAGTTGATAGATGGCGCCTATTGTACCATTAACACTGCAAATATGGATATAAAATAAAATCAAAATTAATGTTTTTTTTTTTAGTTTTAACTACGTAGGAAAATAAAACAAAAATTGAAACATTTAATGTTAAAATATAATCCTTCCAACATCCAACAAAGAATGACAATATTTCTGGACGTATCCATCGTCGTATCTTAACAGCTGAGATAACGGGAAGGTGTTCGGTCATTTCGGAATAATGAACTTATCTCCTTGGATATAGCAAATCTTTTGATATTGACGTAGATACACGAATCTTATAGACATCGTCATGTTTTCTTATTAAAAGAATATTTAGTGCTAAAATAAAACGATTTCTAAAAGTAAGCATTTTATTAAAAATAACAAGAACAAATACTTCACTGAATAGAATGCAATGCACAAATTTCACCTGAAAATAGCTACGGGGGTCAGCTGTCTTGATTCAATTTAACCGCTTGCTGATCGTTTGAAATTTGTTTGTAATCAAACTACAACTAATTTACTGCCGATGAGTCATCATGCTATAGTTGAAAGAAATCTGTGGAAATAAAATATTGATCAGTCAGTAGGAAGATTTTAATGAACCACCATATTATATAACCTGCTTAAAATTATATTTCAAGGAGCTTTTTCAAAGTGTGAAACACTTGCAACATTCCTAAGTACCTGGTACTTTTGAATGAAATAAAAAATGTCGCCTGTTAAATACATTATTTATTTGCATTCTTAAGTAGGTACTTATTTCTCCCCTATCTTACTACCCTAGATATACCGATTACGTACTGTCTATACCTTCTTAACTCTTGAACGCGTGACGCGTCTCTGTCGTTCGGTTTGTTTAAATCAGGCGCAATGATGGCAATAACAGTTAGCCGCGAGTTACGGTGAGTCGAGATAATGGCGGTTTGTGGGGCTAAGTAATTGCTAATTTAGCGCCTACCCCCCCACAGACGATAATTGTTTGTTTTTCTCTATTCCGAATTATTTAGATTGGTTGCGCCTTTTGTTGTGATGATTGTGTTGTGTGAAATGTTGTTGGGTTTGTCTATTTTATTGTTCACTCTGTTATTCTATCGGTAGGGAAATATTTAGTTTTCACAATTTATTATAGTTAAAAAAATCGATGAGATTCAAGTTATAAGATCTTATGCAATACATAATAATAGTTACGTAAATTGCGAGAACTGAGTATATCAAATTTTTAACAAAGTATACTAAAGGGAAGTCTTAGGAAGCTTCGAAGAATGGCCTTGTATTTTTTTCTTGTAAGAAAGTTTAAACTTTATAATGAACTGGCGAGTCATCTTCACTTCACATTGAATTCAAAGAAGCAAACACCTATAGCGTAGGTATATTAAGAGAGATAAGAAGAAAGAACGAAAAAGGACAACACATCAAAATTTCTCACATATCTTATTACAAATATATTAAGCAAGTTCAATATAGTCAAACAACAAAAATAAAACACAACAATAACTCAGCATACAAATCCCTAACATTTAATTAAGTATATCGAGACCAAGAATTCCATTACCCCCCAAGTAAACTATGTCACAATATAAATTTGTCCCTCGATAAATCGCGCATGCTAAGTAAGATAGACACACTGGTACATCGCGAGTCAGCAGAGCCCTTATCACGCTGTTATTTACGACTGCCAGTGAATTATGGCCAATTTACAGCTAGTCATTAAGACCCTAATGGCTTGAAGGTGTCCGGAAAAGTTGGATAACTTGGCCAGTGTCAGCGATTCCATGATTTAATAGTATCATTTTGGAGTGAATGGCAATGAGGTATATGTTAGGAAGAATATATTATGGTAACTTTGCATGTGCCGTAATTTAGATTGTAAATGATGGTGACTGGTTAAAATTCTAATTGAGTAAGCTTCATTACAACATCTGCTCTCGTTGAACTGTTTTTATTTAGTAACAGTTTGATTTATTTTACCATACTGCCCGAATTTACTATATCTTAATGTTGGTATGCTATTCAAATACTTTTGAAGAAACCCTGTTAACGAATAAATGTTTGAGCAAGTAGAGTTTGAAAGCATTTTATTGAAAGTTAAACTCCAATCCTCAACTCTGTGGAAAAAAAGTTTCCAGTTCACCTAGGTTCATTAGGAAAATACTACTAAAACTACAAGTAGAAAGCCATAATTTGACCAAAACTCAAAAAAAAAAAACAATCAACACCAGTTTTTGTTCAGACAATCACGCAACCTGACAGAACGTCACGCACAAAATTGAAAAGTATTTAACGTCAAAACACATAAATCCGTTCCCACAGAATGGCCGCAAGCCGTGACAATAACGAAAATCATTGTAACAAGTCGACATAACTGCGGTCTGCGAATGATAACCTCATTTGTAAGCGGGATGAATCAAACGGGCATTAAAGCATTGTCATGCAGGAGAATTATTGTGACGCCTCTCGTTACTAGCACACTTCGGTGCTGCCAGCGGACGCGGGACAGGGAACGTGTGGAGTCGCATTGGTGTGTTCAAATAAAGACGGTAGTCACGGTATCTACTCTTAGGGCCTATTCAAACTAAAGTGGTATCTGCTACCGCCCTAGTTACCGGTATCCCGATGGGTACGCGATTAAATCACTTACTTAGTCTATAATAGAGACTCGAAATGCGTACTGATCGTTATACTCGACCACCCATGGCCAAAGAAGGAGGGTAATGTTTTTCGAGTGTATGTAAGTATGTATGTATGTCTTTTCCTTTGTGACCACCTGTAGCCTAAACGGCTTGATGGGTTTTGATGTATGAGGTATCGTTAGATTTGTCTTGATTACGGGAGTGTCATAGGATACATTTTATCCTAAAAGTCCCACGGGATAAAGACATAATAATATTTTTTCTAAATTTTTACTCTTTTTTTAGTGTGCAGTCGGGTATTTTGTTTTTTTAATAATAATTACTTGTTGATTAAAATTCTAATTGAGTAAGCTTCATTACAACATCTGCTCTCGTTGATCTGTTTTTATTTAGTAACAGTTTGATTAATTTTACCATACTGCCCGAATTTATCTTAATGTTGGTATGCTATTCAAATACTTTTGAAGAAACCCTGTTAACGAATAAATGTTTGAGCAAAGTAGAATTCGAATGCATTTTATCGAAAGTTAAACTCCAATCCCCAACTCTGTGGAAAAAAAGTTTCCAGTTCACCTAGGTTAATTAGGAAAATACATAGCTACAAGTAGAAAGCCATAATTTGACCAAAAATCAAAAAAAAAAAAAAAACAATCAACACCTGTTTTTGTTCAGACAATCACGCAACCTGACAGAACGTCACGCACAAAATTGAAAAGTATTTAACGTCAAAACACATAAATCCGTTCCCACAGAATGGCCGCAAGCCGTGACAATAACGAAAATCATTGTAACAAGTCGACATAACTGCGAATGATAACCTCATTTGTAAGCGGGATGAATCAAACGGGCATTAAAGCATTGTCATGCAGGAGAATTATTGTGACGCCTCTCGTTACTAGCACACTTCGGTGCTGCCAGCGGACGCGGGACAGGGAACGTGTGGAGTCGCATTGGTGTGTTCAAATAAAGACGGTAGTCACGGTATCTACTCTTAGGGCCTATTCAAACTAAAGTGGTATCTGCTACCGCCCTAGTTACCGGTATCCCGATGGGTACGCGATTAAATCACTTACTTAGTCTATAATAGAGACTCGAAATGCGTACTGATCGTTATACTCGACCACCCATGGACCACGGCGTGGCGCGGCGGTAGCAGATACCGCTCTGGTTTGAATAGGCCTTTAAGTACATGTTTACGTAAGACAAGCATAGGAACTATAGCAAGGGTCAATGTAGAGTCACTTATCGTACTATTTTTGTTTATCTCATATTGTTGTCCTTTTGTAATATAGAAGTGGAAAATCGCAGATTTTACAGAACTCATGATGTAGTTCAACTTTTAAAGCTTTTGCCATAATTAAAAACTTTTAAACTTACGAGAGCATAGGCCTAAGACCAAAAAAGTTTGTCTGCGGTAAGTATGATAGTACAGATGTGATCATATGTACATATTAGTTAGTAAAAACAAAATATAAACTCCAGAGCAACTCCATGCCATTCTCTGGCCGCAAATTTTGCATTATCGCCCGCCAGTATGACAGCCCTGTGATATATACTCGGACGTATTATAAAAGCAATAAATAAATAAATTTGGGAAATTTAGAACATCACCGATTTTATTGGTGAGATAATATAATGAACGCTTTGTCGCGCCATTTTGAATATATTCGCTTTGTGTTTGACATTAGCGGCGTTTATCATTAATTTGTGTGACGTTAATGCGGTGTTTTATCTGAAAGATAATTGCTGTTTGTTTATGCTTTGCATTGGATGTAATTCGTAGTGTTCTTGATATAGTTTTGATGTGGGTGTTAATGGTTTGATGATTTGCTTCTTGTCTGAAGTTATGTTATTCTGTATGGTATTTAAAGAACTTCATGGTATCTTTAGGGCCTTAGACAAAGTAACAATTAAAAAACGATAACGAAGTTAGAAAAGGAAAAATGTATGGGATTGACATTAGATAGACCACGTGATCTAACGCGGCGTATGTCAATCCCATACATTTTTGCCTTTTCTAACTTCGTTATCGTTTTTTAATTGTTACTTTGTCTAAGGCCCCTGATACTTTTTAATACTTAAACTATACTTTTTTATTCCAGTCATTCAGAATATCGTTTCAATCAAGGAATCAACAATGTAGCTATTCCTTTGAAAGTTCCTACAGTAAACAATCATGTGTTGATTTGTCGCTAGTTTATGGTTTCAGCTGAATTCTAATAAAAAAAAATTACCTAACCTAAGACAGTTCATGTCGAAGGAGTATCTTTAATTATATGTTGAAATCCAGCGTTACTTCCTTTGTCACATTATATGATTATGTGATTAAATTAAAAGGGATGTTCGTTGTGTACCTACTCTTAAAATACGTGGTGTGGTATAATCATTATTGTTGATAGAGATATATGATAAATCTTTACAATATTTGAAATTATAGCAAATTCAGGTTATTAGATGTAATAAAAATACAAAGCTATTAATTACGCTAACAATATAATATGTAAAAGAGCCTTCCTGTATTCCTGTACCAACAAAGTTTTAGTTGCATACCCTTTGTGCGTGATCATTGAGCTGCGAATTGATACTGACAGTGGGTTCCGTTTTTTTGATAAACGATTAATTTATGATTAATACGTGTGCATTGAATTGTTGTTTTTTATTAGATTTCACTATAATAGTTCGTTAAAAGTGATATGTTCTTCTTTGCATTGTAAAATTCTAGCAAATGAAACAATAGATCGATTTACTGTTTTATGTATGTTTAATTCCACTTTCTGTAACTTGTTGAATGGTGTGTGTTTCTTCTGATTTTGAGACAAATAAATAATTTATTTATTATTTTCACCCGATTGAATAACTAATATGTAGTTGGATACAATAATGATCCAATTTGCAGACTTCACAAAATGTTTAGTATACAGCACAATAATTACAATAAAAATCAAATTGTTGAGCTGTTAAGTAACTTTAGACGAATGAAACATTAATACTAGATCGCATAATTGACTTTATTTGATGTTGACTATACTTTATTGAGGATCTTATAGCTTTAGAGCCCAGTGAACTAGTCGAGAACATACTGACGAGTAATCTATACTTAATATTATAAAGCTCAAGATTTTGTTTGTTTGTTTGAACGCGCTAAACTCAGGAACTACTGGTCCGATTTGAAAAATTATTTCGGGGTTAGATAGTCCATTTATCGAGGAAGGCTATAATATATCATAACGCTAAGACCAACATACAACAGACCGCTAGTATTATCTTAATACATATATATATATAAATCTCGTGTCACAATGTTTGCCCTCAATGGACTCCTAAACCACTTAACCGATTATAATAAAATTCGCACACCATGTGCAGTTCGATCCAACTTGAGAGATAGGATAGTTTAAACATTTAGATACCACGGGCGAAACCGGGGCGGACCGCTAGTATAACTATGTATATATATATAACATTTAATTACACATAGATAACAAATCACATTGTGTACGTCACATTGATTAAACCCCTACATCGGCGGCTAGTTTTTGCGGCGTGACAGCCGCACTGTTTTGACGTTTGCGGCGATAACACAAATAAATATAAACTCATTTTTGTTGATAATGAATCCTGTTAATGCACATCTGGGCTTGATTGCGGTCGTTAACTGTTTGTTCGTCCTGTAATTATTTTAATAATTATAAAGATTTCCACTTCTGTTTTGGATATATCAAAATTGCAAATAAATTTACCCTGACCGATAATGCTCGGAATTCGTTTTAATTTGAAATTATACCCCATTAAAACCAATGACGTTGTAAACGTATTAATTAATGAAAATGTGCCCAGTGAACTGTCGAATTGTATTTTAAATATCTCCGCTAATAGGTACATATTTAATCTAGTTATCAGGTAAATACAAATAATTGGGCGCCTGTAAGCTTGTTAAGTCGTTTATATATTTAACCGAATGTGAAATGAGCCTTATTTTTAAGTGTATTATATCTTAGATTTATTTTAAAATATTTATTAAATTGCATTATACATATTGTGATGAATGATTAATTAATCAATTTGATATTTATCGATTGTTAAACACCTTTTAAAAGAGATAAACACTGCAAATTCGAATAAAATTTTGTTTGACAACGGGATTACTGAGACTTGCATGGCATCTAAAGCGCGTCACACACGGTGAAGATACTATAATATTTTATCTTAAGATACTGTAATATTTTATATTACAGTATCTTAAGGTATCCGGTATCAGCGTTCTGACCATCATTTTTCTTTTTGTCATTGCGTACTAAGACCCCTGTAGAACCGCCATCCTGTTACAAATGACCCACAATATTTCGGGTTATTTGTAACAGGATGGCGGTTCTACAGGGGTCTTAGTAGGTACGCAATGACAAAAAGAAAAATGATGGTCAGAACGCTGATACCGGATACCTTAAGATACTGTAATATAAAATATTACAGTATCTTAAGATAAAATATTATAGTATCTTCATGCACCGTGTGTGACGCGCTTAACTCAGTTATTTGCATTCTTTTAAAGCAGAAAGATCAGCCTTGTCTCTCCTGTGTGTGTCTTGACTTAATCAAATGATTGTTTTCTAAAATATCGAAATATTTACAAAAAATAATATAAAGATAGAAATCTATATACCTAGGTATAATATTCCCATAGTCCCTTCTAAATCCAGGTTCGATCTATTTTAGAGTTCATGCAGAATGTATTGCACGTAACCTTCAATGCGCTATTAATTATAATTGAAAATACAAATAAATCGGGTCCGAATGTTGCAGCCGTACATCAGATCATCTGTCGATCGTCAGCGCGGCTGGATCGAAGAAGCAAGATTGAGAGCTTTGAAGAGTTAGGGAGGTTTAGAGCTGGCTAATGTATGTGGTTATTTGGTCAGGTGATAAAGTATTGACGTCCGAAAATCTTTACAACTTGTTGTAAGAGAAATTTAGAAGTTTAGGCTTAATATTAACTGTAAATAGGGATTAAAAAATTAGAAGTTTTATCATTTTATTTGAAAATTAACAGTTTTAAACGAAATGTAGCGTAAAGACTATTTATTCAGTTGTACATCAACGGTAAATGAATTTCAAAGGAAGGGTTATATTTAAACGATTGTTAATTAAATGTTTAACATAAATAAGACAATTAAAATTGAATTATGGTCACTTAAATCTATATGTCATTAACGTAAAATTTTAATTTAACATTAAAAGTCCTGTCTAAACATACACAACTCTTCCGTGCAAGCAAAGTTGGTAAGTGTTGAGAGATTCATTCGGCCGATGACGAATTGTTCGAGCGATCTCACACAGAAACGTAAACAGTGGCAACTATGCCATTCGTAGGGTGACCACAATATAATTGAATAAAAAACTACGTTTTTGTTTATTTTAATTATAACTAAATCGAATCATTTTTTGTTTCTTCTCTTCATTGAAAGTTTTAAACAACTTAGAATATGTATATGTATATATATTTTTTAATAATTGCATGCAATTTAAATTACTATTTACAGTGGTTAATTGATAAAGCTACATAGACTGCTTTTTGAAAATACGTTGAGAATCAAAAATATTTTAAATTCAGTTCAATTTGTAAGATAAGTTTTATTGTGATACATAATATTTGTAGATAAAATATATTGATTAGGTTTTTCGTCATATGTCTATTACTAGATTTAAAGTGTTCGATAATTTGATTTTTTCAAAAGAAACCATATTATGTAGTTCTATGTAAAGTAAGACTTTTATTTAACAAAATCATTGTGACAAATCATACCGCTTTGTCAGAGAATCATCTACACCTTTCAATACTCCATAATATTACTAGTAGTCCACTATAGCTACTCATTTAGTTGTCTACTACTATTGATAATTTAGTCAGTTGGAAATATCCCCAATCAACTACTAGCATGGCCACCACGCACGGACGCACATACCTCGATTTAAAACGCGTAACAAAATATGTATGTACTGTTATACAAACCGTCGACGGATTTATTCGTTAGCAATCTGATTCACGGCATTGTGGCCGTTCATACGATCAAAATATTTACACTAGCGTGTAGGAATATTGCTCTATAGATGATTTTGAAGCACTCTATCCAACTTATAAGTTATAATTATTGTGGGCTCGTAAATTTCGTCGTATGTTTGATTCATAGTGATTTATCGCTCACTTTACTTCCCGTGTGTTATTTCTAAGAATGGTGTTAATGTATAGGGCCGTTTTAAGAAGCACGAACGATATATAGATGGCGTTTTAGCATGTTTTCAGTTTTTAAGTGCTGTCTTTATGGCGTGCAAATCCAACAGATTTCTGCATCTCTGCTAGCAGTAACATGATAAGCAATATATTAGATACTAGCTTTCCGTCTGCGGCTTCGCCCGCGTTTTCAAAGAAAAACCCGCATAGTTCCCGTTCCCGTGGGATTTCCGGGATAAAACCTAGCCTATGTTACTCGTGGATAATGTAGCTTTCGAATGGTGAAAGAATTTTTAAAATCGGTCCAGTAGTTTATGAGCCTATTCATTATGGTTAGGGAGCCAGGTGCAAATTTGGTTAACTATTTCCTCTCAAGAGATAATTCGTCAGACGCATGAGAGTATAGTATTATAAAGCCTCGTGAACGTCAGCTGGCGCTCGGTTGGGGGGGTGAGCGGTTGTAGCCTCCCACGCACATAGGAAAAAAAAATACATTCATTCATTCATTTCCTCTCAGCTAAAAATTTGTCAAATTGTAGCTAACCCAATATCTCAACGAAAAAAAATAGTCAGCTGGTTACAACATGGTGTATTATACGTCAGCTGGTGTCTCGAACATGAAAGTTAAATTTAAAGAAAAATTTATTTTCCGTTATTTCCTCTCAAACAAAAATTTACCTGATGATAGCTTATATGTAACTGTGGATAAATATATATGTCAGCTGGCTGTATCTTGGTGGAAAAACCGTCAGCTGATACGGGAGGCTACAACCGCTCTTCCCCCCAACCGAGCTCCAGCTGACGTTCACGAGGCTTCATAATACTATACTTTGATGCATTTTACTAATTACCGCTTGAGAGGAACTTGGTCATAAAATCTGCTGCTGGCTCCCGGACCATTACAATCAAACAAACAAACAAACAAACAAAGTTTTCCTCTTTATAATATTAGTGTAGATTTATCTGATCATAAAATATAGAATAGTTATATCTAAGATTGGAGAGCATTCTACTTTTACACTACTTTTTTAACATTCTTTTTTTATAATAATTATGAAGGAAAAAGATAGAAATTCTCAGGTCTTAATGATAATAGATTCAATCTATCTACTATTCACTTTTACCTTATGCTTATATTAGCCGGTATGCTTCCTACCATGCAGTAAACATGGAACATTTTATTGAAAGGAAAATTAAAAAGCAAAGATCAAATTTAAACCAGAAAAGCATTGGTATGTATCTAAAGAAAAACAATCAAAAAGATATTTTTCTAAAAGAAGAACAAAAAAAAATTGACTAAGCCTATTTATTTAATTCTCTTCTGCGTCTACAAATATAGTTACGTAATTTTTACACACTAAGGGCCGATTTTTCAATGCTTGGATAAAACTTATTCGTCGAATAATGTATAAAACTACCATTTTAAAAACGTATTCTAATTGCCTGTTTTTGACAGTTTACGTGACATTTTAATATTATCGTGTAATACTTTATTGGACGGATAAGTTCTATCCAAGCATTGAAAAATCGGCCCTAAGTCCAGTCCAGAAGCCAGTTAAAAATACAAAATCCAACGTATCGTTACTCCCTTATCTAAAGACTAAAGTGAAAATAGGCTAAAGTCAATGGACATTATCTGTAATGCCCGTGGATGCACAACACGGCAGTCACATATTCACGTAATATCGGTGCAAGATCGGGAAGCTGGCTCAGACTCTTAAACACGCCTCTATAAATAGTCAACTAAATACCTGGCCACCTGTTAAGGGGAAGACGAGTTCAGATTTCTTTTTCGGTTTAATTTTTAATAAAGTTTAATATGTAGCAATTTTGGTTGATCACTTTCTCTACTTCAGTGATAAAAATAAAATATTTTTAATGGTCTATCCTAGTTAAGTTATTTGTAAAATACACAACCTTATTATTGAAAATATACACTCACTAATAAGTGCAATAGTAAAACTATGCATTTTGAATCTTTGCAGCTATATTTCTTACAAATCATGAGCAAAGATTCTTACGTTGCCTTGTATTTTTGCTTCTATTTATATATTCATTCTCAAGTTGATTTAGTATCGAGTTGTAAATTAAATATTTGCAAATAATGAAAGACTAAACGGAAATATTTATTACCGAACAGCACCACCACCATCTAAAATATTTTTCTTTACTATAACGTGCGGATAAATTCTAATCGTGCGATTACATATCAACACATGCAAACCTACCCTTAACTATGCAGTGACCACGAGTTCACTACACAAAAACTGCAAGTGTATAGCCCTCTTTACGAGCAGTGTGCGGTCCTCGAGAATTATAATAGGTTTTAGCACAACTAAACAGATATTAAATTCAACGGAGCTTTTTAGGATGCAAGCTTAGAATACCTCACCTAATATACACTTTGTTTATTTTCAACACTGTTTTGGAAATGAGATTGCGTGAGTTACAGTTATGGTTGGTTTGTATTTCGAATTTATATATAATAAAATTAAATGGTTTTCAAGTTTATATTACGTTGATTATTTTATGTGAGCTTTTATAAGAGCTTATGCGTTGCTATTTTAGTTATCCTTGCCTACTTTAACAGCTCTATAAATTACGTAAAAATAATTTGTGTATGCAGTTTATGTTTGTTGTTACGTTACATTATTTTGCTATTGATTCATTCATAATCCTCATATTATTATCTTTCTTATTCTATTTGAGAGAAGACTTTCTCTATAAGATCATAGACAAAAACCGTTTTCTCTCATCATCACTACATAGTATAAAACAAAGTCGCTTTCTCTGTCCCTATTTCCCTATGTCCCTTTGTATGCTTAAATCTTAAAACTACACAACGGATTTTGATGCGGTTTTTTTTTATAGATAGAGTGATTCAAGAGGAAGGTTTTAGTATATAATTTATTAGGTTTTAGATAAAGCGGGCGAAGCCGCGGGCGGTAAGCTAGTAGATTACTAATATGCTGGTATAAATAATGTGCGTATAAATTAAATACCTCCTATATTTTTTGTGATAATTATTGTAAATACATCAGCAATTTTCTTATTACAATTGGAAGACTTAGCTACTGATTAATGATTTACTCCAAAAACGTAACCTAAAAACTATAAACAACATAGTTCTAAATCGAAAACAAAACAACACCTAATTATACAACGTCCACAAGATTACAATACTCCGGGCGTATGCAAATATGAAATATGAAAATGAAGATGGCATGTAATAAAAATGATATAGGGGGCTCCGAAGAGCCATTTCACTGGAGTCTCGTCAGGGTTATACGGGGCCGTCTATCATTGCCTGACGTTTGGGGGGAGGGGGGAGTGCCTTAGGGTTCCTGCCAGATTTATTGTTAGTGTTGACGCGACGGTAGTGGAGAGAGGACGTTATGGTGGTACGAATTATTAGTGTTTTAGTTAAATTATTAATAAAAAGAAATGTTGGGAGTATTAATCCTACTAATATTATAAATGCGAAAGTTTGTATGGATGTTTGTTACTCTTTCACGTAAAAACTACTAAACCGATTACAATGAAATTTAGCACACATATAGAGGGTAACTTGGATTAACACATAGGATAGGTTTTATCCCGGAAATCCCACGGGAACGGGAACTATGCGGGTTTTCCTTTGAAAACGCGGGCGAAGCCGCGGGGGGAAATCTAGTAAGGTTATAATTAAGAATTGTTATGTTAATTCTGTAATAATTTTGTGTTATTATTTTTGCACTACAAGCTGTTGAATTGTAAAATGTATGCTTTATAGGGTAGTTATCTGAAAACTGTACCTTTTTAAGTAAATAGAAGGAAAATATACAATATCATTGATTGTTATGAAATTAATAGATTTTTTATTTTATGTGTACCGATGACAAGAAATTAAACTACAACTTATTTTTAATAAAAACAACAAACAGAAGAATTGAATTTTTCATTTCCATCTTTAATTGCCTTCTAATGAATAATTTTGCTGACGCTACGCAAAATAATCGTCCATTAAACGTTAGTAGGGTCAGCAGGTAAACAAAACGACGCATTAAGAGGGTGGATTAGCGCGGCTGAAATATGTCGGTGGCGGTAAATTTTCTTACCCCGTGACGGCGGCATCGACAGCGCTGAAGTGTACCGATAGCAAAACAGATGAAATTAAATTATATTGAATTAATTCTGTGTTTTATTACATAATGTGTTACTAGCTTTTTGTTTGAAGCTCTAAATTCCCATTAACAAATTGTTCGCTTTTTTTTCTATATATATTGTAAACGTATTATAATACGTTTACAAGTGGGTACCTACGTTATAATTTTAATACCGTAGTAACCCCTAATTACATAAACATCTGAAAACTGTTTTTATTTATTCATTATTTATAAATGGCCATAATTTATTTATGAGAAACGTGAAAAACTTTTTACAACTTGCACTTTAAAGAACTGAAGTCATGTAGATCAACGTTTAAATGAGTCGCATATTATTTAAGTATCGTTTGATGAAATGGGATTAATACTTGGAAGGCCTTGCTCATGTCAACATAACTGTTTTGTTTGATTACTATATAAACAGCTATCGTTCTACATGCCTGTGTACTATTAGGCTATACACGAGGATATATTTTGAGTGTCTTTTGGTGATAATAATAAACAATAATTTACTTTTTCACACATTTCACATCTATTAACAATATCCGGAAAATTGAATGTAAAAAGGCATGCTATGCTATCTTGCCGACCGTACGTCAAGTCACCCGATCCGTCCCACCGAAAATTCTCGTTCGAGCCGTTTCTAAAGCGCCTTTTTTAATCTCTATAAATCAAATTTATGACTTGTGTAAGCTTTCTGTTCTATTTACCCTTTTATAATTTTGTTGCTCGAACCCATATACCTATAGATAAGGGTTAACGGTACAAGGAGTTTGTCATTTAGCGTAGGGTGATATTTTCAACGTTTAGTTTGTGAAAATGAATTTTTCGTAGGCAAGTCAAAGTGTGATAAGTTGGTGCATTGAAACTTGAAAGTCAGTTTCATTGCTCCATTTTCTTTATAAGTGTTGCTTGTGAGTTGCAGCTCCGTGAAAAGAACGGATGTCAGAAATTGACCCTTATATTTAAACACTTGTCCTGGCCTGGTCTTCTAGGTAAAGACGAATATACTTCGCTGTTTGAAAGAGAATCTTCTTCATTTTCTTAAGAAATATAATCAATTAAAAAATCTGATTTGTGAGTTGGTTGGTGGACATACTATATTGTAATTTTCCAATTTTGCCGTTCAGTCGTTCATAAGTGTTGTAAGACTACTTTAATTATTGAAGTGAAACTTCTTTATCGGGGTTGGAAAAAAATTTAGTGTAACATTTTTTCGTTACGCGTGACATTTTCCGTTACGCGCCATCTTTTTCTTGTCCCTACCACGCGTGATTCGACGTATTTCTGTAAAGTTGCATATAGTAAATTATTTTTTGAAAAATAAGGTCATAAAGAAGTTTCACTTCTTACGTGTGTACACTAGTACACGCAAACATTTTTTTATACATTATATATCTACATGTCACTTCTATATGTAAAAAATTGTATTTAAATAAATGAATTTTATATTGTTATCAATATCAATTCGTTATCAATTAAAAACGCTCTCCTAAAACTTGAGACCATAAAGTCGCGCTGAGCTTTTTGCCGCCCGCCTTCCAACCCGGTGCTGGGCGTGCAATAATTAAATCCCACGTTGTGTTATTGATGTGCTGTTACACCTCTTTTATCGACAATTTGTGAGATATTTATTAATCTTTGTGTGATTTGTATTTTTGGGCAAATAGGTGTTGTCAAAAATTTCGGTTAATTACTTTTGAATTTTTAGAATAAGTGCTTTGCGGCATTGAAACGATGATGATTAGTTTAGAAGGTAAAAATTTAAATTTTAAAGTGAATTAAAATTGGCAATGGTAAATTTTTATTATTTTTCAGATTTATGTATTACTATTTTTTCAAACAAATGAAGAGTCTTAATATAATAATTGTCAATGAACGTTTAAATTATTTTAATTTGTTGTAATGAAATGGAAATGTAATCATTTATAATCAAATGTTTCTTGAAACAATTAAACAAAATGGATTAATAAATTATTAAGAAATACACTCGTGAACTCTCATTCCACATACCGAATGCCAGTAATTCAAAATCCTTGAACAATAATTACAAAAATCACCTCACACGTGTTAGAAAAATCCAACTTGAAATACTTTTATTCCTGACCTATCCTTTCCATCTTGAAGCTCTCACGTGACAGCATTGACGTCTGTCCCCTCCCCCCCTGTCACCTGACCCCCCCTGGGGTGGTCAGTGAGGGGCATTGCAACTATATAGTGACATACTTAAAACACGGTAAGGTGTTATATTCTTGTAGAGTTTTATGGATTATTACGTTTGTTACTTGGGAATGATTGTAATTTTTAAACGGTTGAAAACTAGTATTGTCTAGTGTTTGATTTCACGCGAGTATTATACATTTAGAAACTAAATATTTTAACGGATTTTAACAGACTTTACGTGACCACGCTCGCTACAAAGTGTGCGAAACCTCGCAAAAATAATACAAGGAATAAATCGCGTTTAAAATCCGTTAAAATCTTTAATTTCTAAATGGTTGAAAACTGTTTATTATTGATGTTTTAAGTATAATTTGCGATTGAGTATGTTACGAAATAACACTTTAAAGTTGTCTTGAAAGACATGATGAAGACAGTGCAGATAATGTTAATTAATCATATTTTAAAGTGTCTTGGTATTAAATATTAATATTAATTTTATTCAAAAAAACAAGATGCAGATGAGAATTTGTTAATAAATACAAAATTTTCTAAAACAAATATACGCTTTTATGTTAATGCATTTTATAAATTGAATCAATCATTATTTAAATATGAATATTTATTAAAATCATTGAATTCATTATTCGCTCATATGTTTGTGTTTTAACCATTTTTTATGAACATACGACATTGACACACAATACATAAAATCCAAACTAATATTAAATGCGAAAGTAACTCTGTCTGTCTGTCTGTTACTCAATCACGCCTAAACTACTGAACCAATTTGCATGAAATTTGGTATGGGGATATTTTGATACCCGAGAAAGGACATAGGCTACCATTTATTGCGAAATATGTACCACGGGCGAAGCCGGGGCGGACCTCTAGTAATATTATAAAACATAAATTCACACATCAACAACAAAGTTAGACTGGTTTTTAATATTATTATATCAAATTTTTATGAAATAAACTTTACTTTATCTTCTTCAAAAACTATGCTCGAGTTTTAAAACCGAATTGTTTCAACATAATATTGCGTGAATACAAAAACATTTTAAAAGAAAAAGGTACGAAGGTGCATCGGAAAAACAAATAAATATAAACGTATTAGATTCATAAAGCCTTCCTTATGCAAATTACCTTCACATAGATACTCTCCATTTGAAGTTAAGCTGTGTTTACACTTGTGCCTTTCGTTTAGGCGATGTTGGATGTTGCTTGATTTTGTTTACGTTGAGCTTATGTTTAACAAAGTGTTAACATGGTAACGTATCATACAAATTGTAACGTATTTATAATTTTTATGAAACATTACTTTTAGATTAATCTGATATCCATTATTATTTAGATACTGGAATTAGAATTATATTAAAGTTGATGATTATTATTTTAATTCAGACACGACTACTTATATGTTTGTAGAGCAAGTTTATAAAAGAGATCTTTATTTTAAGCTCTATCGATAGTTCTTTCAATATAATAACGTAAAGACACGTAATTTTTGCAATTTGAACTACTTTTTGCTATCATAAAACTGCAACAATATTTCTTACTTAATATATTTTAGACGAGCCAAGAACTGAACGTTCGATACATGTCGTAAGTTCGTCACCTAGTGTAGACGCGCCCTTTTCATTCAATGTTAAGTTGAGTATTCGATTTGGCAAGCTTCATGGCAATACCCGCTCCATATTTTGGATAAAAGTAAGCAAATGTAATACACATATTGTTTTCTATTGTTACAAGATGTGCACTGTAAATATACGCGATTAGATTAAATTCATTGCATATGAAATGAAAACTCTTCATGGGGTTGTTTCATGACTGACGATCATAGAATTTAATATATTACGCAGTTATTGGTGTACATTAATATTCGAATCGGTAAAATATGATTTAGCAACAAATTATTATATTTACGAAATTTTATATCAAACTAGCTTTCCGCCCGCGGCTTCGCCCGCGTTTTCAAAGAAAAACCCGTATAGTTCCCGTACCCGAGGGATTTCCGAGATAAAACCTATCCTATCTCTCAAGTTGGATCGAACTGCACATAGTGTGCGAATTTTATTATAATCGGTTAAGTGGTTTAGGAGTCCATTGAGGACAAACATTGTGACACGAGATTTATATATATATGTATATCAAATTATGTGTAAATTAGATAATCTAAGTAGTTTGGTGTTGTATATGATTGGTATTGAATAGAGGTTAATTTTTAAGTTTTTACAAAATATTGAAGGGATAATCATATTATATGACATGAAGTACCTAGTTTTTACCTAATAGAAGTGAAATCGAAACCTTGCCGGTCGCTATATAAATCTATTTATAGAATCATGTTTTTTATTGCAAATTCGATATTATTTAATAAACATCTCGAAGAAAAAAATACAATAATTTTAAAATATAAATTAATTAATATAATGAAATTCGATTACTATCTAAGTCCAATCACTGAAGTCTTTAAACACGAATTAAAAGAACGCTAAATACAAATCTCTTCGCTTTAAAACATTTAATTAATGCCTACTTTCAGTATCAATAAAAAATCTAACTTAGATAAAATGTAGATTTGATCTCGATTGAAAACTCAAGAGAGGTGTGTATTAAAACTAGCTTCATTTCGGAAGTCCGTAGAAAGATGGCAGATTGCAGACTCGGCTGTGTTAAGGGGGAGTCGTTTGTTTCAAAACTAGATTGTATAGTTTTGAATGTTTTGCATTTCAGTCGGTTATTATGCCTCGCTTTATGGTATGAATGAAGGGATGTCAGATTGTTAATGATCTATATTAGGAGTGTGCAGTTGTTATAAAATATTTCTCGGATGCAGAAGGGAAAAAAGTATTTAGTATAACTACAAGATTGTACAAATTTCAATTTAAATTATTATATATTCAGTTTAATAGATGTGAGTGTCCGTGCACGAGTCTGTGTGTGTGAGAGCGTGCGTGGATAGAGATATAGTACACTTTTTACCACAGTGCAAAACATCTCCATGTTAATTTCCTTTAACCACGCGGGTGAATTGGCTTAAAACCTACTTCTATACAATTTCTTTATCCCTTCACAAGTGGCATCGCCTTAACAGCAAGACGTCAGGTAAGGAGGTCAAACGTCATCGATCGAACGCTCGGACAAGTATCACATCTGATGCATGGAAGAATGCAACACTGCTTCGGTCATGTCAGTGGTTTTATTGTAAGTTTCCTAATTGTTGGATGGAGCTTATATGCATACGACGATGTAGGTCTGCTTGTAAATATCCTACTAATATTATAAATGCGAAAGTTTGTGAGGATGTGTGTGTGTGTGTGTTTGTTACTCTTTCACGCAAATACTACTGAACCGATTACGATGAAATTTAGCACACATATAGAGGGTACCTTGGATTAACACACAGGATAGGTTTTATCTCGAAACTCCCACGGGAACGGCAACTACGCGGGTTTTTCTTTGAAACGCGGGCGAAGCCGCGGGCGTAAAGCTAGTATTAAATATAGTATAGTAGATATGTAATCTTTATTGTTGAATGTTGATTAAAGTAAACGATGTTGTAAGGTGTGTTTGTAGATATACAAAAAATAGATCACGATGTGGATTCGAACCCGCGTCTATCTTCTTGCCGGGTCGATTTTTTTCTATTCTTAAGAATTTTCTCATTTATAAAACAAATGCTATAAAACTAAATATGAATTATTATTTAAATAAATCATTTCGACGATAATTACGACAATAATAAATTTCGTAGATGATGATTGTCGTTAAATTTAAGATTTTCAGTTGGTCAAGGAGTTCTCAGTTTGACTAGTTCATGCAGTGTCTCTTTTGATTTAAGTTTATGTTAAGAAAAGAACAAATATGTGGAGATTTAATTAACATCCTCATGAAAGGTTCTAAATTGTAGAGATAAGAATTATATTTCAATTTATTATTTTCGACCTACTGCAGTAGAGTTCTTAGTTCTATAAAAACAGAATTAACAACTGGCTCATTAAGCGTATAAATAATTATTGTAATGGAGCTCGCTCTCAACATTCATTTTATCTCTTTATTCTTTACAAAGGCAATAGAGCCTTACCAGGTGGACATTCAACCTTAAATACTAGCCTGTCTAAATCTCAGACAGCACATTGAAAACAAATTCAAATCACGCCACGTATTCCCTTATCAATTTGCATCATTACCCAAAACTGCACTTACGCTCAAAGCATCGGCAATTCCCCTCAAAGGCTATCAAAATCTATATCTCACGTAGCGAGGTGTCCTCTGAATGCACACATCTGGAAGACTGAAGCAGCTAATATTTCAAGCGCGACCACTTTCCTATCTCGACAAATATGTCTTGCTACTAACGTTAGGAACGTGTACTCTATTGCCGAGTGATAAGGTTGCGTTTCGCGTGTTTTGTAAGTACCCTCAGTTGGATAATGTTGGGAGGTCAACGTAAAGATAGCGTTTAGAGCTGGCTGTGGTCGCGGTGGGTGAAATATGCAGAGCTGGTGGTATTGAGTGTGACCCTTACAAAGGAGCGTTACGTAAGACAGTGTGGAGACGTTTCGTGCTTGTGTGCGCGTTTCCATTGTACGGGATACTGATTTATGATTTATATTTTGTATATAGAACTTAAAAGCTTCTTCTTCCATCGACAGCCGGTAACAGCCTCACAAAGGTAACTTTGTGAGTGCTCATTGGCGGTGGTGTTACCTCATTAGGTGATACACCTGCTCAGTTACCTGCTCATATAGAAAAAAAAAGACTTTGAAGGTAAAAAAATGTGTTTATAAGGTTCTCATGTAAAAATAGTTATAGAATAAATATGTTTTATTTTGTGCCAGTGTTGATAAAAAAAATATTATTAATTATGAACAAGCACATTATGCGTAATTTGGAAATATTAGTTCTATGGAATATAATAACACCTTAACACCACTTTGTTATGCATTATATTAATATATGAGAATGAATTTCGACTCTTTGGTGGTCACATATGTATTCATTTCAATTTTACTCTCTGTTCTAACTAGATGATTACCTACATAATATTTTTTAAACATAATCACGGTAAAACTAAAATGAAAAGATTAGTAAATTTAAATAATGATAATAATATAATTTCAATTCTTGTTTAACACCGTAGTACAATGGAAACAGGGAATATTTCAAAAGCTGTCCTCCGGGAGCGACGTGTCCTCTCAAAGTGACCGCCATTAAACATGCATTGCTACATACGAAGTGTTAAGTCTTGCACCAAATAATTTTACAAAAACATTCAAGCAATATTAATATTTATTGCAAGTGGATATGGGCGATAGTCCCGTGTTGGAAAATAATTAGCCTTTGAGGTATTTAGTTGGAGTTTGATTTGGTACTTCATAATAGATGATTTTAAATTTACGACACATAATTTGCGTCGTATTTTATTTGAATATGTAAAGTGCACTCATAATTCTTATTATAGTAAAAATAACGGGAAATAAATACTTAATATTTTGAAGTATTTATCAGCCACCATTACTACTACCGCCATTTTCACATTTATAGAATCTGAACCATGAAAATTATTTTATAGAAGTTTCAATAAATCAAACAGATTTGAAAATTTCAGACATTGAAAAGCGTAAAAAACTTTTAAATCATTCACTATATCTAATAATCACTACTTTAAAGCCAAAGACATCACCGAAAATAATTACACAAAACTATAATTTACAATTCCGCAACAAAACCTCGAATTACGCGCCATAAATCCAAAGCACCCTCGGATGTCACTATTCTAGTCGTTTTTATACATCAAAAATGCATCCAAAATAAACTTCAAGCGAATGAACAGTGAAAATAAGCTTCATATTATTTTTTTTGTAAAACCAACGCCCAGTCACATTATGACTCATATGAGAACCAACTAAAATGAAACACTATTGTTCTTATATATTTGTGAAGCTGGTGGTGTGCATTGTCATTCTGTCATACAGAATAAGGGTGCATATCTGGAAATAAATATTTTTAACTTTTTTTTTAATAGATATGGTGATGTATTATTTATTTGAAATTTCAAGTAAAGTTTAAGTGATGAGGAAAGACGCGGGTTCGAATCCCGACTCGTAGTCGAATTATATCTATTCTAAAAAAAATTATCAGTTGTAAAGAATGTGAATGCTGTAAAAATAAAATATATCAAATTGTTTAAGCGACGATAAATATAGCATATTGAATTCCGATATATTTTAAAAAATGTAGAATTAAAACGTGTAAGCTTTCTGCAGTTTAGTACCTACAATAATTTAAATATCTCCTCAAATATTAAAGTATTACATTCAAATTTTGAACTGGACATGAACTTAAAATTCGCCACAAACAAAGTCACTTAGAGTCCAAATGTCTCGTATCGTCCAAATTAAAATCACCCTGTATAAAATACGTAACAACTAACAAGAAGAAAGCCTGACGCAGTGATGTGCTTTTTAATATCGAAATGAGAGCTTCACCATTAAATGACTGCACACGAAAAACGTAACAATTCTCCTTGATACATTTACATAAATAAAACAAAAGTAATTTTAATCAGCCATCGTTAAGGCGTGGACATCACGCGTCGTTGATAATTTGCTACAGGGTTCACAATGAGAGCGTATCACGGTTCTATCTGGTTGTATACAGGGTGATTCAAATAATTGTCACAGCGTCATATATATTTTTTCCATGGTTTTAAGTTTAAAATGTGTATTTAATGACTTGGATGAATTATTTTTATTTTCCTTCAAAGCGATCCATCCAACAGATCTTCGTAACTTTTATTAAATCAATGTTAATCATTAATTGTATAAAAAATCTCTTCATCTAATTTCTCCAAATAGTCACGCTATTCACAAATATCGAAAAAATATCAGAGGTATAGTAGCAAATTATTATAATATTTTTTTTAATACATAATGGTATCATAATAATTATAAAACGTATTTCCAATTGGATAATGAGTTTTTAGTATCAATGTAATTTAAGATTATGAAATCTATGAGCGATATTTTAGTCACATTTTTAGTAACAGTTAATTGGAGCACTGTGTTATCGTTTTCGAGCGTTATTCCTTATTAACTTAAAAAAAAATCCAATACAAAATAAAAGCCACACATCAAAAAGAGCACCCTGTACCAGCTCCTTAGCATCTCGACGTCCGCCATGCGCAAAAAATTAAAATAAACAAAGCTTGCGTCGTCCTACACCCGCGGGCCGTCCGTAATAACGCCTTTGTCTTAGATTAGCTGTTAAGAAAAGCAATCCGGCCCTGTGTAGACTGGAATTACTTGCTCTTTTTAAGAGTAGATTGAAACTATGGTTTGTTTTGTGATGTGATTGTGTGTTTGTGATTAAAGTTCGCATTGTGTATTGACACTGACTTTGCGTTTGGGTATAATAGAAGATATGATAGTATGAGGGTTTCATTTGTCTTGAGAATATTTTTTCACACGTGCAAGTAAGTAAAATAATATATTTTGAGAATTATTAATTGCCTTCAGCTCTACATTTTAAGCCATCGCCACATCTTCTTTAATTAGCGAGTAATAAAGTTTTAAAAATTCAATGCTTTTAAAAAATTTTAGTCCATAAATATAAAAAAGAAACCAGTAGGCTGTGAAGTGGTAGGTAAGTATGAGATGATGGTATCGTAACATTAAAATCTCAACTAAAGACAATAATTTATGCATATTCAATTTCTTATAGAAATCTAATTCTTATTATTTATTAATTTAGTTCATATTTAAAGTGTTAAATTATTACTACGTTACCGATGATGACTTTATACTATGACGAATATAATAAGTTTTGAAAGAAGTTTGAACGGTAAAAAGTAGTCGACTTTAGTTTTGCTATTTGGTATCTATTGGAAAAAAAATATATGCGAATGATTTTTATCACAATCTTAGAAATTATTGATTGTTAGAGCAATATTATTAAATTATTAATTTGGCTGCACCGCTCACCATAGAACAATTATTGAACTAGCATAACCACATACCTATAGATAATAAACTGATAACAGACTACCCAAGCATTGATCAAAGAACGCCTAAATGATATCGAGTTCCAAGGAAGTAAAAGGAATTAATGCAAAACAAAAGTCTTCTATCTGGGGGCGTCGCAGGCAGTAAATTACGGGATGGGCGTCGCCCTACCGCCATGTATCAATCAACAGCAGATTTATGAGACAGCGTGCTTCGGAATCGTTAGCCTTCGCGACGAAAATGTGTTACTCTTATCCGTCTTTGCTTTCGTATTTTTCTCGTTTGCTAATTCGGCTAGGGCGCCGTTTGGGGCGCCGTTACGTAAGTGTGGAAATAATCCCTGTGTGTTTCGTACTGAATGGGTATTAAGGGACTTAAATTGAGTTATTCTATTGGAATGCACGTAAGATGAACAAAAGAAAAATAAAAGGGCATTATTAGAAATTAAAACTTATGTTATTAAATAGTTTTATTTAAAATGTATAGTAATAACTTAATAAGTATGTAAGTAAACCACTTGTAACAAAACTTTTTTGAAGATTAGAACTGTTAGAAACGAGCTTTTTTATTATTATTAAATTGAATTATTTAATTATTTATTGAAACAAAAAACTTGCAATATTGTTTTCTAAGTATGCGATTCGCAAGCTGTAGCTAGTTTTATTTGAAAAGTCTTTCTACATTGAGGCAATTACTAAATACATTTGTATTCGGGTTAGATAAGCCATCATGTTGAGCCAAATTTACGTTTTAATGTTTCCGTTTGAGAATTAATTATTGCCAATTAAACTATTCACTAGCCAGCCTTTTGCTATAAATAGATGTTGCATTTGAAATATATCAAAATCTTCCATTCACAAGAAATTCTTAGATAGATATCTCATCTCTGAATATCTTTTTGTTAATTTATTGTCAATAGGGACCACTTATTCACAACCTCGCCTGATTTTAAGGTAAGATGTGGCCGATGAACGCCCTTCTCTAAAAAAATCCCTCTACGCTTGAAGGATAAGGATCCTTATATTATTGTGCTAAAAGATATCTAGAAACTTGACTCAGACTGAGTTTCGTTGAGCGAAAATAAAAGTATTTAATATAGAATATACAAAACCATAAAAAATTATTAAATAAATCCCATAAAATCCAATGTCCAGCACTGAAGCGCATTGTATTTTTCTAAATGGAAAAGTACAATCGCGTCAGTTTTAGTAATTTCCGGCGCACGTCTGTCGCGCTCGGAGCTGTCCGCGTCACTGTCACTTGTGAAATAATACGCACTAATTAGCTGTTTATTCTCTACTTGAATGTACGAAGCAATGTATTGAACTGTATGACTACCCTCATAAATTTCGTATAGTGTATTTTTGATTGCTGATTATAGCCTATAGATGCATTTAAAATTTTAGCTTAATTCACAATAGGTTTTTCGTGAAGGAGCAAACTCATTTGTCCATCGTTTTATAATTCACTAGCTGTGCTCCGCGGTTTCACCCGCATTGCTCCGCTCCTGTTTGTCTTAGCGTGATAAAATATAGCTTATAGCCTTCCTCAATAAATGAGCTATCTAACACCGAAATAATTTTTCGAACAGAAAATTGGACCAGTAGATCCTGAGATTAGCGCGTTCAAACAAACAAACAAACAAACTCTTCAACTTTATAATATTAGTATAAATTAGAAGCAAAATAAAGATTTAGTTTTAATTTATTTAGTTACGTAAATGCAATAGCCACGTATAATTTATGAATATAATAACTTTTGTAAATTTGTTGTCTGAGGAGTAATTGTGTGTGATTAAACAATTAATTCAATTTCTGATTCGCTTTTTTTACTTTTCTTTTCAGAACCAACAACAGAAGTACCTTCGTCCCATACATCACTCCCGCTCGGACAGTCGCGTACATAATTTCCATTCAAATGTACTCGATTAGCCGTCTTGAGGTACAGTGACGTAGATAAGCGGTACAGTCGCGGAGATAGCGGCTTTCATTACTGGTGTGTCGCGACGACAATGAATGGCGACAACAAATCTGAGCTGAGTTATTTGTTGGTATCTGTTGCTCTTACTCTGTGGCGTCCAAGGACGGTTGAAGAGTATGATGTAGCAATTAAGCTGTGGGCTTGATTTATTGAACTCTCTGTGTATAGTTACACTGTAGTCATTTGACTGAATTGGTTAAGTTGTACCGTTTACATGTCCCTAATTGTAAAATTTTCCTGTCTAAAAACAGTAGTTACTTGTACTGTTTCCTGGGATGGTATCTCAACTCTACGTGAACGGAAAAACGTTTTATCCGAAATTGAGACCAGAAGAAATATAATGTTGATTACTGTCTAAAATCGATTACATACTGCACTTAGCATTTATATTTCCAAGATTATATATATTATGTAAAAGTCGATACTTACACAATATAATAAGGAGTTTTATGTCAGATCAGTGTATAAATTTGTATTGTAATTTAGACAAACAAATGTGCACATAGATTTAAAAAGGTTGGTAAAACTATAAGTTCTAGTATTTTGTTACCACAGTCCATTTTGGAACACTCTGAAGCAAATTGCTCTTATACCAAGATAAAAATAACATTTTTTACCATATTTTATTTTAAAGGTATAACAACAGAATTGTATAATATTTTTTCGTTAAAAAACAGTAGGTACATCCTATAAATATAATATTTTTATAAATTTTTTACTTCTTCTTACACAATCCATCAAAAATGAAACAAAAAGTATTTAAAGAAACAGACATGAATAATATTAAGTGTATACATGTTTGATTGTTGCATTTTTTGCCGTTCCCAGACATAAAACAATAGCGTTATGTAAGTTAGAAAGAGTTATTAATGAAGTTGTATTTATTTTAAGGCATTGTCTTATTTAAAACTGTTATGCAGAGAAAAGGTTATAATATTCTTGAAAAAATGCACAAAAATCCATGAATTAACTGAACCTTTCTTATAATGTAAAATCACTATCTATACTAATATTATAAAGAGGAAAGGTTTGTAATTATGTATGTATGGTTTTCACGCATAAACTACTGGACCGATTTTGATGAAATTTGACACAAACAATCTTTAGACCCTGAGAAAGAACATAGGCTACCTTTTTTACCACGGGCGAAGCCGGGCGGCCCGCTAGTAACTAATAAATTTAATTTAAATTTTTACATGATCATCAAGACAACACAGTCTAACCGCGACCACATTTGTTAAAGTTTCCTAATTCAGAATAATAATTAATTAAAAACGTTTTAAATCTGTTATAGCCTTAAATATCATAACTTATTCCTATTACCTCGAGTTCAGACAATATCCCTGTAACTTCACAATATAACCACATTAAATCCTTACGTACGTACACGGTACTAACAAAAATGTTCACTCAGCATATTGGGAGGTGTCCAGGGGTCAAGGAGAGTTAATTAAGACCCAGTAAATTGGCCCGTTCCGCTGAGTCAGCGGTTCCTGTGATGTGCTTGGAATAAGAATCATGTTCTAGGTGTAACGTCGTTAATTAGAATAATTTCACTTAGGGTAAGGGTTTTGGGTTTGATACTGAATGATTTTGTTTGTGGAGCAATATTTTTTGTATGTGTACTGTTTCAAAATATGCACTGCACTAATGTGACTTAATTTGTATATGAAATTACATACATATTTTGTTAAGTAATAAAAAAAACAAGAAATTATTATGTTTTAAATTTTCTAACTTTTACTTGATTATCTATACATAATTAATAATTATATTATAGAAATCCATATACTTTGCATATGCGTTTTAGTTTGATATTCTTTAGTAAATAACATATTTGATGTTCTTAAATCTAAAGTGTTTAATGATAATTTACAATGAATGCTTATTAAATTTCACAACGCGCTGCAGCGAACTAATTTAAAGATCAAAGCTTTTTACAATTCTAATAGGCAGTGAATACAAAAAAAAAATTAAAATTTAAACAATCCAGCCGTCCGCGTCGATTTGTTAATACCAACGTCAGTCTTAATGTTCGGAAATAGCCGTTCGGACGAATCCGAATAAAAAATTATGTATTCAGTCAGCGCTGTCATCGTGCGATAGTGAGTCGTCAATGAAAACAGATTTTGGCTTTTATTTATTTTTTAAAAAACTACGCCTCTTACCCTATCAATAAAGCTATTAAAAAAGGGCATGTCGAACCAACTTTTTGTGTTACGTTCGTATAAAAAAATTTTGTATACATTGCGCGTTTTGTTCAATAAACTATAGATGTGATAGAGAAAGTGGTAATGGATGTGAAACAGGCTGAAACGGTCGTCGATTAAAGTGTTTGTGGGGAAAATGGATGCAGTTATACGGTTCTGTAACGTTATTTTATTGTTTTTTCTGAAGGCTATGGGGTTGGATGACATAATTATACATATTTGACTATCAATTGACTCTACATTTGGTACTTTTGTTTTTGAAAAAGAAACAATAATTGGGCTCAATAAACACATATTTTTCACAAATAGAAAAATGAAATAAATTAATAAATTGCTTGTTCTAAAAAAAATTATGAAAAGACTGACAACATTACTCAAGTCAGAAACATTTATAGCACAAATCCCTTGTTTAACTGAAAGGGCCAAAATGCTTCGGAAGACAATAACATAGTAACTGCAATTACAAAAAAAAATATTACATTCAAGTTACGATTCGGTGTAACAGTAGCCTTCGCTATGAATTGCATGATTGTCAGTATTAATACCGGGAAAAATGAGTGTCCAGGTTTAGTCCCGGAAAATAAAAGTGCATTCTGTCTGTTATGTTTAAATATGTCAACCTCCTCACTATACACATTGCTTTTTGTTAGCCTTCGTAAATATAGCAATATTGACAATTCCGAACTTTTATGAACTGACTTTATGGTATAATTTGTGACAGATTGAATTAAAACGATACTGTTTTGTATGCAAAAAATTTACTTTTCTCCTATACACATTATTTCACAAACACATACATCAGGATCATTAATCGGCGGCTATATTTTAAACAAAAGCTTATTCTAAGTTGTGTTAATATTAGGTATTATCAACAATAATTATTAATTAAACTAGCTTCCCGCCCGCGGCTTCCCCCGCGTTTTCAAAGAAAAACCCGCATAGTTCCCGTTCCCGTGGGATTTCCGGGATAAAACCTATCCTATGTGTTAATCCAAGTTACCTTCTATATCTGTGTTAAATTTCATTGGAATCGGTTCAGTAGTATTTGCGTGAAAGAGTAACAAACACACACACATCCTCACAAACTTTCGCATTTATAATATAATTATATTATTATTGTAGGATTTGTATCATAGAAAGTTATCGCTGCTGTAAATTGCTATCGCATTTATCGTATTAGCAATGTCTATGTAAAAATTTACCTTTTTCAGTTGTAGAGGGGCCTGAAAAAATTAATTAAATATACTAGCTGTGCATACCGGCTTGTCTTGTGTCCAACTGATATGAGAGTCTTTTATATGTATATATATATTGTTAAAAAATACACCCACGCCTACCGCATTTAGATAACTACTCCATAGTCAAAACAGTTACAAAATTCATTGCATGGTTTAAGAGTTAGTAGAAAAAAAACCAGACGTCTATGCCTTATATTTTTTTCTTTTTGATACTATAATATCTACTATATACTATAATATATAAATAATCCCAGAGTTATTTACTATCTATAATACTTAATTATTTTAAACATAGCCCACATCAAAGACTCAAAACAATCCCTTTTTGATCACACCTCGGGGCGAATCAATGACATCTGTCATAGGCCACGTGTGATACGATGGGGACATCCCCGAAAACATTTGTGACATGGAAATTGGACGGAAATAATATTCATTTTTGTATAGATATATGACAAAACTATTGAACGAAGTGAACAACAGAATTGTATAAAATAAACGATGAATTGAAAAGCTTGCTTTTTTGGGAATGATGGAAGAACTTTTAAGTAGTGAGTCAATAAAACTATTCGACTAGCTTTAAGCCAGTGGTTTAGCTCTTTTTTAATGCTGTTTTATATAACAGAAAAGCAAAATATATACACGCAAATTTATAATATTATAAGCATTGTTATTTGTCTTCTAATTAGCTTTCTATAACATATTCCTTTTTATAATGCTTACCTTCATTGCTTTTCTTCAATATTATAGCATTATCAAGGCATTGTCGTATTTGACATTAGATTATTCAATTTGGAATTGGAGTTGAAACTTCGATTCAAAAATTAAACCATAATTTCAAACATTATTTCGAAGCAAACGATTCAAACTACACAAAGTCAAAGAAAAATAACAAAGGTTTGAAAACAAAGTGAAATAATAATTATTCGTTACCTGCGGCTGTTCTCAGATACCCCATCTTTGTGACTTGGTTTGGCTTACTTGCCGAATTTTAAAAGTTAGGACTTAATTTAATACGAACTATAAAAATTATTCAATGTATGTGAAATAGATTACACAATTATGAATTGGTTTTTTAATCGTATTCATTTCGTACCACGTTGATATAATCTTATATATACTTTTTGTTAATGTTATTTGAATAATGTTTAATTACTTGTAACATATTAATATGTTGTTAATTGTTTTACCTTATCTGTATTAAATCGATTTACGTTACTTTTATAGATAGGAAATGTGAAAGTTTTTCTCAGATTTTTTTTTTTGTAAAACACGTTTTTAGAATATATTATGTAGTTACCGTCTCTCAGGTCTATACCAAAAGTTATAATTTGTTTTCTGAATGCTACTTTTATGAAAAATTCCGTTCCCAATGGTCAAGCAATTTTCAAGTGATGAGAAGTCCTTTCGCTACAATTCACTAGGTATATTAGGTACTCATATAAATTAGGTAATAAAAGATAAATCTCCTGTTTTTCATTGTCAAGATAGTTTAACATAACTTACAAATACATATTCATATTGCAAAATGAATTAAGAATAAAAAATTGCAAATTGACGAGTTATCAATGAAAAATATTTTTGCATATAATTTGCATAGAAATGATGTAGTAAGGTATGTGTTAACGCCTTTCAAGTCGTTTCCGTGATTTATATAACCGAACGTACTAATTAATTTGATGTATTGCAAAATATGTTGCTCAGACGGAATCTTTTTGGCAATTAACTGTTTATTTAATATGGAGCAATTTTAGTACTTTAAGTGGTAGAGTTATAACAATTTTTTTTTATGAATTGTGTAATTAATATCTGTTGCATTTATATGTATTTATTTGTTTAAGTCGTATTTATCATAGATCGATACTCTTATAATGTACAGTTCTCATAAATTAACGTCCTGATCGATTTTTTTTGACTCTACTTATCAAGAGAAAATATTATAACAGAATAATAGATCTTATTATTATTGAAACTTTTATTGAATTTTCTATTGTAATGTTTTGTAATGCTTTGTATTATTGCGGAGATCTTTGCTCTCTTTGAAAAGAGCAAAGATGTGTCTTTTGATAAAACATTATTTCATAAAAAAAATTGAATCGATCAGCCATTGTGAGTATGTATTGAGCGCCTGTTATTGTTTATATCACTAAGGGGCGATTTTTCAATCCTTGGTTAAAATTTATCCGTCCAATAAAGTATTATACGAACATTTTAAAATTTCACCTGTAAACTGTCAAATACGAACAATTATAATATATTTTTGAAATGGTAGTTTAATACGTTATTCGATGAATAAGTTTTAACCAAGGATTGAAAAATCAGCCCTTAGTTATGTCTTTATATACATTCCCTATACCTAAGAGTACTGACTTATTATATACGCACCCAATTTCCATGTCACTGTTTCCTACCAACTATACCAACCCCATCATTCAATTCCGACCCCACACGCACACAACTTAAGAGTCCAATTTCTTGCGCGTTAACACATCAATTTAATTAATATTAGAATAAAGACGAAAGACCAAAAACCTGGTCGTGCAAGGTTAAAGCACAAATGATTGTACTGACATCTCATTAGCTTAGCGGCGTACGATATGCCTCGGGCACTATCTGTGCTTGGTAAGAGTTATAGGAGGCAGCGATAGCGGAAGAGTAACTTATTTACGCTCAAAAGAAAGTTTTTTTTTGTGTTGGAGAAAAGTGTGACAAGGTAAAAAAGTGTGTATACAAAGACCGAACTTTATTTGCTTTTTTGTGACAATTATATAATAATACATACCTTGATTTGATACCAAAACTGGCAGCCTTTACCGTAAGGAAGGAAACTTATAGTTTGATTAATTGTTGTGTAATTACTGTTATGTTGTTTCTGATCTTATTAATTTTTGTACAATTGAACATTTTTTCGCACATACCTTTCATCTATTATAATAGTTATTTCAGAGGCTCTACTCAGATTCACCTGGCGAAAGAATAATAATTATAAACCCTGTGCCACTCAGGTACCTACTAAACATATTTCTGAAATAATTTTGAAATCAGTTTAACAATCTTTTGTTTTTTCTCTAAATACATTCAGAAAAAGTCTTTCATCTTGATAATTAATTTAAGAATTTGAATCTGTAATCGCGTTATCCTACCACTTGGGCCACACACAAAGCAGAGTGGAGCACATATTTGTATTTTTGCCGATCAAAGGATCGTTGCGTATGACGGCCTTTTGAACTGATAATCAAATTAGCAATGCTTCCTTTTTGCACAAAAATGTGTCTATCAGAGGTATTGCTTGTAATATTGTTTTGTTTTCGTTCTGTTAACAAGCTTTGTGCGCGGCTTTTGTTGTGTTTGATGCAGTTTGGATTGTTGAAGGTTTTTTTATGTTTTGCACTCTACATTTGGCAGGTCAAGAACATACCTTATAAGGCTGCAACGGAATATTTTATGATTTTGACTTGGCGCAATGCAATAATTGACAAGTTGACAAGATATAAATTAAGCGTTTCTTGCATTTTTATATCAAATAAATTCGGAGACGTTTTATCTGTCTTTTTTATTCTTTTAAGGGCCGATTTTTCAATGCTTGGTTTAAAACTTATCCGTCCAATAAAGTATTACACGATAATATTAAAATGTCACGTAAACTGTCAAATACGGGCAATTAAAATACGTTTTTAAAATGGTTCTATATATTATTCGACGAATAAGTTTTAACCAAGGATTGAAAAATCAGCCCTTATTCATTCTATGTTTCCCGTTTATTCTAATCTTCAATATACTTCTATAGATACTATTCTAACATTAAATTTCTAATCATTATAAAAAAATCGTTCCATTTAATAATACTGTGTGTATCATTGTAAAATAACTATCCATTTTTCAATCATAAGCATTACATTAATTAAAAATGTACAGCCCGTATACAAAGCGGGAAGAAAATGAAAACACATATATTACGTTAAGTACAGTCGGCGTATAAATCATTCACAACCACGTACAGTCGCAACGCAATCTCAACCCCCGCTTAAGCTCTAAATTTTGTTACTTTACTGATTTAATGACGTCACAGCCCTATCGAATGTCAACTCATATCGCCCTCCTGTATAGAACAACCTATATGACAGTAGCATCTAGCTAATTTGAACTTTAAGTCTAGGTGATAAGGTTGATTTTTAAATGTTGGGCGCTGTATATAGGGTGTTCTAAAATTACTGACGCAATGCATAGGTTAGATATTTGAGTCACGCATACATTTTATGACTAATTCCATAACTTTGTATGTGAATTCGGGATCAGGTAGTGTTTACTCCCGTATCTCGTGATCTTGGGCCTGAAGGGATTTGCTGTAACGACGATTTGCCGAGCATCCTAAATACCTTTTTTCGGTTTGTATTTTATTGACACTTTAAACTGCTTATTTTACGGCATTGATTTTGTTAGTGTCTAGGATATTTGAAAATATATTTTAGGTATGATATTTCTTATTTGGGTGCTAATCTACATTGTTATCCTAGGTAGAGCATGGGTTTTCACTCGTGTGCTGCTTGAATATAAAAAAGGGTGTGTCCAGCTCACGTGTCAGAAGTGAAACTACTTTGGCAATATTCAAAGATACCAAAATCATCGCCTTACTCCATGACGTGACGGTATAACCATGACGCGACCTTGAAATAATACTTTCAACGCGCCTAAAGAAGTTTAACTCCGATTTAAAAAAGACCAATAAAATATATTCATTGTTCTTATATCACACTTTGCTTTTAAAACTGACATATTTTTTTCCACTTGAACCCTAGAGCTTGCATCAACATTCAAGAACTACTATCACTTCGCAAATTCCAAACCACAAAATTTTGCCATCCTTTCACTTTTGACTTTTAAACTTACATTCACATTTCAAGCACATAATTAGAAAGGACGATATTTAAATATTACATTAATTAACCGCTCATCAGCTCTAGACTCCATTAAAATATTGCAAATTAATATGACATATCAATAAAATTATGTAAAATTATAATAAATCCGATAATGCTCTCGCTTGTAATTTTGTATAATGCATACTTATATAGAGCTGTTACAACACGAACTGCGATTTTTTTTTAGTTCTTTAATTTTGCTGCTCTGTTTAATATTTATTTTATTGAAATTGCCTTTAGGCATTTCGCAGACTTCCAGCGGTGAAGGGAATCCCCCTTTTAATATTGATTACCCACAAAGCAGAAGAGTTTAATAAACATAATTTGTAAATATATTACATAGTTGTATATTTCTAGTATATTTTATCACTATCTTCAAATATTTTATAGGTATTTTTATTTTAACAGCTCCTAATTATATCGTACACATGTTATGAGGAAATGCTACACTAAACCTGCGCAAGCGCAGCTCTACCTATTACAATACGTTTGTTACAGATACCTAACCTTTGGTCTTTTCAATTGGAGTGAAAGGTACATCTAGGGTTTTAATAGTATAATGTAGTATAAAAGCCAATTATTATAGTCCAACATAAACTTATAGACTTCCTTCTACCATCATACGTGTTGTAACACTGATTCAGATTTATTAATTCTTCCAAGGAGTTCGAACCCAGTCAACCTAATCCCAAGTTAAATTTATAATTAAAGTTAAATCTATTAATAGTTATAATTTTGAATATTACTAACCAGTAGGTACAGCAACCAAGTATTCTTGTTTGTGACTTTAAAAAACAAAACTTATCTCTAGAACTAACAGAAAAAAAAATATATTAAAATAACAAATAATGAATCTTACGAAATACGAAAGCCCGCGGTTAAAACACAAACTATTATTATCTATTATTATTATTTACTCGACGCAGGACTCAAACTTAAACACATAGTTCCAATAATTTAACCACTTAATACACGTAAAAGTTCAATTTAAATGAACAGTAACATTTCGGCAATAACTTTGAAATACTTTTAACAGTATCTCTTTAGAATGGATTTTATTGTGAAATCAGCTTTGTAACCACGTTATAATTTGTTTTATTTAATTTCATCAGAATAAGATCTTTTGATAATGTAATTGTTACAAATTAGAAGAGATAACTGATATTTATAAACATTTTTAATTATAAGTACGACAAGCTCTTTTTTGCAAACTTAAAGATCTAACTTACGATATTAATTTTACAATGCTAATCTTAAATCGTGGTAATGAAATAATGAACTAATGTTATCACAGATATCAATAATAGTATCCGTAAGCTTATTTCGTATTTAAAATATGGTCTACTAGCTTTCCACCCGCAGCTTCGCCCGCGCAGTCAAAGAAAAACCCGCATAGTTCCCGTTCCCGTGGGATTTCTGGGATAAAACCTATCCTATTTCCCGGGATAAAAAGTAGCCTATGTCCTTTCTCGGGTATCAAAATATCTCTATACCAAATTTCATGCAAATCGGTTCAGTAGTTAAGGCGTGATTGAGTAACAGACAGACAGACAGAGTAACTTTCGCATTTATAATATTAGTATGGATGTAGGGTGAGCACAATTTTTTAAACCCCGATCCAGTACTTGCATGATTTTGGGTTTTATGACTCCACGTTCTTTAGATCGATTCTGAGACACATTGATGTCTTCCTTACTAAGTAATCGATTTTGTTATTCAATTACCATTTCCTTCAAATCTAATTAACACATCCACATATCATTTTGAAATACTCAAACGATGGTTAACTAATAGAACCTCAACGGATATTTGCAACAATTTCACCATTAACAAGTTAAACGCATTCCTTAAAACAAATGCTAATAAGTTGTGAGATATATAACTATTGCAAAAAGCGTGAATCACACGGTATTGCACTGGCTTTCGCAACACATTACCCTCTTTATTGCTTACCCAACCCCGCATGTAGTGTCCAGTTAACAGTTATGTAAGTCCAAATTGTTTTATTGTCACTTATGTGGTTTGAGGTATAAGCTTTTGATGTGAAACATCTACAGGCTCACTTGCAAACTGAATTGTTGACGTGGCGACGCTTGCCATGGCGACGGGTCGCCACGCTATACACATCTATAGGCTCACTTGTAAACCGAACGATGTTTCACATCTGCCAGGCGTCCCATGACGGCTCACATTTTTTTTGTTTACATTATAGTTTATACAGGATGGATAAATTTTAGTATTTTTGTTAGTTATTAAGTCTCTCTACTCCCCATAACCCGTTGGTCCACTACTTACGGGACATCCTGTATAGTGACTGGCTGTGTGATGTAATGTTGCTGTCTTCGATTGATAATTCTTATAGGATTATAAATCTTCTCTACCGAAAATAAAATTCTTATAAAAACGTTTAAAGATAAATTTATTAGCGACCAGCCTCGCGAAGCAATTGCTGACTGGCTCGGCTGAGGAAAATGACAGTACACGTCATTTATCTCTGCCCAGCCACGTCCAAACTGACCGAGCTGCTTTGCGCAACAATTGCTTCGCGAGGCTGCTTGCTCTGTAGGAACCCGCCTAAGCAATAAACGGACAAACGTGCTACATATCAATGATTTAAATATATGAATGTCATCTCTATAACTTTCAAGAAGTCTCCATTATGTTCTATGCTCTCTGCCAACATCAAACTATTTATTTATTTTTTAAACCAAAGTATAACACGCCTAAGCTTCCAATTTGCACCTTAATGTTTATGTTTCATATATGCGCTTTGATTTTTAACTCGCTATGGTGTGCCATTGACACCGTTACTGTGAACTGTCTGTTTTGGCGCATTTTTATTACGTATTTATGGTAATTTGCCCTTTTCTTTTGTAATTTCGTTAGAAAATAGTTCTTTATTAGGATTCATGGTGCGTTAAGTGGGTTGATCTGTTTTAAAGTGATGCGTATGGAAAGTCCATGTAATGTATATGGTAATATCGGTTAATTGTATTATTGTTATGGTCTTGTTTATTTAGGAAAAACATAGATTTGATTGTTTATAAAACATGAAAGCACTTTTTGTAGAGAGATTATTTTTTGATCTCAAATAAATCTGATCGAATCCAGAGCAAACAGTTACTTAACTATAAACTCGATAACATTATTACCTCACAGAATCGTAATGTATGATTAAATAATTTAAATTCTAACCACATTTGTTCCGCCATAAAATAGTCCTAAAATCGGCAATAACTATTAGGATACGCATTGAATACAATTTAAAATTGCTACATTCAATCCGCTTGCGAAACGTGAACATTAATCTTGTATCTTGTAGAAATATAAGTCTGTAACGCAATTGACGAAGTATTTTGAAATACAAATAATGGATTTTTTAACAGGTTTTCGTTTGTACTGGGGAGGAAAATATTCCTTTCGCCTATGGGGGTTTTCGAATCGGTGGTAAATGTTAAAAATATGTTATGACGATTCTAAAGTGCTGCAAGAAGAAGTCTAATTGAATAAATAAATGTTTGAATTTGATACCAATGATGTCTTAAAGCGGTTTGATATCCAGTGTGGGAAAGTAATACCTAGATAAAGCTCTACCATTTTTCCATACTGGAATTAATACTGCTAAAAGACATCGTGCCAACCTTCCAGGACTTATTAGAAGTCCCTCTGATACTATTTAAGGAAGTTGTGTATAGTATAAGTATAAAATGTTAAAAGAATGAAATAGTTTCGGTAGAGTAACGTTTAGAGACGCTGTACTATCCTACTGCTTTTCAATATTTAATTCTTAAAAGAAAAACATTATCTTTCTGTTACTTTTAAAATTTACCTATAAAACAGTTCGTGGCTATTTTTATTAAATTGATGTAGCATTATGTTTCAAGAACGATTGATGTTTGTTACATATTTATAATACGCTATTATTCAAAATCCAACTCAAAAATAGTATATTATTATTAAAGCGTTTAATGTCAATCAGATTATATTCAAAACTAGCGGTCCGCCCCGGCTTCGCCCGTGGTACATATTTACGTTTTCTCTACATAAAAACCATCCTCGTACTTCAAGGAATATAATAAAAAAAGAATTATCGAAATCGGTTCAGCCGTTCTCGAGTTATGCGCTTACCAACACATTTTGCGATTCATTTTTATATATAAGAAGATTATTAACATTTATAATATTATCTCTGACTGATTCGAGGTTAATGAAGAAACTGTATGCACATATTGTAATAAGGTTAATTAAAACTATAAATATCTTGCCGTTTAATTTTTTTATACTATACTATTAGTTTATTTTTTGAAGTGAAACATCTTTAGGCGCGTTGAGAGTAAAATTTCAAGGTCACGTCATTGCAATACCGTCACGTCATAAAGTAAGGCGACCATTTTGGATATTCTTTTGGATATTATATTTGGATCTATATTATCTTTGAATCTTGCTGAAGAAGTTTCACTTCTGACACGTGTGCTCTGCACACACGCTCTTTTTTATACAGGTATGTAGTTTATGTATTTCAATAAGAATAAATCGTGGGTTGATATTCTACGATTACCAAAATTTAATACAATGGGTTAACTCATACTAAGATATATATAATATACTAGATTTCCGCCCGCGGCTTCGCCCGCGCAGTCAAAGAAAAACCCGCATAGTTCCCGTTCCCGTGGGATTTCCAGGATTGCGTCATTTTCCCGGGATAAAAAGTAGCCTATGTCCTTTCTCGGGTATCAAAATATCTGCACACCAAATTTCATGAAAATTGGTTCAGTAGTTTAGGCGTGATTGAGTAACAGACAGACAGACAGAGTTACTTTCGCATTTATAATATTAGTATGGATTTATACTTCTGTTTTGACCTATGATATCTTCTTGTAATAAATGATCGTGTTATAAGTTAGTGGGTGGGGCAGATTCCGTTTATTTCAACAGGGATATTAATTGAACGACTTTGTAATATACGTTGAATAATAGTTCTGTCAGATGTGATAAACAATTTCTGCTAAAAATGTTATTCCCAAATCAACATAATATGTGTTCCTTTCGAATTCAGACTCAATCAAATTTTTATTGATTAAATCAGTAGACTTTTCTCAAAAACACATTTAAATCACTGAATTGGACAAAAAATATTGTAAACTACTAGTTCCACAGTATTTAAAATAAATGCTGATTCTAGCATATTATAAATAGTAACAGTGATTTCGATCTTTACCTGGATTTTTTTGGAAATTGTTATATGTATATGTGTATTATTTAAAGCATGAATATGGTGGCAATTTCAATTTATTTCCAAATAAATTAAATTATAGCAAAAAATACACATCATTTCAGTACTCACATATGATTTCTTTCTCAACCCTTCTAAAGTTCAATAATTACTATTGTGTTTAAATTTTAAAAATTTTATTGTATTTTTAAAGAATTTGTACAAAAATAATTAAAGAAAAAAAATCTCTCTGGACTATAATCCAGAGGTGGCGCCAACACCCTGTGATGATATATTAGGTGCCTTTAAAAAAAAACAATTCAATAATAAAAATAAACCGCTCCAAAGATGACTCACCTCTGCTCGATGCGTTTAACTGTTTAAGACCCTTTCTCCAAATGATACCGAAGCGATACGTTAGGTAATCCCAATATTACGTGTATTACAGATTCTCTTGCATTACCCAACACATTGGCAACAATTAGAGATAGTCATAATCTGTTTAATGCCTTATTTCAAATTAGTTTTCCTCTCGCTACTATAATCGTTGTGGAATCTTGTAATAAAATTGTAGGTTTCATGTTCTATGGAACGTTTAATATTTTCTTGGGTGCTCTACATTTCAGAAATATAATCGCAAATCAATTTAGATGTTCTTTAGAATATTTAAATCAGAGTTATATTTATATTAACTTGGACCAAAAACGAGATAGATAGTTGAATAAAAAGTTAGTACAGAAGTTGTGTTCGCATTTGGAAAGATATACTTCAAACGAAGGTCGAAGAAAAAAAACATTGGCTATTTTGAAATTATAGACAGGGAGCTACTAGTCTAGCATTTATGTATATGTATAGAATTGGCGGTATCCGTGGCTACAAATTGTTGACACCATAGTTAGGATTTAAAACTTACCAGATTCCTCAGTCGTCTTCATACCATGTTTATGTAATATTGTTGACATAAATAACATTTAATTACAACATATTCAATATGCCAGTGCAAAAGTAAACCTATCAAATAGCTTCAAAATTTACTTATAGTCTTATTTTTTGTTATTCTAGTAATAAGATATTCAACAATTGTAAAAAATGTACAAGACAATAAATTTTACATTGTAATTAAAGCTTAGAATACAATTGTATCATCAAACGATTCATCATCATTACGATTATAAAAAATAAAAGAAATTATTCTACATTTTTGGTACAATAAAATAATTACATAAATAGACAACAGACATATGGCCTCGTTCTTCCCACGGTAGCATACACACATCTTTGTTACAATGATATGTTATGATTTAATATTGATTTTTTACGTCTATAATAGAACCGTAGTCTAAAAGTAACAGAGGTAAAACTAGTAATTTGGTAAATTCGGGCGATCGGATAATTTATTCAGTATCTACTCAACAAATACCGATGTAAACTAAAGGCAGTCAATAGATAGGTTTTAATAATTTACAATACAACTACTTGTTTAGGCATAATAATAGTAATGAAACCGACGAAACTGAACCGAGTTCACTTTTAACCGATTGCATCGTATCTTTTTAAATGACTTGCTTCAAAAAATTTCTTTGGGTTAGTTTTAGCGTTGTAAACATTTAATTATATCTATTCCATAATAGGATGTTTATCAAAAGTTCTTTATGACATCATAAATACGAAAATACGCTAAAAGTCAAAGTTCAACACTCCTGCCCTATATATTCAATTGCAATCAGTCACGGTTGTCATTACATCTTAGTTAAGATGTTACATAATGTTAGATCGACTTGATAACATGAGTAATGTAGTTAAGGGGCTGGACAGCCCCCCTAGTCAAGTGGCTTTCTGTTAGCGTAGCGTTCAATAGAATAGACTACGAATGTATGAGATTGACGTAGGCTGTAGATAAACGTAAAGCTTACGTCAATCTCATACATTCGTAGTCTATTCTATTGAACGCTACGCTAACAGAAAGCCACTTGACTAGGGGGGCTGGTTTGTTTTGAAGTAACGATATACATATAACGATATATAATAGAACATGTTTATTTTCTATAGTAGTAAGTATATTTTGAAAGTGTAATTAATATTTTAGTTAATTATTTTTGATTATAGGGTAGATGTGTGTGCAAGTGATCAAAGATAATCTTTTGTGAATGTCCTACTAATATTATAAACGCGAAAGTTTGTGAGGGTGTGTGTTTGTTTGTTACTCTTTCACGCAAATACTACTGAACCGATTACAATGAAATTTAGCACACATATAGAGGGTAACTTGGATTAACACATAGGATAGGTTTTATCCCGGAAATCTCACGGGAACGGGAACTATGCGGGTTTTCCTATGAAAACGCGGGCGAAGCCGCGGGCGGAAATCTAGTATTTAATATGTAAAGAATGTATGTCTAAGTTTATTGAGTTTAGTAAGATTGCATTAGTTTTAATATCAATAAGCTGTTTAGAAATTTAATAATATTTTCTTAACGATCTGATAATGTTTAAAACGTTCTACCAAATTAAATAACAATGTTATCTGTATAAAATATCTATAGAATTGAGAGCACACCAAATATTGTCATTGCACAGATTTCTTAATACTTCTGATCAAATAGAAATAAAATATTTCATAACAATTATTTTTATAAAAATAATCTTAAATAAATTTATCTTTATAACATTTTTTCTTTCAGCTTTCCGACTACATCTTCACCCGTCTAGTAAAATAAAAACCCCCATAGTTCCTGTAGGATTTTCGGAATAACACCTATCTTTTATCCTTTCTCAGGTCTCAAGCTATTTTTCTACTAAATTTCATCAAAAATGGCTAAGTAGTGTAGGTAGGACAGACCGACATTGATACTTTAATATTTAAAATATTAGTAGACATATAGACGTTATATTTTTATTGAGTAAATAGAATGTAGGTATATAGCACAAACACAACTGCTTTCTTTATTAGGATATAAGCAACATTCAGGGGCTGCTTTCCATACTTGGTGAATAATGATTACAACTGGCTTTAATTATGCTATTACCAATTAATATTTTTTTAGTTCACGCTTCAACTTGTTTCACAAGTTTAAAATTTGAGAATTCTGTTGTGTAAATAAATATACGGGTATATTGATATTTCGATAAATATTATATTTTAAATGATGTACAGCTATTAACCATGATTAAAACGTCTTAATATTTGTATTTGTTTTCAAAATGTCCCGAAACTTCCCTTAAATTAAAAAAATATAAAAAATATATTTTTTTAATTTAAGGGATGTTTCGGAAATAATAAAAAATAAGTAAAAAATACTTATACACAATATAATATGAATAAATAATGTGATATTTTAAATGGATTATATTGGTCGCTACCTACTAGCCCCGGCTTCACCCGTTTGTTTTTGTTCAAGTATTTAACCGTCAATATGTTAATTCAATCAGATTCAAATCCAAAAACCGAAAATTATTACTAAAATCTGTTCAACCGTTTTGGAATTATAAGTTGTGACTTACCCGACTTTCTTTTGTAAATACCTATTAAATATTGATATTATTTTTATTCCAACTTTCTTAATAATCAAAATGATAGTACATATAATCGACTTTATTAGAGGAGTCTAAATAATAATTCTTATATAATATGAATGAGCACCTTGAAAAGAGCCTATAAAAACTTATTTACATAACCATTCAGTGAATGTAGTATGCTTGTATGGTATTCGATTTTATGTTTCCATTGCACTTATTTGAAATGATTATTATTTTATTACTTAAAAAAACTATTAATATGGAGTTAAGACAATATTTTAAATAGGTCACACAAATTTAACTTTTTTAATCATTACTGTTAATACTGATTATAACCTTGTTATCTGTGAAGAAAAGTTTACGATTGCCAACTTTTTGATGATATTACTATGTTACATATTCTAATTTATAGCTATTTTTCATTTCGGTGATAGTTCAACAACATTACTTGATAATAATATTATAAAGGCGAAAGTTTGTAAGGATGTATGGATGTATGGATGTTTGTTACTCTTTCACGTAAAAACTACTGAACCGATTACAATGAAATTTAGCACACATATAGAGGGTAACTTGGATTAACACATAGGATAGTTTTTATCCCGGAAATCCCACGGGAACGGGAACTATGCGGGTTTTCCTTTGCAAACGCGGGCGAAGCCGCGGGCGGACATCTAGTTACTTGATATTTACGTAACATAGAATATAATATTCCATTACGTCTTATGTAGCAATCACGCGTATATTGACAAAAACATTTTCTTAAAGGTTTAAGTTTGACTTGTCGTATATAAAGTACGTCAAAAGTCGTAGTATAATGGATACAAACAGTTAAACCTTTCCCTGACGAGATGATCTCAACGTTATGCGAATGAAAGTTATTAGAGCGTAAGTGTACGTCTGTGCGTCACACATATCTATATTGTAATATTATCCCACTGCAAAAAGGAGTAAATTGTATAATATTTTAATGTTTGGTTAGAAAGGAGTTGTATTTAACATTTTCATGGTTAAAAAAACAAATTTGCAAAGGATTTTTCAATTCATCTCTAATATTATTAATTTAAAAGTAATTCTGTCTCTTCGTCCGTCTGTATCTTATTCACGCTGTCATCACCCATTTGGATGAAATTAAAAATAAGTTAAGACATGGGGTTGTTTTTCATCCCGGAAATTTCATTACGCGAGTTTTCCTCGCGAGCGAAGCTTCGTTAGTTTTAAATAAATCCGCATGAGAATCCGCAGGGCACAACTAATAGATCATAAATAATGTTATATCGTAACTTGTCAATAGAAAAAATTGTTTTTTTAACCATAAATAATATTTTATAGTTTTGTTTTTGTAAAATACAAGTAGTAAATTATAGATACATAGGTAGATAATACTTTATTGCACACACACAAGATTTACATAAAACACAGAAAAAAACACACAGATGCAAAATTATAGTCCTATAAAGCAAATGTATAGTCCTAATAAGAAAAATGATTGATTTGACAATAATATATCTCATAATATTATTGTCAAATCAATCATTTTTCTTATAGAGGAAAATATATAAAGAACTAGCTTTCCGCCCGCGGCTTCGCCCGCGTTTTCAAAGAAAAACCCGTTCCCGTAGGATTTAGAAATCCGGATTTCAGGATTTCCGTAAAACCTATCCTATGTCCTTTCTCGGGTATCAAAATATCTCTATACTAAATTTCATGCAAATTGGTTCAGTAGTTAAGGCGTGATTGAGTAACAGACAGACAGACAGAGTTACTTTCGCATTTATAATATTAGTATGGATTGTTCGAATCCGTACAAAGCTTACATTAGACATCAACGAGAGGCAAGACACAAATCTCCAGCTTTATTGAAAAATACAGATTCCTACTTTCTATTTTGATTTTGAATGGGTTTTTATGGTAATTATAACAGGATTTAGTGTAAAATTACTCTTATTTTGTACGAAAATAAAAATATAATAGTATTCATCAATAAAGGCATGAAATTATTATTACAATTAAATATGTGAATGGTATTAAAGCTGAATAAAATCTGGTTTTTATTTGTTATAAAGAAAAATTTATTATTATAGTACTTTTGCATTAAAGTATTGTAGTAATTCAATAAATAAACTTTATGTATATAATGTATAAAATATTATTAACTGACCTATACTGCGTACCTATTGCTTAGTAAAAATAAAAAATTTTTTGCTCTTCTAAAATATTTATCTTCAAGTTTATAACAAATATGCCTAATTTAAATTATTGTTTTAATCTGCATATTTTAATATATTTATATTGTTTGAAATAACAATAAAAATTTAAATTATGTTTTTTTTTGAGGTCAAGCTGTAATCATTTTATGGTGTCTTGGTATTTTCTATTGAGAAATTTGTTCCAGTTACGAATAATTTGAGTAATAACTTTTATATTATTTTCTTTGAATTTAATGTTTTACTAATAGTATTTTATTGTGTTTGTTATCACAACATAGTATAAAACAAAGTCGCTTTCTCTGTCCCTATGTCCCTTTGTATGCTTAAATCTTTAAAACTACGCAACGGATTTTGAGGCGTTTTTTTTAATAGATAAAGTGATTCAAGAGGAAGGTTTTAGTATATAATTTATTAGGTTTTAGACAAAGCGGGCGAAGCTGCGGGCGGTAAGCTAGTTAAATATAATACATTTATGTGCAAAAATATGTAAATGCTTTTGTATGTATATTATATAATAATAAGCTCCATCATTTAGTAATTTATGTATTATATAGAAAGTAAATTGCGTATTTATTTGGAACACGATCATTTTGTGCAATTTTATTGAAATTCGTTCAGCAATTCATGCTTAATTGAATATTAAACTTTCACATTCACATGGGAATATGTTACATTGGTTTATAAGGTACCTTTTTATAAATGAACTAGCGGTCCGCCCCGGCTTCGCCCGTGGTACATGTTTACGTTTTCTCTACATAAGAACCATCCTCGTACTTCAAGGAATATAATAAAAAAAGAATTATCGAAATCGGTTCAGCCGTTCTCGAGTTATGCGCTTACCAACACATTTTGCGATTCATTTTTATATATAAGATAAAATATTAAACATTTTTATGTTGTTAGTTATAAATTTGGTCATTTTTACAAAAATAAGTAGAATTGAAGCTTAAGTTTTTACTGAATATTCTTGAAGCTCTATATATCCGACGTTGTATGTCGGTTTTGAAGAAATAAATTGCTCAAACATGTTTATTTATTTCCATGGGTATTATGCGAGCAAAGCTGCGAGTTAATACTAGTCTTTATATGTTAAATACCAACATCGCAACTCATTGTGTATTTTTCTTATGCATTAAAAATTAAAAGAGACTTGGTGATAAGACAAAATCTGAAACTACATGTTTCAAAGACAAAAATAATACCTAACTATTTATTTAAAGGCCTGCGCAGACGAGGTTTTTTCCCCCGGGTACTTTTTTGTCCCTCGTAATATGTAAGGAATCTATATTTATTTAATCATGGAAACAATCTTCCAATATACATAATTTACCTAGGTACATAATATCGTAAAGAAATTTCCACACTCAACATAAACTCAACCAAAACTGCGAAAACTGCATCCACGTTTTCACTATTAAGTCATCGGTTGATTGAGATCACACATGACCGTGCCATTGACCCCTGACAGTACAATAGAGCCTGCACGACGTGTCGTTTGTACAGAGCAGCTGACAACAGAGACTGAATTATTGGTTTAGTATTTGATTGATCTGTGGAGTTAGGAGAGTCAACGTTTCAATTAAAAACTTTTTAACATAATAATGCTTCTGTGACGGTAGGAATGTAAAATGTACCTACATTGCGTATAAATATTGAATTTCTAAGTGTTTTATAATTAGTACTTGAATTCTATCTGAGCTGTACTGTATAATATCTATTAAGAATCGGTTAAATAATAAAAGATAAATAATTTGTTAACTCTAACAATACACAAAATATATAATATAGTGTATTATAAAGTTGATAATATTTTATTTTAAAGCACAATTTGCTTAAAGCGAATGTAATGGATAAAATCAATTAAAACAGTGTGCTCAATTAATTACTTTTACTTTTTTAAATGTCTTCTCAATTATATATTTAGTATTAAAAAATATCTTAAATTAACAAACATAATTGCAATTAGTAACACTTTTATCTCGTAAAGCTTTATTGCAATAATAATTAATGTTTACAATAAATTCTGTGTTAAAACGCAATCAAATTAAAGTAATTTCAATTAATATTTGTTATTTTTCTAATATTTTTATAAATTTCAGACAGCAGTAAATTTTAAGTATTTGTATAGGAAAATACACTAGCAATAAAACCTAATATATTTATATTAAAAATAATATGATTTACAAATATTGTGTTACTCTCTAGTACATTATAACCTATATTCACTTGACATGTGTGTGAATGATGGTTTATAAGAACATTTATTACTCCGGTAATAATGCTAATAATCGTAATAAGAATATAAGTATAATCATTGAAACGGTCTAATATCAATTTAGAAAATTTGCTTATCATCCCAAGAGCAATACATTATGGGCTAATGTAATTCAAATTAATATGATTGTATTGTAAAATGACTTTCGCTATTTATATGTAGATTGTAATGAGTGAAGAGCCAACTTGATAGTACAGATAATTAATATAATAAGGCTTAGAATATTGAGAGTATTACGTCATATTGTATGTAATGTAAATATGTAAAGTTCAATGCATTCTCAAAAAATTATTCAAGTTATGACAGATATTTAACACATTTCTGCACTGCTTCAATTCTTCTAGTAAACTCAATCTGTTAAATCGATAAACGCAACTCATTTGACTTAAATCTCTTAAAAAATAACTCTATTCATACATACTTATGACTATATGAAGTTTAAAACAACTTATCGACTTTAGTAAAAAAGATGACAAAAACTGATAATTTCCCATAATGTACAAGTTTTCCTCCTATTACATAATGTTAAACAATTTCTCAGTAATCCAACACAGTATGGACTATAGATATCAATATTTTACATTGAATATTTGACTTGCCAAGTCCCGTACTTTCCGCTAGAATAATTTGAGACTTGATCTAGATGTATTTCAAAATATACGCTTCCTTGAATGTAATCGAAAGTCATAATTTATTATTTTATTTTGTGATTGTTGTGCATCGTGATTCGCTGTTATTTAAAGTGAACGTGTTCTGTTTCTTAATATGATTAGGCTGAAATAAATCTTCATACATTACTTTTTTTGAGGTAATGAGATGGGTTCTCTGTCTGCGTTTGTAGAGTTATTCTTATACTAGCTGTCTCTGCAAACGCTGTTCTGCCTTACTTTTACCTTAGTGATCTAAGGGGTATGAAAAATAAATGTTAGCCGATCTTAAATCTACTCAATGGGCAGAAAAAATTTAATGAGAATCGGTCCAGCCGTTTCGGAGGATTACGGTAACTAACGTTGTGACACGAGATTTATTTATATAGGGATTGTGAAGAAAAAACACTATTATTTTGTGTTGTTACGCTTTAATTCAAAAACTACTAGTTTTTTATAAAAGGTTTTCATCTGTTATCATTAAATTTATTTTATACATCGCCTTATGTAATTATGATAATTAAGAAATAAATGTAAAACAAACATTTATAATTTATGTAAAATAACGAATATAATCATAAATCTATGGCGCTATCGATATGAGGAAATAATGAAATATAATACTGTTGATCTACCAAAGCGTATTGGCTCTAAAGTAAAATTCCTTACCTTTCGAAACGGATATAATATTATGGGTGTTACACCACGTTGAGCGCCTCTTTGGTACAGTGGTTGACACGTGAGCGTAGAACCGAGGGATCCTGGGTTCGATTCCCGGTGGAGATGAAAAAAAAATGTCTCGGTCTGGCAGGACACAGAAGGCTGATCACCTAGTTGTCCCTAAAGAAAATCGATCAGTGAAACAGATGTATAATGCATCTGCCCCTTACCCCACTAGGGGACATGGGTCTTCACTTTTTTACATCATGTTAAGCTTAGCTAATGGGAAATGGAAGATTTTTTCATGAAGTCTTACTATTAAGGCGATATTTTTGAGGGTGAACAGATGTTTTAGTTTAAACATAAAAATATAAGAATGACTAATCGGTTCTGAATGAAATTTGGTATAGAGATAGATTGTCTCTATATCCCTATGTATACTGAAAACTTTAAAACTACGCAAGGGATTTTGATACGGTTTTTTCAATAGATAGATTGATTCAAGAGGTAGGTTTTAGTATATAATTTATTAGGTTTTAGACAAAGCGGGTGAAGCCGCGGGCGGAAAGCTAGTATATTATAAAAGCGAAAGTGGATGGATATTATATGCATATACTACTCTTTCACGGAAAAACCACTGAATGGATTTTGATAAAACTTAGCAGTGTTGTAGTTTAATACAGAAGAACACATGAGCTGTAGAAATTCTAGATTTCCCGAGTTCGTCGGTGAAACCGCGTGGAAAAGCTAGTTTCGTATATTTCGGATGGAGAGGTGCGGTCTCTGCTCGTTTACCTTGCTCTCACAGAAGGAATCTTTAAAGATAATTACAAATAATTTGGAAAATCCAAAAGTGCACGCCTCATAATTTTTTTTAATAAATATTTATTAATTATTATTTTTGTTTATTTAATAACAATTAAACCACATCGAATCAGACCCTGAAAAATGAAAGGGTTCTATTCCTGAGCATACTCAAGCGTAAGAGAAAAAAAAAGACTCGATTAGTAAAGTATTTCAGTCGCTATCGTGTTAACAAGAAAAAGGATCCGCACATACAGACACACGGACGTCCAAGACAGAACTTTTTTAAACTGTTTTTTAACTAGTTTAAATAACAAAAATGACATCAAAAATATCATGAACGTTAAAAATAGTGTTTTTTCTTAATATGTGTGTGTATGTATTATCTTACAAGTGCAATGTATGATACATAAAGACATTTTAAGTTTGAAAAATCAGATGTTTTGCGCGAAGTGACAGTAGTACCCACCTCAACGCTTCGCTTATGAGGCGTGCAATAGATAATCTTATGCAAGCTATAGGATGGATGCCGATCTATGTCAAGGGGACGTAACTGGAGTACTTAAATAGCGGTAATTACCAGTGTGATTAAAATATATATGGTGAATGGTGGTTATTAAATGGCCATTTTTGTGATACAGCTCTTCTTTGTATCATACAGTAATTGCAGCTATTTTTAAGATTGCAAAAGATTTATTTTTGTTTCACTTTTAGTCAAATTGTTTGACCAGTTTTTCCTCTAACTTCTTCATTGTTAGTAATAAAAATAAATAAAACATTATTTATTAATATTTTTTTATTACAATACTTGCTTAAAATATAATATCTAAAAAGTCTTTGAGATAAAACTTTGCTCTGGATCTTACAATGTATACTTATGCCTATGTACCTTCTTATGTTTATGTACATAACAAAGTAATCGACGTTAAAGCATATAAGAAATAAACATATAATCGATTATAATCAGACAATGGACCAACAGAAGCCTACACTGTAGATCGTTGATAATCCCTAACCTTACAAGTCGGCTCTTTTATGTCCGAGGTGCTGATACAATTAATGTGACATAAAAAAATTAAATTAACCCATATTCCAAAAAATAAATCTACTCATACAATACTTAAGTACTAACTTAATTCACACTTAACTCTTTCGTAGATTATTACAATAATAATGCAACATAATCATTACATAATTACAAGAATTATAATTCATGTAGATGCAAATTTATTATTCATATGTAATAGTGGTTTGCATATTTTGTTTTCGTGTTAAAGTTAACATTGACATAAAACAGGTAATTCATGAATTATGTTTTGTATAATTTTTTTAGTTGAAGTTTTTACTCCATTTTTCCATTTTTACAAACATGTTTATTAAAACTTGTGTTCGGTTTTACTTATACAAATGAAAGAATTTTTTAACGGAATTTAAACGCGATTTATTCTTATATATGTATCGCTATGTTTTTGATAATTTGCAGAGATCATGGTCATGGGGAGACTACAATATCTATACTAATATTATAAAGCTGAAAAGTTGGTTTATTTGTTTGTTTGAACGCGCTAATCTCAGGAACTACTGGTCCGATTTGAAAAAAATATTTCTGTGTTAGATAGCCCTATATAGTATCGAGGAAGGCTATGCTATATTATATCATCACGCTAAGACCGGAGCAATGTGGGTGAAGCCGCAGAGCACAGCTAGTCATTAATATAATGAACAAATCGCGTTCAAAATCCGTTAAAAAATTTACTTATAAGCATTGTATTATTCTACTATTAAAAACTAAACTACTATTCTAAACTTCATCTAAATCTTACTTTTAAACTTTCGCATTTATTATATTACTTGTATTATGGAAACAGCGAATAAAAACCGGTTGTATTTGATTAATTATTACATATCAACTTTATTTTATTCGTTGGATGTTGCTTATATATAAATGACAGAGTATTCATATTACTTAGGTATACTTGATACTTATATATTGTTCAATAACACCAAAACTACTGAATCGAATTTTCTCATACTTAGAAAGCTGATGATCATATTATCTTCTTTATTTTGGATATTTTTTGCTTGGCCTGAAACAATAAAAAAGCTTTAAACACAAATACTCCTGAAAGTCAGAAATTTTAAATTTGTGTTATGAATTATGCTTCACAATAATTGACTTGATGTGTCTTTTTCTTATTTTCCAAAACGTAAGTAGTTTTTGCCAAATTTATATCTTTATAGCCTTTTACATGTGACCCAGATTTTTATATATAAGATTGCCTAGCAATACACCCGGTGTTACGTAGTGTGAAGGATGCATGCAATAATAGATTATCTTATATTTTGTAACCATGACGACCCTGGATGATAACTGGTTCTGTGTCGAATATTTAATTATTTCATTAAAATGAAAGTAAATAGTTTTGATGAGATATCTTTGTCAGTTTGAATATGCGAATAAACCAATTATGATTGAGAAAATATGATGAGAGATAATGCGATTCGTGTTAGTCCAAAAATACCTCTTACAATAATTTTTGCGTACAATTGATATGCTGATAGACAAAGAGACACACAATTAAATTTATGCTTTAAAATACAATAAAATTTATGTATAAAATAAAATTAAAATTTTCGAGTGTACTATGATGAAAAAATGCTGTTTTAATTCGGTTCAACGGTATTGTGTACATACTGTGTTCAACGGTAAAAGGTAAATAAGAAAATTATTTCAAAAATGATACAAAATTTGCAATACATGCTAAACTGTCAATAAGACATCCTAAGGCGGCCACTGAAAATCAGTGATGACACACTGAGTGGTTGGCCTAATTATGGCATATATGTATTTTTTAAGTTCCTTTTTTTTCATCTAAATTGTATCTTTCTTTTTCATAATATGTCCATAATAAAGTTATTTCATTTCATTTCATTTCAAACTGTCTCCACACCATAATTCTTACAGTTAAGTAAAACTAGTTAACAAGGCTAGTAAAAGCTCAAGATTATTTGGTTCAATAACAGAAAACCTGCTTTCCTCAAGGTTGGGGTCAAAATTTTAAGTAAATTATGGAGTTTAAGTCGCCAACTTAACTATCGGATGTAATCAACATGCACGCATAAATTATGGTAAGTCGTCTGAGAATTATTTCAAGGTTTCTAAATAAAGATATCGCGACTAATACAAATTCTGATTCACACATTATATTATTTTAAAATCCCAAAGACTCAGTGATTTGTGAACTGTGAATTTAACAAAAGACAACAAATTTTCAGATAAACATACATAAAAATTATATCCTAAAAAAATTATGATTATTATTAGTGTAATTCTGAATTATTATCACTTAATCTTATAAAAATGAAGTCCCGTGTCCCCTAGTGGGGTAAGGGGCAGATGCATTATTCATACATCTGTTTCACTGATCGATTTTTATTTAGGGACAAGTAGGTGATCAGCCTTCTGTGTCCTGCCAGACCGAGACATTTTTTTATCGTCGTCTCCACCGGGAATCGAACCCAGGACCCTTCGGTTCTACGCACATGCGTCGCCACTGTACCAAGGCAGCGGTCATCACTATAGGGTAAAAGCCGGATAGTTGCGCCAGTGGGATACTTGCCGCAGTTTCGAATACACTATGTTACGGACATTAGTGGCAATAACGCTTTACTATAGTTGTAAGTACCCCTCCCGCAGACCTCAGTGCCACGTCAATCGTTTGTGTAGACGCACGCGTTTCATCTGTGCGAGCGAAATTGTTCCGCGGTGAAACTTCGATAGGCGTTGAAACTATATTGGTAAGTCATTTGTATTGAATATTTTTGTTACTAATTGTGATTTCAATATAGTTTATGTTTCTTTGCGTGCATTAGACTTTAAATTATACTGTAAATTACATTTTATTGCAAAATATTGTTGATTTATTTCGCAAATAAAAAGGGCAAGTATCCGTATCAAAAAGGATAGTCGCCTTAGAAACTTGTGCGGATAGTTGCTCTCGGGGCAACTATCCGCAACTACAAATTCTTTCACTAGCAAATATTAATATTATTGCGTTTTTATTGGTAATAAGGCATCTCCGTGCCGGTACAATATTCATTTCGCTAATTTTTTATTTAACTTCCAGGAAAATACCCTGTCCTTGATTTTGAAAATGAAAAAAGACTAGTGACTCATATACTAAAGCTCGGAGACCCAGGATTTCCTCCTGAAAGAAATACAATTCGTCAGCTAGCTTACCAGTTTGCCGAAAATTTGGGGTTAAAGCATAACGGCTGGGCCACAATGGTTAAAAAGCTTTCTGGAAAGAAATCCCGAAATAGTTTTGAGGCAAGCTGAGGGTTTATCAATTGAAAGAGCGAGGGGTCTCAACAAGAAGACGTTGCAAAATTTTTTGATCTACTTAAATAGATTGAAATAAATTTGTTTTTATTTAAAAAAATATTGTGAGGCATCTATCCCCTCACGAGGCAAGTATCCTCTGAAGTATTATTTACGATAGGCAACTATCCGCTAGATTAGGCAACTATCCTTCATTTGAGAGGTCAAATAAAACAGGATTTACTCAAAACCTTTAATAATTATGTTTAATAAAATAGGCTAATATGATGGTTTAAAGACCTATCTTTTGATATACATGTTTCATTATTCTTATTAAGTACATAATTTTTCATAATATAGCTTTTTTGAAAAGTGGCGCAACTATCCGGCTTTTACCCTATAGAGCGTTTTTTATAATGATAATTGCTGAACCTACTTCGTCTGTTTTTCATAAAAGCTTCGCTCGTATTAGTCAAAGCCTGAAGTAGATATATATATAACTTACCTAAATATTATTACTACGTAATACCAAAAAGTTTTTTTTTAATCTAAGATAGATCTAGATTCATTAAACATGAACCACATTTTTGGTAAAGATAATACAAAGATAGAACAATTATAATATAAATTTCGTATTATTACACCATGAGAAGTAGGTCTAAAGATATTTTGGAGCGTGGCAAAATAATAGTGTGAACAATCAAACATTAAGAGACTTTACATATTTAAATGTTTGTTAAGAATTCATAATACCATCGACTCGTTTTGGTATTTTAAGAATAAAATTATTGGAATTATCTGTATGGATACTGTTATTGAATTCCGCTAAGTTATTATTTTTGATAATATTGTTTTCACGTTGCTCTATTTATTTTCTGTCATTTCTTTCTGTGTATAATTTATATTAAATACAAAATTAAATTCAATGTTCAATTAATGGTATATGTACCTGTAATTAATAGCCAATTTAGAATGATATTTTTAGTACGAATTCTATATTATGTTACAAATTGAGCTACTGTTGGTATGTCTTTAAATAAAAAAATTGGTACATATTATATTTCTTTTCATAGAATATACTTTATTACCAGCTTTACTATTCTATCTATTTTATTTGTATCCATTAATTAACATGAATACAATTTTCTCTATTTTACGTCGTTCATGATGTTTTCATGGCGAAATGTACGCTACGTAGCTACTTCTTCTATAAATGGAGAAAATATAGATTAATATTGTTATTTCTTCCTTTCTTATGCGTACTAGTAAGGAGTGGAACAATCTTCTGGCTTCCGTTTTTCCCAGAAACTACAATCTGGATTTATTCAAGAGAAATGTGAATAGACACTTATTAGGCAAACATGCTCCATCCTAGACCACGCTTGTCGCTTTCCATCAGGCGAAGCGATGGTCAAATGCTTGCCTAATCCTAACATAAAAAAAAATTCAGGTGACATCAATTCTTTATATAATCAAACCAAATATTTTATCATCTACATAAAGGCAGTAAGTGTTCAGATACATTATAGAATTATATATTTTTGTAAAATAATACTCGCGTTAAATCACACAAGGCACCTACATTTAAGTAGAATTGCAAATACTTCTAGGTCAGAGGAAGAATAAAAAATGTCCCAAGATACCACCATATTTGTAGCATGTAAATGCGTAAACATGTGACGTGTTACATGTAATCTAAAGCCGGCTACTCACCTACCTGCCGCAGGGGCAAAATTGGAACAATTTCGGTTGCACAGCGGTTGGAGCAATTTCAGTTGTTCTCTAAATTGCCCCTGCTTGCCTATAGACATTACAATTAAAGAGACAATTAAGGGTGTAATATTGCCCCTGCTGCAGGTACGTGAGTAGCCAGCTTTATACATGTATCGTATAGTATGGAACAAGCAAAATACTGAGTACTGACCCATTGCCCAACACCTATCATATGATCTGCTTCTACCAGTTTTATTTTATTATATGTATATTAAATTATATCAAAGACTGCGTAATTGTTGCACAAACTCCTTTCTAGTACAGTCGCGGACTTAATTTTAATGTCAAAAACTTTTGGTACACTTCCGCTCGAAAGGATTATTTGTTTTATTATATTTATGATGCGTTTGGAAATAATTGCACGGAATTCAGGTTAAGTGTGGCAAATTTCAGTGAAATATGAATATTAAAACAAACGAATATTTTAAATTTTATAATTTATTTATGAATTTGTAAGACTTAAATCGTGAAATTAAAATTTAAACATTAAAAGTGTAAGCCTTTAAAGAAATATTTACAAACATTAGAGTTTTTAATTAGATTTGAACAGGTACATAATTGAATACCTAATATAAATCAGCTCTTATCTTGTAATTTTTTTATGTTTTTAATAAAAATACTAATAAAATTAATCATAAATTCATACAAGCATTTAATGCAAGCGACCATTAATTTAAGATATGTAAAATCATGTCTGAAACACTAAATTCGCGATTTTATCTATATCACTAGAAAACTCAAAAATATTTAGATTAAAGACACATTGTAAATAATTGATATCACCTTCTCTTTTAAAGTATTCCAAGAAAGTGCATTAAGATAAAATATTAATACAGATTTAAATTCAGAGGTTACGAGCACACTTTATTCGTAAGCAACGTTCGTCCTCTGGCCGCGGATGGTAAAAGGTACGGCAGATTACTAGCTATATAAGCGGTTGCCATTCTTGGACACACCACATACCTTCGAGCTTCCACAGTGATCGCATCAATATGGCTAAGTGGACCATTGTAAGTCGGAATGCAGTGTTGTGATCCTTAGTGTACAGTGAGAGTGTTTAGATCAATTGTGTCCTTTGGTTCTGGAGTGCAAATTCAGTTCAAAATTTCAATCGTAAAAATCATATAATTTTCAAAAATTCTAAATAACCTCTCTTAAATAAAACTTAAATTAAAATCGCGTTAAAAAGACCGCTAAAAAGTGTTTCACAGTGTTCTTATAAATTTGTTTTGTCAACAGGTCGCATTGGCATTAATCGGCTGTGCCGTCGCCGAACCCCCCGTGGGCTACAGCTACTCCGCCCCGTCCTACAGCCATGGCAGCTCTGGCTCCGTGCTCAGCAGTGGAGGCCACTACTCCTCCGTGCCAGTGGGCCACCAGAGCTCAGAGGGCTACCACATCGACCCCCATCTATTGGAAAAGATTCGCCACATCATCCTGAAGGATGAGATCCAAAACCAGGCCTACCAGTCCTCCAGTTCCGGCCATGGCATCTCCCACGGAATCTCTTCCCACTACGGCCCACCCGCCCCCGTCTACGGCGTGCCCCACGACAGAATCGTCGGCGTCGAACTTGAATCCCTCCAACAGGGCATCCAGGTCGCCCAATACCACCAAGCCGTCGAAGACTACTCTGGCGGATACGCCGGCGGCTACTCCGGCGGTTACTCCGGCGGTTACAGCAACGGCGGATACTCCAGCGGTCACGGCGGATACTCCAGCGGTCACGGCTCGGCCGGATACTCGACCATCGGCGTGCCCTCCGGCTCCTACGGCGTCCCCTCTGTCTCGTCGTCCTACGGCGTCCCCCACTAAAAAAATAGTCAAACTTGTGATCGAAATGTTAACTGTATTATATTAGTTAATAAGTTTCTGTAAATAAAAAACTATCTTTTTATAGCCCGTTTTTGACTTGCGCAAGGTAAACGCAAAACCCATACATGGTAGTCGAAAATACAATTAGCGCGAGCGAATGCATCGCAAGGCCTCACTAATGATCGAATTAAGATGTCAATGAAAGATGTTACGCAATTCACTTTTGTTTTAAATTCACTTTTACTTTCACGAGAGCCGGTTCGGCCGCTAAATAATTCAGTACAGTAACAGATTCACATCCTTGACGCTATCGTTATTATATCACAGATGTGATTTTGATTGTATTTTTACATAATTGCACAAGGATTATCGATATTAGAAACCCGTTCGGGGTCGCTTGCGCCATCGTAAGCGAAATTATAGCCATAATACTACTTCCATAGTGATGTAGGTATACAGCTATGATGCACTTTCTCCCGAACCGAAATGGGTTATGCAAGCATGTGGTTATGTTGACCATGTAAATCGCAAGTTCGATTTCGAGCTTTCGAAAGTATATCGAGACAAAAAATTCAGCAGTTGCGTAAACTGGTGCAGATTGGGATACGTAAGAACCTGATGCTTTTCAACCCACTTTAGCGTTATTCGAGCGTTGCTTTCTCGTTTTTAAAGGCCGTATGATCAAACAAATGTTCACAAATTATAGTTACATAAAATTTTCGTAATTTTATTTGATTTGAAATAACTTTAAGTAAATTAAAGACTGGTACAACAAGACAAAGGACAAGGGAAATTAATTTATCCTGCGCATAAATTTCATGTTGTCCATTTTGATAATGACCAAATCACTATGATATAAACTTATTCCTCTTACTAAACAACTAATGTTGTGTGTTGTTATAGGTAATTCTCAGAATAGTTAAGTTTCAAAAACAATCGGAAAAACAATATTATGTAGGTACTTACAAATTTTCCTAAGAGTTAATATATTTACTACAGCTGTGTAAAAAATACTCATATTTTACGAATATATTATGCATAAATTGTTAATTTTTAAATTTACCATATAATTGATGACTTTCTTTACTTCCGTACAGTCCATGTAATAAATCACATCGCAACGAAAGGCAATGAGCATGAATCACGGTTAATGTGCGTATCTTTATCGAAAATTATACATAATTAGCGACTGAATAAAATAAACAGCGTATAATTGGCAAAACAATTCGGTATTTATGCCAAAAATGCAACCTTTTACCACAATTGACAAGCGCCAAGTGGTATTTGTATGATATTTTATTCGCGAAAGTTTATATTGCCAAAAAACGGTCGCGGTTTTTGATAATTAATACGGGACTAGGCTTTTTAAGAGCCGCGAACGTGTGGGTTTTAATAAGTGGTAAGGTTAGTATATCATAGGATAGAAGGTATGTTGTTTTTGGATCAATACGAAATAGATTTTAATTGTATATATGTACTTATTTACCTACATCTTACTAATATTGTAAATGCAAAAGTTTGAGAGGATCTGTGTGAGTGTGTTTGTTACTCTTTCACGCAAATACTACTGAACCGATTACAATGAAATTTAGCACACATATAGAGGGTAACTTAGGATACAATGCAACTTAGGATACTTTTAACACATAGGATAGGTTTTATCCCGGAACTATGCGGGTTTTCCTTTGAAAAAGCGAGCGAAGCCGCGGGCGGAAATCTAGTTATACATACTTATTAAAGCAATTGATTTTACAGCCAAATAGGTGATTATCTGTGCTAGTCTAGTGGACCACCAATAGTTAGGATCATTATATGCCTCTATAAACAACTAGTCGCTTATCCTGGCTTCACCCGGGTAGACCTGGAACAAAAAACAAGTATCAAACAAGACATTTCTAGGTAACGACTACTACTACTAGGTTTTCTATAGGTCAAATAATTATTTAAATCAGCCAAGTAGTTTTCGAACAATATCGTAATATTAAACTAAATATTTCTTGTTTATAATATTAGAAGATATACATTGTAACTACCGAACCGATAGTAAAATTTACAAGTCCATTAGTCAATATAACAACTAAGAATTAGAAGATTAGATCGACACTAAAATCTAAATTGCGGTGTGTATACGTATAGCTTGCAGATTTTGCTCTCAAATAATATACGAATCCTTTCCTTATTAGGAGGTATACACAACTGTAGTGTCTGAATTACTTCACTAACAGATTTTTTAAGTATACCTACAATTCGTCATTATACACATATAATTTTTGAACTGTAATAAAACAACAAATCAATTACAGAATTTTTAGAAGTAAAAAAAATATTTTATTACGTCTTCAAAAATGTATTTTATAAAGTATGTAATTGTTTCGAACCATAAATAGATCGTCTCTCTAAATTATTAAATATAACAATATCTATCTATCTCTTATTTTGTTGATAAAAAGCATTTTGAATAGAAATTCTTGCCTGTTACTTGACGACTGTCATGCGATTTCTGCTGTCGCATTGCTCCTAAATTCATATTTAAATATTAACGACGATAATCCATTAAAAATACTGCTCTATATGCTCTACAAATTTTCAGTTAAAGTCGTTTGTTTCCCAACTTGTCTTGCGACTTTTAGTCGCATCCTATCCAGTCCATATGAACGCGTCCTGCGACTGTCGCGCTATCAATCATACACTCTCAACTATCCATCTACCATACCCGCAAGCCTTTCTTTAGATTGTAGTCACACTGGTTTCTGATATTACACATACATACATAATATCCGATGTTAATTCGCTTTGATGTCTAATTGGCGTTGATTTCTATTGTGTAACTGTTCACAGGTGACTACATGATTGAAATATGTATATTAATGGTTTGATATTATTTGGGATAATTAGAGGTAAATAATTAATTATTATTATGTTGACTTTTATGTAGATCAACTTAAGTTCAATGAAATCCGTTTATAAATATTTTGTCATATTATTAAATCTCATTTTTATATCTGTTGCTTTATTAAGTTCTATAGTAGTTGTGGAACCTTTTTCGAAATTTCGTAGATATTTATTTGAAGGACTCCACAAATGTTTTTTTCTGGTATTTTATATAAAGTACCTGTATAAGTTACCCCTAAGTTATATTTAATAGAAAATTTTCTTTATTTTTTACCGCGAAATTGCAAACATACGCTCTGTCCTTGACTTTCACTAACTCTACATATCGTGCCGTAATACACAAGTAGCAAAGAATAAACATAGCTACTGCTTGCAGCTTTACCCAACTATTTTACACTCTACACCACAGCTCTACACCTATTTTTACGTAATAAGGGTATTCTCCATTATAAATGTACATATATTTATGGCTTATTTTCCCGAAAAAAATACTCTATTCAATTTTCCTATCTAGATTCAACTGATACTTTATCAAACTTGTTTTTAAGATATAAATAAAAATTACATTGCATCTGTAAAAGACCTATTAATATAGTCCAAATTAGGTTATATTTTGTATTGTTAATTCTTGAAAGAATTGCATTATGTAATAAAAAGTAGTATTTTTTTTATTCAATCAAATCTATAACTAAAAAATGCAGTGTTCATTAGTTTTACAATTTACATACGTGACTCATATACATAGTCTCCATAAATTAATGTTTGCGTTCATCTTAAAAAATACTTTCACTGTCTCGTATTCAATTGAATGCAAATACCTGAGAATTTTCTCATAGTTTTCAATTCCGCGTCTTAGTTATATTAATGGCCACTTGTTATTGTTTTTAACAGTTTTTTTTGGCAAATCTGTATTATTTATTGCTAGAAATCTATAATTTACTAGCGGTCCGCCCCGGCTTCGCCCGTGGTACATATTTACGTTTTCTCTACATAAAAACCATCCTCGTACTTCAAGGAATATAATAAAAAAAGAATTATCGAAATCGGTTCAGCCGTTCTCGAGTTATGCGCTTACCAACACATTTTGCGATTCATTTTTATATATAAGATTACCTTTTTAGGGTTCCGTAGCCAAAATGGCAAAAACGGAACCCTTATAGTTTCGTCATGTCCGTCTGTCCGTCTGTCCGTCTGTCCGTCTGTCACAGCCGATTTACTCGGAAACTATAAGTACTACAGTGATGAAATTTGATGGGAATATGTGTTGTATGAACCGCTACAAAAATATGACACTAAATAGTAAAAAAAAGAATTGGGGGTGGGGCCCCCCATACATGTAACTGAGGGATGAAATTTTTTTTTTCGATGTACATACCCGTGTGGGGTATCAATGGAAAGGTCTTTTAAAATGATATAAAGTTTTCTAAAAAACATTTTTCTTAAAGTGAACGGTTTTTGAGATATCAGCTCTCAAAGTCGTAAAAAGTATGTCCCCCCCCCTCTATTTTTATAACTACGGGGTATAAAATTCTAAAAAAAATAGAGGTGATGCATGCTAATTAACTCTTTCAACGATTTTTGGTTTGATCAAAGTATCTCTTATAGTTTTTGAGATAGGTTGATTTAACTGTAATTTATTATATTTGCTGCTACGGAACCCTTTGTGCGCGAGCCCGACTCGCACTTGGCCGGTTTTATTTGTGTATAATGCGTGTTGGAGTAATCTTCTGGGCGTTTCTTGGATCCTGGTAACGCAAAAAAGATTAAAGGTCAAATTAAATTTTTATCTTACGAATATTCCGTGGTGAGATAATTTATAACTATTTAATATGTAGGTATAGCACGATTAATAAAATTTGTAACAAATTGGTTTTTGTTAGTTTTAGATTAAAAACCGCGAAATGTGTATTTATTTAGTATTGATTAATTGAAGACTATTTCTGTCTAACAGTTTCACACGTGTCAATTAATAAAAAGAAAATGAGTCAGTGAATTATATATGTATATAATTCACTGATAAAACAATTGAATATATTTATAAATAGCTGATCTCAGTGGTTTATCACGCATTGCTCCGCTCCTATTAGCCTATAGCCTTCCTTGATAAATGAACTATCTAATACTGAAATAATTCTTCAAATCGGACCCGTAGTTACTGAGATTAACGCGTTTAACTAACCAAAAAAAAAAACAAACTCTTCTGCTTTATAATATTACTAGCTAATACTAAAAGCGTCATCTTGAATCAATCTACTTAAAAAAAATGTGTGCGTGTACTAGTGTACACACGTAAGAAGTGAAACTTCTTTATGACCTTATTTTTCAAAAAATAATTTACTATATGCAACTTTACAGAAATACGTCGAATCACGCGTGAAAAAGATGGCGCGTAACGGAAAAATGTCACGCGTAACGAAAAAATGTTACACTAAATTTCCCACCCCGATAAAGAAGTTTCACTTCAAAAATCTGTTGTAGTTTAAAGATTTAAACCATACAAAAAATGCTACATACTTTGTTTTATACTATGTAGTGATGTTTTATTTTTTCTTAAACAAACCTAGGCTGAAGCTCGTATGAAGACTTGCAAGGTCTTACTTTATAGAATTATTGAAGTTCTAAGTAAAACAGTATATCTATACAGGGTTACTTGTAAAACACCAGCAACCTCGCAGGACAAGATAGTTAACATCATAAGTAACAACATTTGTTCTACGACTTTTGGAATAACGCAATAAATTATTTTTAAATGATTTTTTTAACTTTTATTGTACTCTCCTTACATTTGTAAGTCTATGTTCTATTAATTATCGGATGGACGACGCGACGCCCCCTTCCCCCTCTCGTTCGCTTTTTGTTTACGTAATTTTTGGGAGGCGTAGAGTTTATAATATTCAGACGGAAAATTAAATGAATATTTATTTTTGTATGAAAATAAAATCTAACAAATTATCAAAAGTCGTAGAACAAATGTTGTTACTTATGATGTTAGCTATCTTGTCCTGCGAGGTTGCCGGTGTTTTACAAGTAACCCTGTATATGCCATGATAATACATATATATACCTAGTATGAGAAAGTAACAAAGTTCCGTGCATAACACCAGGAACTAATTCTGTTCCGTCCATCCGTATGTTATATCTACAGGCCATCAGCAGTCCCCTGTCATCAATGAAGTTATTTCTCAAACATACATGTACAAAAAATATAATTTTACCAATAACTGACACCGTGAAAAGAGCGTAATAAACAGAAGAAAAAACAAAATATATACAACTAGCTGTGCCCCGCGGTTTTACCCGCATTGCTCCGCTCCTGTTGGTCTTAGGTGATGATATTATATTACAGCCTATAAGCTTCCTCTAACACCAAAAGAATTCTTCAATTCTGACCAGTTCCTGAGATAAGCGCGTTTAAACAAAATTAATAAACAAACAAACTTTCAGCTTTTTAATATTAGTATAGAATATAGATAATGAATTATGTTCGAATGTTCCTGTTTCTCATAACATGATTATCTTCAGATACCTACAGCTTGTTGAGAAACCTAAAAACTAATATCTCAAAATGGAAATGAAGTTAAACTATTTATTTGATAGTATTTAGATATATTTTGATGTATTCTGAATATGGCATAATTCAAACAAATAACAATTTCACTTTCCTCTGACCGCAAAGTTCAGGAACTAACAAAATGCCTACGGCAGCCATTTTGAAAATTGACGTCAATTTGAAAAACTGCAATATTCGTACTCTGAACTGTGACCGGTCAAAAGTCAATGACATGAACCTTTAGGAAAGTGAGTAATGATATAGTAACTAATCCATCATTTAACTATGGAAAAAATTAAGTTTAAGCATTTTAAATATTAAAACAATGGAAAAAAATTCATTAGCGGAATTCGAACCCGCATCCTTTACCTAATGCCTTACCTTATTCAAAATCATATGCATTTGGTAGAAACAATTAAGTCTTGAAATTGTTAAAATCTTGTAGGTATGTTTTTTGCTAAAATTCACAAATGTTATAAACTAAGTTTTATTTTAAATATAAAATCTACTATATTTTTTCAAGGTTACCGATTATTTTACATACTTTTACATGAATACCGAAGTCTCAACCCAAAAATCCAAACTGAATATTCAGTAAAAATATTGTTTATGTATAGTACCTATACCTATACTGTTTTTTTTTGTATCTTTTGAACATTTTTTTTCGTATTTGATGTCAAAAACGCGTCTTTCCAAACGAGATAATAATTACATAATGTTGATTAACATAAGCAGTTCTCACCTAATGACCGAGTTTCATACACAATTACTGTTATTATCCAACTTTGGTATATCGTTAGCATTTTAATGTGTGAATGTGTACAGTGTAAATTATCTTGAACGAAAACAGGCGGGTCTCCATAGAGCGAGCGCTTCTTTGGTTCTGTGGTTAACGCATGAGCGTAGAACTGCAGAGTCCTGAGTCCGATTCCTGGTAGAGACAATGAAAATTACTCAGTCTGGCAGGACACAGTAGGCTGATCACTTAATTGAATCGATCAGTAAAATATGTATAATGCATCTACCCCATACCCCACTAGGGGACACGGGACTTCGCACATTAATCTTGTGTGCGTCGCTTGGTAGAGTAAAATGACGTCACACGCGCTTTTCACGGTCGAGCCACGTCCACACGGACCAAGCTGCTTCGCGCAGCAATTGCTTCGCAAGGCTGCTCTCGCTTTTGAGATCCGAATATTTTGAATTCAATAATTAATTTACACTTTCACACATTAAAATGCTAACTTTACATCAAAATTGGATAACCTATAATTAAGTATACGGTACAACATACAATTTTCTACGAAGTTCGCAAATTGTTAACTTTATTCATTGTACTGTTTGTAGAAATAGAATTACAAATGTAATCATGAAATTATACTAATATCTACTTGTATTGTTTACTGAAAAAGCTACGATTCTCATAACGTGAGTCAAGAATACATTTGTAATTTATCCTACTAATATTATAAATGCGAAAGTTTGTGAGGATGTGTGTTTGTTTGTTACTCTTCCACGCAAAAACTACTGAACCGATTACAATGAAATTTAGCACACATATAGAGGGTAACTTGGATTAACACAAAGGATAGGTTTTATTCCGGAAATCTCACGGGATCGGGAACTATGCGGGTTTTTCTTTGAAAACGCGGGTGAAGCCGCGGGCAGAAATCTAGTACATAATATGTCTATAATATTTCATGAGGATAATTTCTTATTTAATGGGTCTTAAAAAATGTTAACAAAAATAATTAAAATATGATTAAAAATCATAAAATGATAATAACAAATAAAAAAGGCATTTTGTTATATTTATAACTAGCGGTCCGCCCCGGCTTCGCCCGTGGTAAATGTTTACGTTTTCTCTACATAAGAACCATCCTCGTACTTCAAGGTATATAATAAAAAAAGAATTATCGAAATCGGTTCAGCCGTTCTCGAGTTATGCGCTTACCAACACATTTTGCGATTCATTTTTATATATAAGACTAGCGGTCCGCCCCGGCTTCGCCCGTGGTACATATTTACGTTTTCTCTACATAAAAACCATCCTCGTACTTCAAGGAACATAATAAAAAAAGAATTTTCGAAATCGGTTCAGCCGTTCTCGAGTTATGCGCTTACCAACACATTTTGCGATTCATTTTTATATATAAGAAGAAGATAACAAGATAAGATTAATAATTATGTCCGAAATACACAATATTCTTCTAAATTGTGAAGATATAAAGGATGGATGGATGGACGTTCGTCACCTTTTCATAAGAGGCTGATAGAATTCGTATACAGGTGACAGGATAAATTATAATCCATTTAGCTCATAGGCTCATTTTTAACCACCATGCTAACGAAGACGAAGTTTTCGGACATTTCACTACCTATAAATTATAATGACATTATAATATGTAAAAATCTTTGTAATCAGGAACAGTATAATATACAGTGTTCAGTGTTCAGTGTTCACATAACGCCAGTCATGTCCGTAATCGTGACTAATGAACTTCCTCTTGGTATTGGCGAAAGATCACCATATTTAATATTATTATTAGTTAAATAAGTAGTCTGGAAACAAGATTTGTTTTTATGAATTTAAATAAATGAATAAATCATTTATTTTACCGCATTAATAAGTACCTAATAAATACCTCTTAATTATGAGAAAAAATATATTTGGAACTAGAATTCATCTTATATATAAAATTCTCGTGTCACAATGTTAGTCTGCATACTCCTCCGGAACGGGTGGACCGATTCTCATGAAATTTTCTGTGCATATCGGGTAAGTCTGAGAATGGGCCAACATCTATTTTTCATGTGTACCACGGGCGAAGCCGGGGCGGACCGCTAGTATTTATGTAAATAAACATATTGTGAAGCTGTAAACTACGTAAAAGTTATTTTTTTTTTTTAATGAAATAAATACGAAAAATTACCTGGAAATTTTGATATGTGAATTAAACAATACATAAACATTGTTTTTGCTTTTAATAGAAAACACGTAAAAAGATGTTAATGTTTAAACCAGTATAATGAATATTTATGAGAACATTATATTATAACGTAACTAATTTTGTAATAATTAATCAACAAAAGTTTATGACTCAAATTTTTATTTGCATTTGTGTATTTGCAAACATGATTTATAGCTCATTTTATTTTTAGAGGAATAAGCGGATATCTTACATCATAGCAATAAAATGTTTTAAGGTATTCTTAAATATTAGTAAACAGTTTGTTTTTTAAGTCATCTATTAAATTTACGAAACAGAAGTAAAAAATAATGTCACATGTAATAAAAAGACGATAAAACATAAATTTTCAGTTTAAACTGTGACATTTTTATTAAGAAACATAGTTTGAAAAGGAAGGTCTATTTCTTCACATACCTATCACTTGGACTAGTCACTAGGCATTTCGAAATGTCCTTTTAAATAATAATCTAAACTTTCCCCGCACTATCTCTTTTTTATAACAGTGTGTATCCAGTTATCTTTTTATTATAAAAACATATTTTACGCTCGATTTCCTTCACAAATCGCGCCACTTTTCCCTTGGACCACACTATACTGGCCACTTCATTTCCATACAAAATATCCAACTTTTTGTTAGGTCACATTATATCTTTTTACACAGATATCATATCTGGTTATTATCATTTGTTTTTATGTTTTCACATCAATTTCCTGTCATTATTGGCCATCACGTAACATTAGCGATGTTTATATCTGATTGTCTGTTTATGGCTTTATTTGGTAAGTCACTTTCACCCACTCATGCTATAATAGTGATTAGGTGTTTCTATTTTTTATGATATGTTCGCCAAACGATTTCGTGTTTGCAAAAATAACTAGTAACTTGAGTAGGTATGTAATTATATAATATTTAAAATGAGATCTTTGAATATAATTTTAAAATAATGGATAATATTATCACGATGAAATTTGTAATTTCTACACAAAGAGTCTACCATGAACAATTTTTTAAGTACCCTGGCCAAAATTCGTTTTAAAGCTATCACTACATATCGTGCTTGCTATTTGTAAAAAAAAGTTACTTCTTTATTCCATGCTGCCAAGAAAAAAAATTACTAGCCATTTTAACAAAAAAAAAGAACTGGCCACTACGACCTTAAAAAAACAATGCACTTCCCGCCTATTTGAACATAGAGCCACTACAGCATCATCTAAAAAAAAGAAATAACGCACTTCCCGCCAATTTAAACAAAGGAAAAACATACTGGCCACTCTAAATTCCAAATTTAAAAAAAAACCCACATGCTTGGTATGCAGCGCGGCAAAACATCTGATTAGACGGTTACAACACATCCGCGTCTCATCTCAACGTGACTGACCACTGCCTTTCATAATCAGCTGTGGTCAGTTAAATAATGCATTTGTTTTTAATTCGCAACATAAGGAGTTTATTTTAGTTTTTTCGATTGCTGTAATCCTATCCTACTATTATAAATTCACGAAAAACTACTGGACGGATTAAGAAGAAACTTTTTAGGAATATAGGTTATTATAATATATACATACATACAGATACACATCAGAAAAACATAAGAGCTATAAAAATAGTTAATTTTGGCCGAGGATTCGTCCGCAGATGAAACTTCGATTTTAAGTTTTAACACTTCTAATGCGTGCGTGTACAGGCAGTTTAATGGATGGACGTAAAATTGGTTTCATCACTTCTTATCAATGTTCCTTATCACATCCCTATTTAACACTTTTTGCCATTTTAACTGCGAGATAAACTCAGCAGATCCGCTAAGGTTGAATCAAAAACGAAAACTTAAAATTACATATTATTTATTAATAGTATTTTATTTATTTAGATATTTATTTATTTATCTGGATTGTAGGAATATTTCTAGATTAGGCACAGCATGACTGAAACACATGAGTTTGACCTGTCAGTATGCATCATGCCTACCTATAGGAGTAGGTATATCGAGTGTCAATATCGTTCCTACGTAACTTTTCCAACCTATCCCTTCAAGACGTCTGATTTATTTTAAAATTTGCACGTTTATCGAATACCCATGACAATACAATTACATATCCATGAAAATAATTATAAAGTTCCTGACTCTTCCACTTTCCCTGGACATTGGCGAAGTCCCTTTATTTGGTGGGGCCATAAACAAAGAAGAAGATGAATTATAAATAAACAAATAATTTTATTATACATACAACCTAACTCCTAAGCAATAAAGTATATGCTTTATGCATAGTTTTTATATGCAAACGTGAGTAGAAAAAAAAGTTTTTCAAAACCATTCAAATGGTCCCCTAACTTTCCCACATTATCCCCTTCAATAAGAAATGAGATAGTTATATAAGTTATAAAATTTCGATGCGTAAGATATTACATATTACTTTTAAATAAGTAATGTACAGCCAGGATTACATTTCCTTATATCTGAGTTGCACAACGTGTGATCTGTATGCGATACACGCCCTTAATACGTTGGTTATTCGGTGCACAGTTGCGTATCAGAACGCACCTGTTACATGTTTCTTAATTATAGTCTTTTGACCGTTTGTACGTCTCAAAATGTAAACTGGTATCTATAATAGGAATGGTAAATAATTCAAAAGCGGATAACACGTATTGCGAATTTGTAACGTTGAATAGTAAGTACTTTTTTAAAATAATTTACGGCAATTTTACCTTCTTTGGACATTAGACGATTAGTTAGATTGATTGGTTCATGTTATATAAGAGCAACATTAGTTTAGTGGTCTTAGAAACATTTAAAAAAGGCTGGGGTTCGAGACGTGATAAACTTGCAATAACTTTACTATGTTACCGGCAAACTGTAGATGCAAAAAGTTCAATTACTTTTCCAACATAGTACTGTAATATCTGGGATTTTGTCTATTACATTAAAACAAAATTGAACATACCTAAGTAAAATTTTTACTGCGCCCCAAAAACACCACTACTCATAATAAAATCCAGCCTAGTTTCTCAATTTAAATGAACATCTTTAAGAAGTATTTACTGTTGAATAGGTACATTAGTATTAAATACATATTATTATTAAATAATATGTATCATCCCTACATACACAAAAATAATACATACAACTATTATAACATAACATTTAATATTATAGCTCGCAGGCATCCATTAGGGAACAAGACCACCCACATCGTGACCCAAAAACGATACAAACTGTAGTGTATGTGAGTGAAAGAGAGGGAAGTATTATGTCATCTCTTGCGCACGTGCAACGGTGACACCGCTCACACAGCTCAGTTGGCTGCAGGCGGTCGGAGCGAGAGGTCGTGTGCGTCTAAGAGCCGATAATAGGGAAGGACATACACTACATTTTTGGCGACGAGGTAAATCGGGAATAAATGTAAGTAATTTTTTGTTGATAATAAAAAAAAAAATTACAAAACAAACAAAAAAAGGGAGGAAATAGGTGTGCTGTGATAACTATTGAACTAATTATATCCACAGTCAAGTTACATCGAAGGGAATATTAAAGTTAATAATAATAGACACACATACTTATTTTAATTATGATATTTTGTGCCGCTTACATAAAAAAAAAAATACCCGCACAAAGCAATAACATGTGCGTGCCTCCGCGCCGTAGAAAACGAAGGTTTCGTTTACATAAAGATTTAGCAAAACCTCTTAAATAATTGTAGCCAGACTATGATATATAAAAAGCTAGATACGTTACCCGCTCTCTATTTTGGCAAGAAAAAACTCAGCTAAGTGCCCGAGTTTCACTTAGTCACGCACCATTCAGCGTCGTGGCTGGACGTTCTTTTATATTTTAATCGGCAGTTGTTATTACGAAGTACATGAGTGAGACATGTATTATGTCTCGTGCGTGAGAGTAAAAGAGAGAACAACTGTATTGGTGATAATGCGTTAGTAAGTAGGTATGTATTAATAACGCTGTTTTTGTAGCCAGAAGGATAAAGTAGGTGTTGTAAAATGTTTCTCGTATACATAACTTCACTGATACCAAATACCAATGCATACGCGGGCTGTCTTTATTGCTCGAGCGTATGGTGCCTGTATGATAAATACACTGTACAGTGTACGGGTATACAGCTAGCGTCGTCCAGTATGTACTCACGTAGTCATTCATAGGACTGTAACTGCGTTAAGCGAGATTAATTTATGTGATATTTTGTTTAGTCGAGGCTGTAGATTATTATTTTGGGACATTTGATTACATATAAATTTATTAATACTGATATGTAAAAACCTGCTTAGAGGATTGGTTAAACATGATTAAATGAGCTAAGAAGGTTCGATTCCCGATCAGCTCAGAATAGATTTGTCTGGTTACAAAAAATATAATTATACCAAATACCCACTTATATCTTATTTTAATTACTCGATGTGAAGTTGCATGAGTATTATTTAAGATTATTCATTATTGCATAAAGAAGTAATTAATGGTTATCATCATGGTTATATCAGGAACGTAAGTTTCCTGGACAGGCTAATATAGTAACATTATGGAAGTTCTGATGTATGTGTTTCGATGGTGATGTGGACCACGACAAGGGATTTCTAAAGTTGTTGTCGTTAAGCTATAATTTTACAAGATGAAGCCTGACAAAAAAAAGGGTAACGTCCGTGTACGTACTTTGAAATGTGTTACCAGATGATGCCTGGTAGTACAGGAAAAAAACGGGTGATGCCCGTGTGTACTTTGTACTGTGTTACCAGATAACGCCTGGTGGTCAAGAAAAATCGGGTGACGCCCGTGTGTATTTTGTAATGTTATACCAGATGATGATGCCTGGTAGTGGAAAAAACAAAAATCGGGTGACGCCCGTATGTACTTTGTAATTTTATACCAGAGATGCCTGGTAGTCGTAATATAATTACAATACAGGTGATGCCTGTAGTGATGTGATACGGGTGATGCTCGTATAAAATGTTTATATTTTGGGTGATGCCGATATTGCGAATTCATGCACTTACATACGCGATTTTAAAAAAGATGTGATAGTTAGTCATCATTTCATAGTGTTTCTTCTAATATGGATTGTATCTTCGAAAATACTTACGGTTAGTATTGTTATCCAAATTAAAAATGGAATAACACAATTTTAAGAGTATAAATAATAAATGCTAAAATATTTACAGTAGGTAGTTTTTATTATTCATAATATCTAAAGGTGACTTAATATTTTCGTAAATTCATAGCAGATTTTGTTAAACAACGAAAGAATAATCATAATGATAACAATGCCTAAAATATCTGCGGTAGGTATTGCACATATTTTAACCGACAACTATAAAGTTAGTCAGGTTAAGTGATTGTATAATAATCATAAACAGAGTAAGGTAATAAAACAATGAATATTCGAAAACAAAAATAAATGGAATGAGAGACATACAGAGTAGTCTCAATATTCATTATTTCAAACTAGCCACCTGGCAGACGTTGTTATGCTCTTTCGCCATTTATCGGTTCGTTAAACGAATTGGAATATGAATATTATCCGGATTGGTTAAGCCGATACGCGCCGCGCGCCGAGGTTTGAGTTTTACACTTGGCAACATATTTGGCTATTCATTTTTATTGTATATACATACTATGTGGCGTTGTAGGTGAGGTGGAAACAAAAAAAAATAATAATAAGAACTGCTCACCATACAGTCGACAATTAATTTAGTTAATTAATAAAATAAAATACAAATATCAGTAACAATAAGAGCCGTGGTGTGCCTAGGTCCAAACCCTCCGGTAGGGCTCTTACTGATATAGGTGGACGTAAGATGGAGTGCGCGTCTCGTTGCGAAGGCTAGGCGGTAGGGTGTCGTTAGGGTTGGTCGCTGAATTCCTTCAACAGGAATTAAGGAGCCGAAGCAAGCAAGACGTAGAAGGATTTCCTCAGCGGCAATCGTAGCAATGTCGTACTACTACTGAAGATGGGTCTTAAGCGGTATGTAGCAGCGTATGAGGTTCCTTATCGGAACGTGGCAAGGACGCGACAATTCCCTGCGCGGGAACGTTGCGGGTATGTAGAAGCTTTCTAAACGGAACGTAGCAGTAGTATAACACTACTCCCTCAGCGGAAATGTAGCACCCCGGTTTGGGGTTAGGTATAACACACTGTTAATCATTACATGTTGGAACGTTGAAAACGACTTTTACGTAATTTATACAATAATATACCGTGAAAGACAATAGTTGGACAATAGACAGTTGGCATAAAATATGAATCGTTAATTGTTAATAACTAGCAAACCTGGCGAAATCCGTTTCGCACCAGAGACACCTTTTCCTTGTTATAAACCTCACGGAGCCCGAGACCTTTCCAACGAGTGCAAAGCCGTGGAAATCGGTTCGTGCGTTCTGGAGTTGTAGCGTCAGGAAGGAAAACCCGACTTATTTTTATATAGTAGATTACTTTGATACTTAGATAGTGTATAGTGACAAACAACCTGTCAAATATACACTTAAAATTTTTAGATAGATAATAAAGGTCAATTTCAAGACGAACATTTAATGTAAAATAAAAAATGGATCATAACCACATCATACCGCAAATATTGGTACCTATATGCAAGGTATATGTAAGAACCATGGTAAAATCATACACCATGTGTATCTAGTTATTACTATATTAATAACGACTGTTTTTAATTTAAAAACACCAATTTTATAATAGACGAGAAAATCAGCAACACAAACATCAACGTGAATAGTATTATAAAAGTCAATACACTAATAATTTTATTTACAAGTTTAAAAGTTATTAAGAATTTAATAAGATTTACAACGTAGTAATTCATATAAAATCCAAGTTTTAATGGTGGTTTGTAAGACTGGTCTGATTTCATATTCATAAAGTAGGTACTTACGACGTAATACATCTTTTAAGAGCTCATCTTTTGAACATTCAATATCGCACCTAATGCATTAACACCGCTGCGAAAAAATAATGGATATCGTACTAGAATGAATAAAAGATTATCAATTAAGAAATACGTTAAAGATTTCTTATCAAAGCAAAAAAAAAAAAAAAATGTATTATCGCGAAAAGGTCACCATTCGTGCCTTAGTCAGAATATAAATTCCAAGTATTAATCTCTACAATATTGAGGTGGTATAGTGGTATTGACTTCGAAATGCAAAGTTGAATATTGTAAATTCAAGTTAATTAATTTTTATTGATTGTTACAGTTAAATTTGTATTACTGATTGTTACAGTTAACATTGTACAGTTAAAAAAAAATAATATGTATCCAACTAAGTACTTATTTTCAGACCATTAATGTGTGATTAATGTCTAGCCACTATTATTGTCATTAAGTTATCTTTATCTTTTTCAAGTGGCTATTAAGTTGTCAGTAATACAAATACAAATGTTATCATAAGTAACAAATAAAAAAAAGTCATCAACAAAATGATACATTTTGATTCGTTTTAGGTTCGTTACATTTATTGAATTTTAAATACCTATGTGTTATTAATGTAATAACCATACAATGAACAACACCGCGTGTGTGTTGAGGTTACAATAAGAAGTATAAAAAAAGAAATACATTATTAATCACGCTTTACTAAATATTCATTATTGTATTGTCAATAAATTGTTGTAATATTGTCACTGAAGTTAAATCTGTACGGTTTGGGTAGGTCCTAAGCGAATCGAAAAGAATCGGTTGCATACAGTCATACGAACATACAGGTGAAGCTAAAAGCGGTTCAATAGAAGTCAATGGCACAGTATAGGTAGTATGATATTGTACTGTTGCAGAGCAAGCTCCACTAAGACTATAATTCTGTCAGAGTGGTTTATACCCGAAAGTTGGTATTTAAATAATTGATAATTATGAACCTTAACATTGTAATACTATGTATCTGTATGAATTAAATATTTTTAATGCGCTATAAAAAAGGCTGCCACTTTCTAGCCTCTAAACTATCGCCCAAAAATATATCATAAATCGCTTTATTACGATATGAAAGAGAGACGGACAAACGAAGAAATAAACAAATCTTCCTTGTGCCTAAGGATCATATGATAAGTTGTTGTTGCTTAAATAAGAATAAATAATGAACCAATTATGTTTGGTTAAAATTTTGCCGTATAATATTTATTATATTATTTAGGGTACAGATATATATACATATTATATTACATTCCGATTTTATTAGGTATATTGAATTAAAATCGGAACATATATTGTTTTAGTAACGAAGTACATATATACAGAATATAGATATTAAATAATAACCGAGCATTTAAGTATGTACCCAGTCTATAGGCATTTCACTTGGTAATAATTGTACCGAAGTTTTACTTAGATTGTTACTAATCCAATTATAAGGTCTTTTGCAGCTATCGTTTATTTATAATTTTAATATGTGGGAAAATGCCGGTGTGTGATGCCGGTGCAGGTAAAGTGAATTAAATTATGCGTCAGAAGAAGCAGCATTCACCTCTTCTAAATGACCTGGAGTGCAGGTCATCATAAATAGTGAGTGAAACATATCAACAAGGTAGTGCAATAGTCATGTAAGGAAAAAATAAAACAGGTACAGTACAGGTACAGTTAGTCAAAAGTACAGTTAAGTTACAGAAGGAACATAGTTTAAACATTATACCTTACATATACATTAAGTTACTGAAAACGATTTCGTCCCATTGGTTAATAAATAAATGATGACTTAATAAACTTAAATATAAGTATACAACTTATTCATGATAGATTGTCGTATACTTAAATAAATTGTCATTATTGTTATTATAAATACCTACATAAGATGTTACATTTCTATTTTCTATGATTTTGAAGGAGCGACTATATGCCTATACATATATTCTTGCCGGCTCTTCTCTGTTGAGGCGGCTTTCCGAACCAGTGGTAAATTCATATTTTGTCCTTATATTGACGATTTTAAAATGTTTCTGGACGAGGTCTGGTTGATGAATGAAGGTTTGAGTTTGAAAAAATTATTAATTAATATCGATTTGAATACATATATTGTAAAAATTATTATAATTTTGAATATACATATACTTAATGTAGAAAAAAAAAAAAGAAAAAAAAAAATGAAAAGGAGAGATGTTGCATATAGATAGAATTATATTACTAGGCCAGGTGACACATTCTACTCTATCACTGGTATGGAGCGGACGTGTCCCTGAGTTGTGTTTACTAACTGATACTGGTGCTTAGGTATAGACTAACATACCCGAATAGAACATAATATTTTATTTAATAAAATTAATTGAACAAATTAAAAATTTCTAAAATAAAGGAGGGATGTAGTGTATGTGAGTGAAAGAGAGGGAAGTATTATGTCATCTCTTGCGCACGTGCAACGGTGACACCGCTCACACAGCTCAGTTGGCTGCAGGCGGTCGGAGCGAGAGGTCGTGTGCGTCTAAGAGCCGATAATAGGGAAGGACATACACTACACAAACTATAAAACTAATGCAAACCTATATAGTATATATACATTAGATGAATGGCGATTGATTCATTATGTTTTATATTTATCTTAAATTGAATGTGGTGAAAATGATTTGCACATATTTTTATTTGACGACAATTAACGATGTTTTTAAATATAGCAATGGTTAACATGAAGTTATGCCGGAACTTGAAGATATCGAACTTTGCAAAGACTATGTATAAATAATAATGTGCCTAATATAGTTTAATTGAAAACAATTTTTTGAATCTTTCAATTTAAAACCTTCATTATTATTACAGATGAGCCTAGGTTTCACGGAAAAAAATGGATACACCCTGTTGTTTCAATCAATCCGTGTGAACTTAAAATGCTAATTTAATGACACCGAGTACTTTACGCAGTCGTATAATTCATACAAAAAATTACACGATCCAATTTCAAAACATTAATTTTTTATTGTGCACTCAAAGTTGAAATTATTTGATAAGTATAGACCTCGATACACAAGGAAAACAATGGATTCCTGCAAGTCGATGATGCAAACTTCAACGACCTTACACTGTTCAGCTAATGGTGATAATTCTAAGGCATCCGGATTTCACTTTACGTAATGTGTAAACAATGATTCGGATATTATTGTCCTTGACATACATTTTATTTATAGATGTAAAGGAATATAGTCACAGAATAATAACTAGTAGATACAGTGCAGAAAAATTAAATCAATTTTTAATTGAAACTTGCGTGAAAGAGACCTTATACCGTATAAGACGTATACGGTATAAGGTCGTTTTTAGTTCAACAATTTTATATTTTATTACTCAGATTGATATAACTTCAATTGTTTTTTACGTGCTGCGTTTGCTCTTATTAATATTTTCCTAATATTACAGTACACAATTTTAATTAAATCGATACGATAGTATTTATCCAAGAAATAAAACTTTATCAACAACTTTTATCCTTTTAAATAAAAAAATGATGAATAGCTTCATTATAAGCTTGGCTTTCTGTCGTGTTTGATTTAATAATCCCATTAACTTCCTAACTCTTACGAGTTGCTCATACAGCTATACTCCATACTGTGACGTCACCCGTCCAACCAGTTAGGATAAAAGTGAAAATGGCGAAACAAAGCCTTTACTTAAAGTTCAAAATGTCGACCAGTTACGTCACTGAAAGTGAGTGGTGCGTTTATTGCCTCTTTGTGCGATATACAGTTATTAGGACAGATATCCATCTTATAAAGTACAAGCTGTGCCCTGCGGTTTTACCCGCAGTGCTCCACTCCTGTTGGTCTTAGCGTGATGATATATGTATAGGCTATCTAACACCGAAAATAATTTTTCAAATTGGACCAGCAGTTCCTGAGATTAGCGCGTCAATCAATCAATCAAACAAACAAACTCGCTCCGGCTTTATAGCAACAAACATTAATTAATTAAATTGGACTTCATAAGAGCATTTTTGAATCGTCAAAGCATAGTTATGCCATTTATCAACTTACATTTACAATAACTAGCTTTTTAGTGGTGTAATAATTTCTAAATACTGTCCATAATTTTAGGATTTTAAATTATACAAATAAAATAACATTTTATTTAATATTATTAGTAGATATAGACTTTAGATTTTTAAAGAATATTTTATTGAAACTTTACTTTTTGTTCGATTGAACATTTACAAGGAAAATAAGTGGCAAGCACTCCAATCATAGTTTGTACAAATAAATGTTGGTTTTGGATTCAAAAAACCAAGTCCGTGACGAGTGTGTTACTTTTTCAAAGCGGAAAAAACCAAAAAGTTACATAACGTCAAAAAAGTGGAAAAAACCTAATATTTTTTAAACAATATGCTATAAAAACACAGGTCAAGAGAAGCTTAGGAACTGACCCAAGGTTGCCTAGTTAAAAGTAAATAGTAACTAGTTTAAAGTACTTGAACATCGAATACATCAGCCAGATATTTGTATAGAGTTTATGTGAAAACGATGTACCTATGAATTATTCAAAAATATAAGTTTGAAAACTTTATTATTTACTAGCGGTCCCCCCCGGCTTCGCCCGTGGTACATATTTACGTTTTTTCTACATAAAAACCATCCTCGTACTTCAAGGAATATAATAAAAAAAGAATTATCGAAATCGGTTCAGCCGTTCTCGAGTTATGCGCTTACCAACACATTTTGCGATTCATTTTTATATATAAGATTTACTAATGTAGTCGACAACTAATTTAAAAAATTTCTGGTTCTTTTTATTTTCATAAATTTCTCGAACTATAAAATCAAAATGTCACCATTTAACACATTATAAACTACAAAAATATATTCCTAATACTAGTATAGAAAAAATAAAACCGGCCAAGTGCGAGTCGGGCTCGCGCACAAAGGGTTCCGTAGCAGCAAATATAATAAATTACAGTTAAATCAACCTATCTCAAAAACTATAAGAGATACTTTGATCAAACCAAAAATCGTTGAAAGAGTTAATTAGCATGCATCACCTCTATTTTTTTTAGAATTTTATACCCCGTAGTTATAAAAATAGAGGGGGGGGGACATACTTTTTACGACTTTGAGAGCTGATATCTCAAAAACCGTTCACTTTAAGAAAAATGTTTTTTAGAAAACTTTATATCATTTTAAAAGACCTTTCCATTGATACCCCACACGGGTATGTACATCGAAAAAAAAAATTTCATCCCTCAGTTACATGTATGGGGGGCCCCACCCCCAATTCTTTTTTTTACTATTTAGTGTCATATTTTTGTAGCGGTTCATACAACACATATTCCCATCAAATTTCATCACTGTAGTACTTATAGTTTCCGAGTAAATCGGCTGTGACAGACGGACAGACGGACAGACGGACAGACGGACATGACGAAACTATAAGGGTTCCGTTTTTGCCATTTTGGCTACGGAACCCTAAAAACAGCGAAAGAAAAACTACGTATGTATTTGCTTTGTTTTCACGCATGGACGCCCACTGTCTAGAGATAGACATGGACTACTTTTTGTCGTGAGAACAAAAGAGAAAAAATATAGTCTATACACCGTAGTACTTGTAGTACAAAAAGCTTTTCCCTTAGTATGTCAATTCAAAAGAACAACTATGTCTTTAACGCAAGCGAAACCGCGGGCGAACTATTAGTATCAATGACATAATACATAATGTAATAATTTCACATACTATGTTGTAATGACACTATAATTGTTAAATAAAACGCACCGCTTTCAATAAACCAAATAAAGAATAACCATATCGGGTTAATATTAAATAAACAGATGAAGAACGAAATCAACAATTTCCATACTCGGATGCAAGATGGTATGAATGTTTATTATTAAATGATTACACGAACAAAAGGTCAGAAGTGATAAATGTCAACGTGGTCGTGACCGAGAGTTCATCTGCTGGGTTCAATGTTACAACCTGCCTCAATGGTAGAGTAATGTCATGGGTAAAGAGATTACTTGATGGTGAACTGGGAGTTATCGTCTTCCTGGAGATAGGGGTACATGTGCGCGTATATTTAAATGATCCTGTGTTGGTAGGGGTAAGTGTAAGCGTAGAATTGAAAATGGTAGTGACTAACCAAAAAAATGCCTTGTCTGGCAGGATATAGAAGATCGTTTTGTCAGGGAATAGCTCTCTTTCCTCATCTCCCGCGGTTTGATGAAATACTGAGGTTTACTTCAAACACATAGCCTTTCTCCAATTGATATGAACATACAATTCTGTTAAAAACTTACATGTGTTTACTTACAAGATGAGGCAAATTAAAAAATTGACCTTTTACAAAAATTAAGAACTTGAGAACTGCATTAAAAATGTCGCTTAATTCACCACCTAAAAATCCAATAAGCCAACAATTTCTTCGCATAAATACCGTCGAAACAGCTATTATAAATTAACGGCCACCGTAATGCGTACATCAGATGATCTAGTGTTTATGTCCTCGTAAAATATGGCCATTATTATGTTGAAATTATAATATGCCACATTTCCCGAGCGCTATAATGTATTGAGTCACGCTGGTGTGATACGGCTTAGCGTAATGCAAGAATTATAAGTTATGGTTGTTGGTTTTTGGCGCGAATTATCCTTTGGTTACGTCTAAACGGTTTGTAACTGGGCTCTTGAGAACGAAGATCAATTTTGAGAAACTGGGATTCTTGATGGAGTCCAATTTAGATGAAAGATTTAAGAAGAATTAAAGCGGTAGGTAAAATTTGGTTCACTATTTCAAATAGTGATCTTAGAAAATTTTACATGCCTTTGCCGTTGACATTCATGCGACATAGCGTTTTGCGAATTTATTCATTCGAAGTTCGAACTGTGTGGAACTCTATTCCAACGCCTATAGGTATTCTAGGCTACAACAACGTGTGTTAATAGTATGTCTGTTCACGATAAACTCAAAAACGACTACACCTATTTGATTTCTGTTTTCACCAATAAAGAGCGTGGATCACGAGGAAGATTCAATATATTTTTTTAAGTTTTAGACAACGCGGATAAAGCCGCTGTGATAAGCTAGCTTAGAATAAAAATAATTTTGTAGATTATATTTTTAATCTGCTGAAATCTGATATCTAAAGAACAAAAAAGCGTCTTAATTATTTCGAAATGTTATCTCAATTACAGCGGGAATTTATGTAACAATTAGTCATACTTGATAAAGATCTCAAACGGTCATGCACGTCACTGTCAAGCATGCATGATGGTCTAACTTGATGGACGTGACATGCAACGGGGTTGATTGATGTGCAATGCCTCTCATGATTCGTGATTTGTCTTAGTCGACAGCTCTGGGAAGTCCTACTTGTTTATGAAGATTGTCTTCCTAGTTAATAAACCACGTTTTTGATTAGTAAGATTTGGTAATTTCAATTTGATGGTGTGAAAAAAATGGTGGTGGTGACAATAATTCTATTTATTAAAAATATTATCTGCTGAATAATATTAATAATGTAATCAAATAACCACTAAAGATCTTCATTAATAATTATACTCAAATAATAAATATAAATTTAAGCTGAGTAAACACTACCCTCATACATCTGTATTTAATTAAAAAAGCAAAGAATTATTCTAATTAGCCAAATAATATTTAAAAAGCTAAGTAAAATTTACAAGACAATGTTATTAGAAGAGAGAAATGAGCAGAGCGAATGCAATAACAATAAATAGCAATAAATAAAAGGATTCACTCGTTGCTTGTATTGTATGATACTAATCCTTGGAACAGGAGTGGCGTGGAGCGGATTGTTTTGATAATTTTGCTAAATGAACAAAAGTTATACGAACAAAATCTGCATGAAGTAAAGTAAATTTTCTCTATTTGTGTATTTGTTTAATTTTAAGCAGTACGACTCCTTAATAAAATTTATAGTCAAACAGACAAACATATTATAGTAAGTAAATAATATGTTGCAAAGTGATACGATAACATAAGAGTGAATTATTTTCCGTTAATTATATTTTACTTAAAAATGTTTTTATGACCTGATTATAACGATATTTACTTCATCACTTAAAGTATAATTCCATGTTCCCTATGAAACTAATCCGTCAGTCCTCGGATCACAGACACAATAGAAAATCTATTGTGTCTCGGCCCGATCGGGCCGCTCGGTGGTCAATGGGCTAATGTTATATTTACATGTTAATTTACTTTTATTTTCTTCTGTGAATAAAACTGTAGGTACTATTTACTACAAAGTAACAATATTTTGTATCACAACACAGCTCCACTCTCCTGTTCGCCGCAAAACTAATCCAAGGCAATGCCGACTGTTACGGCGATTACTTTAATTGGCTCAATCTCCATTCAAACCACCTCGGGAGGGGGGAGGAGGGGGGGTCACCGGATTTATAGCGAAAGGGTTTGAGCCCTGTTTATGAAGGAGATAAGTAAAAATACTCTTGCGTGGCCATTTTGGATTCAATTTAAAACTTTGTTTGTTGAATGAAGCGGTTTGTTTTGATGCAAACGTGGCTGTAAAATAACATTAGAATAGGACAGTACATTTTTCATAATATTATTAGGTAAGTGTAAGGAAAAGATGAAGAGGTCAATGGATCTTGAAATGTTTCCGATGCGACTTAAAACCAATAAGATTTTTTTTATATAATATTAGATTCCATCTATTTATGAAAATTTAAATTCAATGGGACCATAGAAATCTAAATAACAAGACACATAAGTGCTATAATGTCATAATTCGTATGAAAACCGCTGTCGCCAAAATCAACACATTTAAACCGATAGCTAAACAGTACACACAAGTAAACTATGCCTATATTTCTATGGTTCAGACATTAAAACCAGTCAATAGCAATCAAAGTATTATTTTACCAGTCGTGCCCGCAGCGTCAAAAAGTGTGTAAGCGTCAAAAAGTGGCGAATGTCCTCACCAGAGTTTACTACCATTTTTAACAGTTCAGTGTAAGTCTTCCATTCAACCAATTCCTGAAATAAGTAAACACATTCAACTCCAACTCTTCAACTTTATAAAATATGTAAGTAATTGAATAACATTTATATTTTATGTAGAAAGGTACGTTCATTACCCAAATCATGCCTAAAATAAGTCTAATCAAATGTTATACTCAATAAAAATTGTATTAAAGTCCGCTTAACTATCCAAAGACTAGAAAGTTTAATTACATTCTAGAATATTCGTTTGCGAAGGCGATACCTCTCGTTTTACTGGACGTGAGGGATATATGAAGTAACGTAACCCACATAAGACTAACCCTCTCGTGATGCGCCGATATAAATTATTTGCGCTCAAGATTGGCTACTTTCAGTGTGAGGTGGAAGTAACTCTACTTCAAAGAAATATTCAGAAATAATTTATAGTTCTAAATAATATTTGTATTAAGTTTTCTGTGTAGCCGAGATTTCCGAGTACTTTATTTATGGGCCGCGGGTATCCCTCTCCATCAAGTGACCCGCCTGGTCGTTTGCCTGGTTAATCGATTAAAAAAAACAGTTAAAAATTAATTTTATTTAACCTTTATTACACCAATGCATGTTTATTTGATGTTAGTTTGTCATTTAAAATTAAAACTACCTTGAGTAATTTTTTCTCTATTTCCAGTTTTTCTTTCATAGATCATCTATTCGCTGAATGTGTGCGCTTGTCAGGGTCAAATCATACAAAATCCATACTAATATTATAAATGCGAAAGTAACTCTGTCTGTCTGTTACTCAATCACGCCTTAACTACTGAACCACTTTGCATGAAATTTGGTATAGAGATATTTTGATACCCGAGAAAGGACATAGGATAGGTTTTATCCTGGAAAAATCCTACGGGAACGGGTTTTTATTTGAAAACACGGGCGAAGCCGCGGGCGGAAAGCTAGTTATATATATGTATTTAAATAAATAAATAAATATGATATATTCTTCGACATTTGCGCTATTTAGGCAATACTACCTTATATTAAATTAAGCAAAGCTTGTATATTATAACAAGATGACTAACAATGAAACCCATATTTGTTGTAAAATATGCATAGCATAATAAATGCATGCCCAGAAAGTCAAAACATCTGACGTAACTTGAAATGTAAAAAGAATGGAAAAAATATTAATTATTTTCAACCAGAGTATTCTCCAGCCGACATTATTATAATAGCTAAACTCCGATAATTTCGAGGGGGCAAGTTAGCAGACTGAAATATTACCACGATCACTACATCATACTACGTATTGATCACTTACCATGCGACCGCATCTTGATTTATACAGCCGATATTATCTTGGGTCGACTTTGTAGAATATAGATTAAATGTCGTATGTTTGTTGCTTTACACCGGACCGGAGGAACTAATAATGATAAATTTTGTTTTAACTTTGATAACAATTTTAGTAAATTACTTATGAAGCTGCTATTTACTGAAAGAAACGATCAATTTAGGAGTATAAGGTGAACGTAATTCTAATCAGATTCTCTGATATGCGGTTATTTTTTGCATAAATTCGTTAAAAATAAATTTAAAAAAATATTTCATGAATTGTATCTTTTACAATTTTTAATATTTACATATAAATGACCTTTCCTTTTGATTTTCACACCAAACTCAACTGCATCATACATTCATGTACCCTATCGAAATGCGCTTTTCACTATATACAAGAACCACCTCTCGTCCCATACAAGAACCACCCCTTCAAATCCTAAAAAACCGTGACGTCACCAAGGACCAGACTTATCTAAAATGGATGGGACAGTAAAGTATAAGACAGGACCGCGACCCGTCCACTTCATCACGGACTATGCCGTGTTTTCATTAGCAGTAACGTATGACGTGGCGAGGGACTAAATCTTCATTTTTGACGTCCCCAGGGCGTGGACGGCTGGGCTGTAGAGAACTGGATGTGACATAAATTAAACACATGGCACCATGTTTAAGATATAACCACTGATTACTTAATATGTATTGGTTTAACTGCTGAGGACAACAAACGCGGGATGTTTAATAGTTTGAAAAAAAAAGAAGAGGGAAGAGTGTTACATGTTATTTTTAGGAATGTAGTTTTGAAATCTATTCTCAATTAAACTTTCATTATTATGTACTGTGAATTTTATTCCATAAATGATTACCAACTACGTTATAATTGTTCTTAGGTACGCTTCTCGTATATCTAACTTATTTCTTAACAATGTGCTTTTGTATCTCCACTATGACTATTTTCTCAATTTAAAATACTTAAAACATTATTTTAATTTAAAATATAAAAATTTGGATGTGCAAATTAATTAAACAAGTTCTAATAAAAACGGCGTTAACCACATTTAAATGTTTCGTTGAGATATTAAGTACACAGCGCCATCCAGTATCTCTATATCCGTTCGCTCGGACGGGAACATGGCTAATGTTGATATATCGGCCCGAGTTCGGACGGACAGACGAGTTTTGTACCGATGTGTTACGGATCCGACCCTTCAATGCTTTAAGTTTTGTAAGGGATGTTGAACGCCATACAGCCGATACGACACTTCGATGGTAGTGAGGTTTTTCATTTTCATCGAGTAAAAAATTGATATTAAAATGAAAATAACTTAGTACCTAGTTCTTTTTGGTATGTAGTAATTACAATGATCGTATTAATTAACTTGCGTTTAAGTGTAAACTTAGTTTTATTTATCTGATTGTGTGTGTTTGATATGCATACCTAAAACTTGAAGCGGCTGGATATATTTAGATGAAGCATCCAATATAGACAAATCATGTAGAAAAAGTCATCTTTCTTTTGAATATGTATATTGAAGTAATAAGTTTTTACGATATACAGTAGTTTTTTGTCGTAGGTGAACCTAGTATAATTTTTACGTAAGTGTAACAAATAGGAAAGGGTCCAAAATAGAACACAAATCTCAAGTGATTGCAATTTGCATTTTTTTTTTTAATACTACTACACCCATTACCTAATATATTTATTTTCTTAGTGTCTCGATAGCAGTTCTGTACTAAATCCAGCAGATTTTAAAGCAAATATTTAACTCCACCTGTCCATCATAGTCTCTAGAGTCTAGAGGTTCGTTCGGAGTGGCCGCAAGGGAGTCCCTCACACTCATCAGTCACTCAGGACTTATAGTAATCATTTAAAACCCTTTAATGTGTTTTAGAGAGAAATGTAAGTATAGATTATTAGTTGGTAATATTTTGTGATTTCATAATATGGAATATGAGGGTAGTTAGTTTCTTTGAAAAAATCCAGTAAGTACCTACCTACGCTTGACAAGAACATGCAGATTAATAAATCGTAATAAAAGTATAAGCGTAGGTATTTGTGTTAAGAATTATTTTTCCCGTAATGTAAGTTTACTCAATTACCTACCTCGTAACGAGGAATTTAATTTCACATGTAAAATTTTGTAATAGATAAAACTTATTTAATAATTCATACTAATAAGTAATACCTACCTATCTATATACCTACTTACAGACTCAAGTGATATAAATATTGACCTAAATTCTAGCAATAAAATTATACATTCACAAGATGATACCTTAAAAAATATTCACCCGAAAATTTCCAATCTCACATCCACACACAACCGAATAAAATCCCTAATCACTCAATCAAATCCTTTCAATTACACATGTTTTGTATAATTTATATCGTAAAGTAAGCAAATATCGCTATAAGTGTTTCCTGCGCGCGCGCCATCTGTCAGTCACCACGCCACATTACGGCGCTTTCCCTGGCGCAAGATAGATGGCGCTGACCGACGAACGATTTATAGATCGTTGATGTTTTTATACAGGTCCAAGAGTTTCTTTCGTTGTTTATTGCACGCCTCATAAGCGAAGCGTTGAGGTGGGTACTACTGTCACTTCGCGCAAAACATCTGATTTTTCAAACTTAAAATGTCTTTATGTATCATACATTGCACTTGTAAGATAATACATACACACACATATTAAGAAAAAACACTATTTTTAACGTTCATGATATTTTTGATGTCATTTTTGTTATTTAAACTAGTTAAAAAACAGTTTAAAAAAGTTCTGTCTTGGACGTCCGTGTGTCTGTATGTGCGGATCCTTTTTCTTGTTAACACGATAGCGACCGAAATACTTTACTAATCGAGTCTTTTTTTTTTCTCTTACGCTTGAGTATGCTCAGGAATAGAACCCTTTCATTTTTCAGGGTCTGATTCGATGTGGTTTAATTGTTATTAAATAAACAAAAATAATAATTAATAAATATTTATTAAAAAAAAATTATGAGGCGTGGACTTTTGGATTTTCCAAAATTTTTATTAATACTGATGTCAATTTACTCACTCGACCTATCTTGCAATGTAAAAATTGAAGGATGAATGTCTTCTTAACGTAAATTGAATTTGCAAACACATTGGCTGCTTTTCATCTGGTTTCTAGGCGAGTGAAGCCGCGGGATGAATAGAAAGTAAGGGTTAGTAAAGAAAATAAATAAATGTTAACACATACATTACACTTTAAAACGATAACTACTCCCTCATACATACCGGTGTATACGTATTTTATTCGTTACCCTCAAAATATGTGAGTAATAATACCTATATTGTAACTCATTTTTGTACAATCATTTGAGATTGACTGAAAATATGTTCTTTTTCACGCTTAGCTATCAAATAAAACAGTATGAGAGAGAAAGAAACACAGTTTTAAAAGTCAAAGTAAGAATTCTTAATATCTTTGATTAAAAAAATCTAAAACGTACTTACTCAGGACAACTACAGTGACGGATTCGAAGATACACGTCTTTTTTTACCGTACATATTTCATTAGAGATCTCTCACCTTCCAAAGGCCATAATTACTCGAATCCAATAATTATATAAACTCAAAAGAACTGCCGCCCCAAATTGTTCTCGCATTAGATTTATCGGTCCGCCTCGACGAAACAGCAACAAAGGCAGTGCCTCATCCGTTGACAGCTTTATGATCCTAACAGTTTTTGCTAACGGCCACCCCCCACCCCCACTACCCCTAACTTTATTTATGACTCAAGTTTTATTAATTAGCAGTTTTCGAAAGATGGCGATGTCGTATATCGTTATGTCACTAGTTCTTCGTCGAGTGGAAATTTGTAGGGAAAGCTCGTTCGGATTTAATTATTTCTTCCTGCTTTTGTGTACCTATGTACTCGGTGCTTACATCAGATTAGTCTTGTGTGTTATGTTCTTTGGAAAGTATGTCTGATTGACCATTGCGCTGGTGGATTTTCTTTCAGGGTGAGTACAATTGTCATTCATATACTGTATGGTTTAATACCATTCTATATAGGAATTACTATGCACGAATAGCTGTGCTACGCGGTTTCATTCGCATTCATTTTAGGATTTACAAACTAATAGCACAGACTAATAATAATATACTACGTATACAACTAATAGTAGATTCATAACTGTTTAGCAGCGCACTCAAGTTCAACAGGAGCTTCGGAAACTAAATTTTTTTTTTCATTCATCTTCGCTCTTATTGGTCGCTTCTACTGCCTTCCTTGATTAATTAAATATCCAACACAAAAATGATTTTAAATCCGTACACATAGTTCATCAGATTACCGCGTTCGAACAAACAAATAAACTCTTCAACTGTATAATATTAGCACAGATTAGTTGCCACTTTTATCAGTCATCTATTTATCTCTCCACAAAATCCAATAATATAACAACCCAATTAAATCAGATTAAAACTTCAAAACTCGAGCATTAGCAAATCATACCTCGAAAATTCAACCCTGACCGCGCTTTGGGGAAAAACGCCCTCGTATCGGCCCCGAGGCGAGTCAATCCGACCCATAAATAATAAATAGTAGCACCGTGCGTCTGCAGATAATGGTAATTTACGATTCGCTACCATTGGCGTCAAATCTTTGGCAGCCGCCCGGTTAGATCGACGTTTGGGACTTTTATGCCCTAATGTCATTTCCCCGGTTAAATTTGTGTGAATTCTCTGAATTGGGTATCGGCTTACGATGATTTATAAAATGGTACTTTCTGCTTTACTGCTTATGTTTGTGTTGGTTTAATGTGTTTGGATAAACTGGGCCTTAATTTGTTAGGAATATAGTGTTCTAGGTTCATTGATATTTGCATGTATTAAAATTATTTGCGAAAAGTCTTATCGCTTAATTTTATAACATATGGGTACCTACTATAAAAGTACATACCCACTATAAAAATGTCAAGATCAATGGAAGGTTTTTCATTATAAAAAAATAGCTTCAATGAGTCAGTGTTAGAGCTTACGTTACTAAAATTATAATCAATTCACAATAATCATATTATTCCCATTCAATACATAACTCATAAATTGACGTGTAAAACAGAAATTCGACTATGTTATTCACAATTAATTACCGCCCGAGCCCCATAAATTGACGAATCATACAAATAAATTAGTATTGACATCAAATTAAACGCTGAATTATTACATTCAAGTTCTATAACATTACGTCGATCTGCAATTTGAAAACGTTGTCGCCTTGCCGGCGGCCAAATAAATTACGAAGATATATTATTATTAAAATTCGGGCAACTTTGAGGCGCGGGCGATACGCGGGTTGAGTGTTCGCAAATATTGTTATTATTTATTATGTTTACGTGTTATTTGAAATATCGTGTGATTTATACGTGAATACAGTAAATGTACGCTGAGGTAAAGGGTCCCTTAATAGCATATTGTTTGTGATGGAACGTGTTAAATATTGATGGTTATAATCCTTTGTGCCTTGACACAATGATACTTCTATTATCGAAATATTGTAAATATCACACGTCGCGTTTTGACTAAATTGAATTTGACATAGATAATATGAAAAGATCTAGACAAAACAGAAACTAAGAAAGGTTTTCTGCACCCAACTTCTGCTGTATTCAAAGCATCTAATATACGTGTAATTTGTAAGACAAAACATCTACCTAATGTAGGTAAGTGTTCATCATAAATGAATTTGAATTTGAATTTTTTAGTTATACAACTTTTGCTGTATTCACTAAGACGAATTCAGTCAGAAATAACGTAAAATTAAAATGTACAGTCAGATTGTTACCTAATACATGCAAAGATTCAAAATAGTCTGCTCAGGATTCAAACAATAATTACCTACTAAGATCAAGCCTCTCCATCCTTTTAAATTAATACAGTACCAAAAAATGGAAAACGCTAACATCCCTTAATATTTTTAAGTTGTTCAGCATAATTGATATTTATAATTGATGACCGACGATATTCTTCGTGATTTACAGAGGAAGCGGTTTCCGTAGCGGCTATCTATCGTTATCGTTACGGAACCGTGGCTCTTTTATCGTTGTCTCACATCTCACGTTACGGGATAATCGTTAATTATCGTTTGGTGCGTAATGAACTTGGCGATTATGGTATGGAAACGTGCATGAAGATCTGTTGGTCATATTGTTGGAAGATTGGTGAGTGTGGTATGGAAACATGCATAAGGTACTCTGGTGATCATAGCAGGTAGAATTCAAGAGACTTTTAGAAAACTATGGATGTTGAAAAAGTAGAATAGTAAATAATTAAATACGATTGTTTCTCTTCTATGCCAGTCAGACATATTATGTAGACTTCTCTTCTATGGACCTTGAAAAAGAAGAATAGTAAATAAATATCAATTGTTTCTCTTCTGTTCCTGTGTTGATCGTTTGGACATTTACAATCTTTAATTATTAAATTAATGATTAATTTTAAAAGAAAAACATTAATGTTCTTGTGGGATAGGTCCTATCTACAAATCTTTAAAAATTAAATTAATGGCTCTATAGTAAGAGTAGTAAGGAAAACATTATGTATAATTTATAAAGATTGGCTTGTTTCAATTTAGTTGGATATTTTTTTATTTGTTCTATTTAAATTATTAAAGTGAATTAAAGTAAATAATATAATATCAGGATATGTAACGCCACCTATTGGATAGATCACGAACTACAATAAAAGTTGATATGGTCAATGACCATAACAGTGACATCTATCCGCGAACAATAACATTATGGTCAAAGACCATATTATCACCATCTAGTGTTGATCGACTGAACTCAATCGATTTTTGATTGATATTCGAATGTGTAAAATTTACAAAATACTATAAAGATCATTTTAAATTTTATGAGACAATTTATTACCTAGTACATTCACTATCAATCAACACAAACAACTAATTTTCTTCTGCATATTATAATACATATATGTACAAAAAATAAAATTGAGTATTTAAAATTGTACATGTACGAGATCTTCTATCCCAGTAGGTACATCCCGAATTAAAAAAAGAAAGTTGTGCAAAAAAAACTATTAGTAAAAAACAATAATTTCCACAAACAAGCATACATCACAGATAATGATTTACTTAGTACCCACCGCGCAACTAGGTGGCGCTAGTCGCTTAAGCGCCATTTTCGTGTACTTAGAGTGGCCTGCAGTGTTATTTATCGTGCCATTACCACGGGATCCCTTAAATCATCACGTGACACCGCTCGTACGGGACTAATGAATGGGACATTACTTTTTTTATTTATGAAATTGTTCGCTGAGCACTTAGGGGAATCTATTAGGCGGTCGGTAAAAATGAAGCGCTGTGTGTATTTTATTTACATGGCCGTTTGTCAAAATTTATGATCTCGTACGAAGGTGTGTTTTGCGGTTTTCTTTGAGTCATTTTGTGAGGTGCAAACTAGCCATTTGGATATTGGAGGCATTGATGAAAATTCTTTCAGGTATCTCGTTTGATTTATGATGCATTGTTGCACTGTGTGCTGTAAAAATGTAAGTCTTGGCTTTCAGTTTTGTTATAATCAATCAATCAGTGCAATTTAAACAGGGGCACTAATAGAAAATGACTCGTACATTTTCACTACATACAAGAACTAGGTAACAACAAATGAAACAGAAGTTACTTAGATATGATAAATGTTAAAATATCTAATCCATGGGTACCGCATTAGCTTCTGTCGTTCTACAAAATAATTAAAGTCCCTTAATAAAATTAAAGTAAATTACGATAACGTATCTTTGAGTAACAAGTAACAACCCTCGGGCATCAAACAAATACAATTTTCAAAAAGACAACAGCATAAAGGGGCAGTAAAAGATTATAAATTAGATTTAAAGGTATCCTTTGAGATGAAAATAAAATGTGACAAACGCAAGGAAACAAAGCACATATATTATGTGTATTATCGTCTTTGCTAACAAAAGGTTGAAAAGTAACGATTTGCACGTATCACGTTATCGTGGGCAAACCCTTACGGTGGGGAAATTAAGGCACAAGCAATGAGGTTTTGGCGGGAAATGAACCCGTATAATTATTTTCCTAGATAAAAAATTTATTCGATGCAGTGATTGGGTCATAATTTACGCTTTTTGGCACGGAATATCTTTACTTATATCATGCACTTTACCAAAACAATAAACATTGATTATTATGTAACAACTATTAAGGTAATAAGTGATGATAATTTTAAATCATTTTGATTACAATAATAAACAAACACAGACCACAAGAAAACCAGACGTGCTTATCAAACTCTAACATATTGTGCTAAATATCAGTGTTTCGTAATTGAATAAACAGACCATTATGAATATGATTTTCAAAACGAATTTAATGTTAGCTCATGAAATTTTCTATGTCCCAATAGCAAAACCTTTTCCTATCTTCTAATGACACTTCAAACAACTAATATATGACTAGATAAATTACGTATTTATTAAAACTCACATAAATAGAGAGAAAAGACTAAATAATGTTTTGGTTAATACTTAAATAATATCTGATATCGTTTCTCCTACCGTGTCCCACACATTTAGTTAAAAGGGAGAATTATCAGAAGTCGTTCAAATGATTTATGTACACAATTATTGGGTTATTCAGGTAGGAGTGTCGCCCGATCTCACTTCAGAGACAATGAGAGATCAATTGCATTTCATAATTTGTTTATCATTGTATTTAATATCTAATAATGTCTAATATAAACGAAAAAGTAATAAATAATAAAGACTAACGAGAAGAAGAAGAAATACAACTAACATTGCTGATTCAAGGAATAACTATAGATTAATTTTAGGATGGTAACTAAAACCAACTTTTTCATGCTTATCAACCTACATAGTTATATAATAAAATTTCAACTAATTATTTAGTTTACAAGATTTTGTTAAAAAGCATCATTCAGAAACGAAAATTATCCAACACTCCTTTCACACATCGATATTTGTGACCCATTTCAAAGTCAAGCAAAATATTTATTGATAAAACTTTCTATAGCTATTAAGAAATAATACATATATACCTATTATATTTAAGCCCTTTACTTACCTTTTTAGACATACCCAAAACAGCTCCCAACCATGTTAAAATTACACAAGGGATGATAATTACAGAACATAGTGGGCACACCTATCACACGATGGGTCGCAAGATAAGCCACTATGAGAGATAACAATATTTATTGGACAACTTTAATTCACTCCTTTGTCTATCTCATCGATATGATTTATTGTTAATTAAATTGAAGTTCAATTTAGATCTATAGCTGACAATGGAAAATATTAACAGCGGGAATTTATTGCTAGGCGTTTGGCGTACCTACCTAAATACGTGACTGAATACGTAGTTTTGCAATGATCCGGACTAACTGTATCTTTCGCACCTGTGATGTTTGGAGCATTGATACATTTAATTTGGAACAGATTAAAATGTTTTGCGCGAAGTGACAGTAGTACCCACCTCAACGCTTCGCTTATGAGGCGTGCCGCGTGCAATTAGAACAATTTGCACAATTTTCTGTGTACATAATATTTGTGTAGCCCGTTCTTGCAGTGCATAGGGAAGTTAAGAATTATAAAATTGGAATTTATAAAAAAAAATCATTTGTTTGGAAATTTACAGAAGGAAAATATGAAATATAACTTCTAATTAATGCTTTTTTAACGGAATTTGAAACCTCAGAATTTATTTCCAGACCAATCTTGCAAGAACCTTAAGAAATAACAAATTCAAATCCTACAAAGTGTAAGCAATATGTGTAACATTATTGGAATTGATACAATATTTGCCGCAGTCGTGTATCCGTACAGGTTGAATCTATCACTGTCTGGATATCTGAAATCCCCCAAGTATAACACGATTTTGACATATCATTGATCTATCCTACCGCGATCATTTCAACACCTAGCTTCTCCCAAGACGTCAAACTGCATCGTTCATATTCCTTTCTTAATACGAAACTAATTCTAAAACGATATACATTACCGGTTTTAACAACCCTCTCTTGGAGCTACATGAACTGGTAACGCAATGGATTATATCACACATCGATGTTAACATTCATAACGTAACTACATGTTTACATTTGCGTTCTCCGTTAAAACGGCGTAAGTCACGGTTGGATTTCATCGGATTGTCAACTTTATGCCAAGGTTGTAGGGTTGTAAATTACGTATGAAATTGTGGTATAGTATATAGTGATGTGTGTAAAGAGTTGATAGTTTGAAAGACAGGTTCTATCAAGAGTTGACAACTACATATTGTACGGTAACCTCTGTTTAGAATCGCACCGAAATTGGCTCGTATCGGCTATGTTTTGTAAATGTCGAACTGACGTCGAAATATTGTATGAAATGTTTGATTTTGTATGCATGGAAGTTACGAATAAACGGGACTATCGCCAATATGTAGATGATAATTCGACGGAATCGGGTCTTTCCATCAAGGTGTAATGTTTATGGAATTGTTAGGTTGTCACTTTCTGTTGAAAGTTGACGATTGGTGCCATAATACCGGCAAAATTTCAGAAAACCAAGCAGAAAACGAACGATTGTAATTATTATCTATGATATAAATTTAGGTTTTTCCATGGACTAATAAATATATTGAGTATATTAGTCTATGGTTTTTCTTAAAGTCATAAAAAAGACATAATAATCATTAATCTTACGAATTTAAATATTATGTTACATACCTATTTAGTAAGTAATTAGGATTCTAAAACTTTGTGATATGTAAATATTCATGTCAAGTATTGCCATATAAATAATCTAACAAACAATAAAAAAACAATAATATACTGATAAGTGATAACGTTAGTAATAAAGTTACACTCGTTTCATTCATCACAAATAATTTGTTTACGACGCTTCACAACAGATGGCGCCATCTGTCCAAGTTGTAAAATATTCAACATCATGCGCTTGCGCATAATAATATGTCATACCATTCAAATGAAAAATGAAAACGTATTTGTAATTGAGTACTTCTGTAGATATTTAGATAAGAAATTATTTGCTTCTGCGTTATTTTGAAAAAAATTACACTGTTAAACGTATTATATAAAAACTGACTAACAAGTTATATTGTTAACCAAATTCACGATTAAAATATACAAGTATCTATTACTATTACTATTCTGTCTATTACTATTAAGATTCATATATACTATTAAGATTCATAATATTGGCTATTTTTCTTCATTCAATCTCGATTACATAATTTCAATAAAGTATCAACTATCAAGATTATTCATGTAGTTTGATGCGCTTGTCACTTTAAAATTAATACATATTTAGATCATCATATTCTTAATTCTAGTGTTATTTAATGTGAAGCATTTTCCTTAAACACAACCAGTATTTAATCTATTTAAAATGCAATTTGTTTGTTTTTTATTTACTTGAGTATACTCAAGGACATTATTTGAATTGACAGATGAATAACAAATCGTAATAACAAATTACATAAGTATGTTACGAAAACAGGGTTTTTATTAAATGTTTTCGCTTTTTAAAACTACATCCTCGTGATAAAGATTGTAGCTAAGAAAATGAAAATGCGATAAAATTAATTATTGATTAAATCGTACCTATCTTCTATTCTACAGGCTCGAAACAGGTACAATATACGGAATATACCTAGTATTGCTTCATATAGAAAAATCTCCAAATTAGTCATTATTTAGCAGATGTAACACACATAAATTATAAATATAACTAAATCCAGAACTTCTTTCAGAAGTACTTTTTACTGTCAAAACACATTCAGTATTTACCACCGTTTAGAAAAGCAGTTTCTACAGAGAATAAGCGGCAGTTACTAAATTCATTATAAAGTATCAAATCCGTTCATTCCCCTTGATTGCTCCTCAGCAATACAAATCATTCCGATACATTTCCATTCCGATTGATTTATTCAGTATTACTATTAATTTGGAAAGAATCACAGGGTCCCGAGTTATTTATTAAAACGTTAAACCCCAATCTGATATCAGCTTATTTATGACTAGGTTTTTTTTCTCGTCATATGTAGGTACGACCTTCGTCGGTCGGTGAATAAATTATTATATACGTCGGATAGTTATAATTTATATGGTTTATTTTGGATGGTTGGATAGACTTCGGTGGTTGAGGGCTCTGTCGATCTTTGAGAAGTTTGATCATTTGTGGTATTTATTCACACGTTTGTATGATATGAAACTGTTCAAGTATTTAGTTTTTGATGACTTGTGAGATATACCTATTCGACGTCTAGTTCGGTAAATTAAGGTCTGGATCTAATATTAAGTAAAAAATTAGGCAACGAAATACGATTGCAATTTGCAACTGACATCGTTATTTAACGTAATCATACGCATCGGTACCTATATTTGTTATTTAACGCAAATTATTGAGTGTGGTCATGGTCTGTACCACTATAATAATAACATGTTCTATTATTGAATCAAAAAGTAGCAATTCATCACTATTATTTTTAAAATTATTATACCGCACAATGACTTTAAACCTACACTCTCTCCTCACATCAGACAACAATATAACAACATACGTCACATTCCTAAAACCTTATGCTATCCAAAGACAGGAGTTCTATGCAAAAAAGACAATAAATTACATACATTTGGATAACGAAATTCAAGGCAAGCTCGTATGTAAATAGGCAGCTGGCGCGACACCTTGCATCATGTGAACCCTGTATTTATGTATAGTACGATAAAAACTGATGGCTTTCGAAGGCCCTGTTTCACTTCCCTGTGTTGTTTAGTAAATTTGGAAGTAATGTTTGGAAGTAGTGCACCGATTTTGATAATTCTTGTTTGAAGAGATATTACTAATACTGAAAAAAAGCATTCAGGTGACATACAGACTGTTGATCAAATCTAGGTAAGTATTAGAATGCTCTATTTGCATTTGAATATCATATTTTTTATAAGGTCTTCACAGTCAAGGTCCTTAAAAGCGAAAATTTAAGTAAAGGAGGGAATCATACAGTTTTACTTAAAGATTGCAAAAAGGAAATCGTGATTTGCATGACTAGAAATACATTCATAGCGAAAAGTATTAATAAACTAAACAAGTTTTTTTTTACATAGATATCGCCCTTAACCTATTCCATAAAAATGCGGCTGGCGGCGAAATGCAGACTAAAACACAATTAAATCACCAGTGATCTAAGATCGAGATAGCATCAGATGCGCCTGCGCACTAATGATAATACCGACCCGACAATTAAACTCCATTCGTACTGGGCTGGACCTTGTCACTATTGATTTGTGATTGATCCTATATAAGTGCAATTGCTATCAAAATTGAACCTTAATACATATAGATAAGGTTGAAATTTCAACAAAGTTCGAGGTCCAATATAAGGGAGTAAGGTCTATGCCTTCGAAGCGATGGAGCAACTTATTTTGTGTCTTGCTGCGTTTAAACGGATTAATTTTAAACCCTTTTAATGTACAATAAAATCGATATTCCCGTAACTGGATTTAAAGCGATTTTCGACTCTATTGCCTTCGAGATAGCGTTATGAGGTTTTTGACGTTGACTGATTAGGTTTTTTGTGCGTTACAGTTTTCCAAAGGTGTTATTATATACTTATTTATGGAAATGTATTAAGATGATATACGTGATGAAGGCGGTACTTGGGCGGTAATAAATAGTATGTATTATAATGTTCGGCCGTTGTTTTTTGTAGTTTCAACAATGGTTTTTTTGAAAATGTAAGATTAATTTTTGGTACGATTGTAATAAGTTTTTGGGAATGTTTTACAGCTGCTCTTGTTACTGTGTTTTTAGAAAGTGGTAAGAATTTTGATGCTAAATATTGTCTTGTCTTGCGTATAATGTGAATTAGACAATCAAGCAGTTAGTAATTAGTAGGTATGTATACTAATTAGCGCTACTGATATTTATTTTTGAAGTAGAATACGTTCCAAAAATAACTATTCGAGCCTAACTGAAGTATTTATTGAGATTGGTAGGAGATCCCTTTCTCTTTGCGTTGGAGGATTGCTTTTCACCACAGCTTCTATTATTACGTAAATATTTCTCAGTGTTTGTTATCAATTTAATAGCAAATTTTAGGACGAAACAATATCATACAAAAAGTTGTATTCGTTTGCCGGCGTCATAGAGAGTTTCTGTGATCTGTGGCCGGCGTCATTTATCACAAAAAATTGCATACTTAGACAATGCAAAATGTAGGTACATAATACAGAAATTTTGCATTCTCTAAGGTAATAATAGGTATATAGATATATAATAGGTACCTACCTATAGGTAGTAATAGCACGTTTAAGCAGATATTACTAAATAGTTACTATGTGTATTAGTAAGTATCGTTCAATGGTTAAATGGATAAATTCATAGATATATACATATTCGGGTCGATAGCTTTAAAAAGTATGAATTAAAATTCTCTTCTATCTTTGGATAGATTCCGAAGTGGACGAATCCCTTCCGTCAGGATCGAAAGTTAGTAATTAAGACGACAATAAATTACTAAAAAAGGCGGGACTGGTAAGGTCGCGTTCACATGCTGTTCATTGTTAAGATATTATTCATATTAATTTTTGTGTAAAAAGTTATACAAGTTATGGAAATTATATTTATTTATTTTTGCACATATTGTATTTGTACTTCGCAATTACCGATACTACATATTACTTTGATTTTGAAATTAGTTAATAAAACACATATATTTGTGATTATATTTTTATAATATTTTGTAATAGCGATTAGTAGCGATTTTAACGTAAGTATAAATACAAAGTATATAATTTTATAGTTGAGACTTTACTAAAACTACGTATAGGTACATTATGGCCATTCAATTGTTTAAAAAAGACCGATTCTGAATGATTGTTTACATCTTATGTAACACGTTTCTTATAAACAGCGCCTAACTCTAAATCATGTTGCCTTGGAGTGACACGGCGTCGACTGTTAATTGCTATAAACATAGGAATTTCGGCGAAACACACGAGATTTATGTAGTTTTGTTACCCAGGCTTAATAGTCGGCCATCTTTCTTTATCAAGATTCAAGACGTTTCTATGATGTAACAAATACAATGGCTTATTGTAGCGATCTGTATTGATATATTTAGCTGATTTCTATTTTTACATAATATTTTCTTTTTGGTGAAAACTAGTCGGTCTTATAATAACTTAGGGTCGACATTTGCCTCCCAAGCAAACTATTAAACTAAGTAGATACCTTTAAAACTAAAAATTTTGATTTCATATCAACTTAATATTTTCGAAAATAATAACAAAATGTTGAAAGTGAACATTTTTAATAATATGTTTCAATCGTTTTTTAAACCCATTATTTTCTCAAGAAATATGATACGAAATCTTAATATAAGTGAAAATGAGAATCGATAACCAATGAGTGTTGATTTCAGATGTTTTCACATACAACTGTAAAGTTTTACGAGTTTTAAATGAGCGTCAAATTTGCTTTCGAACTATTGACACGCTTGAGATCGACTCGATTTGTGTGCGTGTCCATTGTAAAACGATAAATATTAAATACGTTGATTTTTTTATGTAAAGTTCTTGATTATTTATTAACTGTAAATTGTGTGAGTTAAGTGACTATAACTTTAAATGTCTGTACCTAATAGTTCTTATTAGGTACAGACATTTATTTAATCAATTATAATATTTTACATAATTAAAAAGAATGAGTATATTTTCTTATAAAAATTACAATATAAAGATGCCTAAAAATTATTAACTAAAAACTTAAAAAGTAAAATGCAATAAGAATCTTGTCTTATTTTAATTATTTAAACACAATGGTACTTATCTATTACCTACTTAAAATCGATATTAAAAAAAAACAAACAAAAATCACACATTGCCTTGTGTTTGCATCCTTTTTATTCCTCTCATACATTGCTGTTTTCAATGCATACCTTACTATTTCATATATTCATACGATACGACTTTAAATAATAAATATCGTATGACAATGGACACACGATTTGTCGCATCAGTCGTGGATGCGCTTGCGACATGATCATTTACGTTTATCTGTATCGATGTGAAAGGTGTCGTCGCATAATTTTTTAATAGGCTCCTGAGGTCACCTTGAATCCGTTATGTGTGAGGTACATTGCACATAATATGAGGGATGATACTTTATTAATCAATAGAATATGGTCTAATAAATAATTTATGCGAAGACAGACAAAAAAATGTTCTTGTTAGTTGTGTAAAGTGCATATTATACTTCAATTGAAACTACAAAAAGTGATTTATTATTGGTATTGTAGGTGGCAGGAACAGGGCAACGATTCAGGAGTTTTTTCGTAATGTTCAAAATGTTCAATGAGTTTTAATATTTAATTTTAATTATTTCTAAACTAATTTCCCTGTATTCATTTTCAATGACAATTATTACAGAATTGAAATGATAGGTACCTACACTTTACCAAAATTTTTTTATCGTTTAAAAACTGTATTTTCTATTTTGAATTATGTATTTAATTATCTATAATATTGAATATTTTTAGAAAAATGACAGTTTTAATTTGAAAAAAAAAACAAAAACAAAATAAAATAGAGAAAGTATATGTTGTTTTTTTACTTTGATTCCAGTCTATATGAATGTACCTTTCCAAAGATACAATTTGCTACATGTTAATATTAAAACCGATAACCACGTCTTCGTTTATTTAGCTGTTTTTAATTTGCAATATAGATATCGATTATTTTGCAATGTTGGTTATTAAGTTTTATATAATGTGTATAATTGCACTTTTAGCTTGCATACCTACCTCCGAGTTGATAATTACGTTTGGTAATTATTACTTTTAATTTATTTTATATTAACGAAATCAACTTTTTCAGACCTTCCAAAGATAAATTTAATACGCAATTATCCTTATATTCTCTTAATATAAAAAAATCTGTACTAATTATTGATATAGCATAATATTAATATCTACTAATTTATACATGATGCGATAAAGATAGTATTGTAATACAAACACTATAAAACAAAACCACATTATGCATCGTGTGCCTAAATTACAAAAATGAAACTTATCTATACAGGGTGTCCCACTGTTGGTATACTAAGCTCAAAGGAGGTTATAGTTTTGCATACGCTGAGTACGTAAAAAATACTTATAAAATTCTAGATGCATTTTTTTTTCAAATAGATGAATTCTTAAAACTCTTTGTGTGCACCCATAACAAGGAACCCGCCCAACTTTGACACCAGCACGTGAGCTATTGTTTAAGATTATATTTTCATAGACAAAATGCTCATATTAGAAAAGCGGTATATGCCGGCTGCGCGAAACTAGAGAAGAAAACATGGATTTACAGGAAAAATTGAGCAAAAAATTTTTGGCGTAATTTTGTTGTTGAAATTTTTTTTAAGTATTTTTTACGTGATTAGTGTATGCAAAACTACAAGTCACCTCGCGCTTAGTATACCAATAGTGGGACACCCTGTATAAATTTCATTAATAAGTTTCGTAAAATATTTCCCTTAATACGACGAATATTAATCTACAAGAACACGTTACATCTACCTACATAATGCTACAATTCGGCCCCTACAGTCACACAGTACATAACGAATTCAGCACAATTACAATATCAAATAAAATCCCATGAACTGATAACAAAATAAGATTCAATTGCGTTTCTTTAAGATCACTTGTCAACATCGGGATCATGAATTTTTATCGCCCCATAAAACTGTGATTCGCTCCCAGTGGCCAACGGCCGAAGTTATACGTTTTATTGTGAATAAACGGGTAATTTTTTCGTGATATCACTACGAAGTACGAACGAAATTCTTGGACGCTCCGGCTTTTTATTCATTCAATTATCGTTTATTTTTGCAAATACGGAACGATGTCAAAAAATTTTCGTCATTGCGCGTACAACGTTGTTGTTAACTACACTTGCCATGTATCTCTTATGTAGGTATATCTATGTAAATAAAGGTTTTTGTTATATATTTTACTTTGCTTTCTTACAAAAAATATTCAAATGGAAGAAGCACAAAAACAACAATCTTCCCCTTGATGTTAGGCGTTATTTATACGCGTTGTGTCCAAAAAGCTTAGTTGTGTCAAAAGTTGGCATTAAATCATTGGCCACTATCTGGCCACTGCAGGCTTGACCGTGATCGCGGGGGACTGTGTCCAATGGCGTACGATACGTCAATAAAAAAAAACTGATTTGACGTGCGTTACATGCCAATATAATATTTAATATGGTGTAACGTGACGTTCTGTGTCGTGAATCTCAATCGTCTCTGGCAATTTATTTCTTTGTTTCTTATTTTTAACTCCTAGAGAGATGATAAATACGATAGGACAGCTATATCTGTATCTGTACTTTTTTTTTATCAATGACATACATTGATAAAACAATGTTAACTTTTTCCTTGCATGTATTAGGTATATATTATATGTCTATGGTTAATTTTTTTTTAAAACACAATTTCACAATACTTATATCAAAATGCTCTTCCATCATATAACGAAGAAAAAGGTTTAGAAAAATATTCCATAAACTATCTTATTTACTTATTCCGCCACAATAACAATGGAAACAGTCCCGAACTAAGTGATCCAGTATAAGATGATATATGAAGACACTTTCGCACATTACAATATGAATTTTTCGTGTAGGGCCGGAACAGCGAGCTAGGTCGGTTCTTTGGATGGTCAGTCGTTAGTCACATTATCATTTAGTTCTTAAATCATAGATTTTAGGGCATTTTAATTTGAATAATCTTCAGGAACCTTGCCTGTGTAAAGGGAGAAGACATAGTTTCCGACTGGTAGGTAATCAAAATTTCAAAGCTAAATTTGTTAATGAATTTTTATATATTAACAAGGAGGTCGTGAAGATATAATCTAAGATAAATTCGATAATTTTTCCATCGATATTCCACCTGCAAAATCGTTAGGGATCAAGTAACTGTTTATTCATTATTTCATAGCTTTGCACTAGAGAATTGACTTTGAAAATAGATTAATTAGTTTTTTTATTACATAACAAACGTAAACAATCAAACCTTTCTTCTATACATAGTTAGTTGAGTCATCACCACCTATTTTCAAACTCAAACTCAAATTAAAACATTTATTTATTCAATTAGACTTCTTCTAGAAGCACTTTTGAAACGTCATTAGGTACATATTTTTAACAATTATTACCACCGATTCGGAAAGCAGTATCTACGGAGAAGAATTTTACATTCCTTTTATCAAAACACGCCACAATATACCTTCAATAAGGGCTGAACTAATATCACGAAACATCGAATCGCGGCATTAATGAAAATCGATTGCAATCGAGTCGTTAATCGATTCTATCCTGTACTTTATAATACGTAATTAACTATAAATTATAGCGTTGTAATCATATTAGTTGGATTACCAGTAAAAGGCTGTATCGTGGTTATTTTTATGGTGTTTTATAAGCGTTCAGACTCTAGGAAGGTATTATGTAGTGACCTTCAATCCTGTTCTTTTTTACGTCTTATTCAGTATTACACACTTTTAATGCATTGTTTTTGAGGCAAAAACTAGACCAGAAATATTCCTTTTCCATGGTCAGTATGTACTACTTTATACTCAAACTTTTTCGCATATTCCTGGACAGTGGTAGATAAAGAGTAAAATCGATTTATTAACAAAAAAAGTGAAGTCCATGTCCCCTAGTGGAGTGAGGGGCAGATGCATGCATCTTCTGTGTCCTACCAAATCGAGACATAATTTTTCTCTTCGTCTCCACCGGGTATCGAACCCAGGAACCCTCGGTGCTACACTCACGCGTCAACCACTGTTCCAAGGAGGCGGTCAAATTTATCCTATTTATTAACAAAGGTGAGTTCAATATTATGTATACTTAATCCGTTTTAGTTTGTGAAACAGCAATCATGAGTTTGCAGATAAACTTAACTTTTTATCTATCCTTACTAAAACATAATATTGCACTAAAACATTTATACATATCCCAAAGTTTCCCAAAAGCTCCAGCCCATAAACGTAAAACGGAATAATAACGCCTCAATAAAAATATCAATAGTACAGCGCAACGAATCAAAAACCTGTTCAAAAAAGTATATCAATCTAGCATATTTATGGCGCGGAACCAAATGAGCCGGTATAAACCGAATAAATTAGAAGGCAAGCTAAATATTTAACTGACTTGTATACGACGAGCACCTCCTAAATGTATCGCATAAATCGACCAAGTAAAAAGTCGTCAACTTTGTGCCGTTAGATTTGTGTGGACCTACCAAAATTAAGGATTTTTGTAGAATGCGTCTTATCTTAGTTAAGAATGGAAGTAGCTACTACGAATTTGTTGCTGACTTAATGAACAATGTACAATGAAGTTTTAGCCTAAAATAATATTATATAACTTTTATAGAAAATTGTAAAAAGGCTACAAAACAACAATACACAGACTGGTAAAATACGCAAAAATTTAACTAAAAGATATTCCAGAAAAATACCTGTAAAGTAGCTAAAACAACTGGTCACTACGTTTTTATTTTTATGAGTAATAAAAAACTTAACAATATGTAAACAATCGTTTTCACAATCGACAACACTTTTGAAATTTTACTATAATTTATATTGTGGATATTGGGGATTGTAACGATCCTTATAAATAAACATTGCTTATTACAAACATTATAAAACACATTTCACTATAGAAGTAGGAAGTCTCATCCACACAAAACCAATACCCGTTCCCATTAAACGTAATAGTTACGGGTACAAAATTTATTGTTTTTCATCTTTGAAATCTTAGCAGAGTCAAGTTGTATAAATCATGCGTTAATGCCGGCGCATTATACAAATTCAAATTTATAACCCGATAAAATTACGGAATGGCCAGGGGTGTCTCCCACCCCGGGGTGGTATCATTACAAACTAAATGCTTTAATTCATTTAACATGCGGGTTGCCAATACGAAAATTTCATCATTTTCACATCGATTTCAATGCTGTGGAATAGATTTTACTGTTAACTGTGTTGTGTAGTCTACGTTAAGTTTACAGAATTAGTTTTTCTTTTTAAATAATGTACAAAAAACAGATAAGAAAAAAACAAGCTGTAAATATAAATATGTAATAGAGCAGTGGTGGCTCAGTGGTCTATTACATATTCATATTTAGGACTTCGAATCGATAAGTCCGGGGTTCGAGAACAGGCGAGCGCGCAGGAAATAAATTGATTTTTTCAATTATTTATCTGCGCATGTTGTAACATCACCACTGCTCGAACGGTGAAGGAAAACATCGTGAGGAAACCGACATGTCGAAGAATTAAAAAGTTCGACGACATATTGTGTCATTCGCCAACACGCACTTGGCCAGCGTGGTGGATTATGGCCTGGACCCTCATAGGAGGCCCGTGTCCCAGCAGTGGGAACCTATATGGGCTGATGATGATGATGATGAAATATAAATATGAGCAATATTAAAGAGTCCTATCCAGGTGATTTGCGTAGTTATAAATTCAATTTCAGAATAAAAATCGATAATTCGCAATCGCTACCAAATTATAATCAAATTAAGATCCAAGAAAAGGCTGCAATGAAAGCAAAGCAGTTATTACCAGGCGTTTGATTTATATGCGCTTTTCTTTTGGACATGTCCAAAAATGTATGAACCAAAAACCCAGAATCGACAGGAATGAAACGTATACCAATGGATTCGCATTGAAGTATAATATAATATTACCAAGGGGGCAACTCCGAAATCGTTATAGTATAGGAGCTAGGAGCAAAATAAAATAACTAAGAAATTCCTTAAAAAACATAATATACATAAGTTTCCGTTATGTTGTGGCTTAATATGACGATGTTATAATGTTTTATCACTTGGGTTACACATAATAAATATCATATTTTACAAGAAACGAAACAAAAACGTTAAAGCACAACATAACAAAAACTCTCAATTTTGTAGTTTTGTTCTTTTATTTTATAGATACTACGATTGTTATAGTATTATATTATGTAATTCTATGGCTAAAGATTGAAAAAAAAAATCTGTATAGTATAGGAGCTAAGAGCCAAAAAACAAAGTGAAAAATCGTTTGAAAATAATAAAAACTCGTTATGTTGTGTGTTAGAATATCGTTGTTATTCATTTATTTTTATAATTAGGTCTAATTTTATTAAGTTGTATTAATGATATTATAATCTACCTATCTATAATAGCAACTACATTCGAATCTACAACAAATTGTGTTGCACATGAATGTACCAGCAAAAGCAATTAATCAATTAAAATTAAAATTATAATAACAAAGATAATCTCATCCACATATTAATAATATTCAAACGATTTTTTATTCAGTTGTATTGTCTTTTAACTCCTATACTATACCTATTATTATTTTTTATTTCCAATCCTTAGCCACAGAATTAGGCACCAATAATACACACAGTACTATAGCAATTGTAGTATCTTGAACCAAAATAAAAACTACTACTTAATAACGGAATCTTTAGTCAGTTATGTTGTGATTGAACTAGGGCATGCACCCGGGTTTACCCGGTTCCGAAAAACCCGGGTAAACCCGGGTTTTTTGATGTACTTGAGAACCGGGTCTGAATAGTATGAAACCCGGTTCTCCCGGTTCCAACCAAAATATTAAAATATAATGTATTATTTATATTTTGCTGCATTATTTTAACAAATTTATTGTATCTGGCAACGTCAGACTCACGTGCATCGCGAATTTTCGTGCCACGCCTCAAGCGTGGCTCTAATTGGTTGTCTAACCTTAGATGCTATAAGTTTCCTACGGTTGTATTACCAAAAAAAAATATTTAGGCTTCGAAAATGACAAAAATTAGGCTACAGAAATATTTTTTCTAGATTTATCGTGAATTTGAAAAGCTGTTGATTTTACTGTTTCATATAATGATCCAGTCATGTTTTTGTTTTTGGTATCAAGCTGAAATTTATATCGAATACTCAAGTCTTCGGTCCCTTTTATGTGAAAAAGTCAAACTCACAACCAACGCATCAAAAGATACAGCCGTAAATGCTGAAAATTTTCGCAAATTTTGACATTCGCATGGGACTCAAAACCTACAGCTGGGTACTTTTCATGAACACAGAGCCTTTAAATTTGGTAAAAGTAACGTCTTTTAACACAGATAAAGGAAAAATTGCTAGAAACATAAATTTTAAAGTTACAACATTAAAAAAAATAGGTTTGTTCGGAGCCCTCGGAGCGCGAGTCCGACTCGCACTTGGCCGGTTTTTTACTTTACAGTTTCCAGTTAATGAATAAGGTTTAAGTTTATATGTGATATTATGATAACAAGGTACTTTTATAAGACTGATAAATAAAGAGAAGTATTGAAATTTTGTTTCTTTATTAATTTAATAAAATAAGACACAAGCCGCGTATAATAAAAGGCCCATCAGGTACTTTTACAGTTACTTTTGTTTAATTTCGTATTTTTATATAAAAGAACCGGGTAACCCGGTTCTACCCGGTTCTGAGCTCGATTTGGAACCGGGTTTCAAAAACTTGGAACCGAACTCGGTTCTGCATGCCCTAGCATTGAACATGATGTTATTATGTTGCTGTTGCTTTTAAAATGTGTTGATGATAATTATCATGTATAACACAAGTGATACAACATTATTATAACGTCATATTAAGCTACAACATGACGTAAACTTATTTTTTGATTTTTTAAACGAATTTCTTACTTATTTTATTTTGCTCCTAGCTCCTATACTATAACGATTTCAGGATTACTGCTTTTGCTACATTATATTATATTTAATTACCAATCCATTGGTATACATTTCATTCCTGTCGATTCTGGGTCATTTTTTGGACATCTCCTTTAATCGAATGATCAAATGGGGTGACATTAGCGAGCATTCATTGTTCCAAACCGCCAAAACAATGAGATCAATCGAAGCGTTTGTTCGAATTTTGAACGCGTTTTTTGTCTGTGGCTTTTGACAGATTAATTTTTGGCGGGAAATGCTTTAGTTCGATGTTTTGATTGCAGTAAGATAAGGGAAAGATTCGAGTACTTTATTTTCATGATTATTTGTTTGTTTTAATGACAGTATAAATTAAAATGTTTTAATCGTTGTTAATTTGATGTGTAAAACCTACTTGTTAAAACATACTCTTTTATCTAATTTTGATAGTACCTAACGTCAACATAATAATATTTTTTTTAGTTTAGACGAAAAGCGGGAACAACCAAAATAATTCATATTACTAATATTTCACAGTCGTATTAAAATAAATATTAAAAAACACTCATAAATTAAAAATAATTAAAAACAAAAGCGCAAACTCCATAACATCAATCATAAATTGAGTCCGAAATCTGTCGTACATTAGACCGAAATAAATGTATATAAATAATAATTAACATGTCCCATGACGAACATACATCCATACTGAGTCTATAGAGAGTTGCTTTTTCCGTAATAATTATTGCAATTAATGTTGAATTCAGTGCCAGGTTACCTGTTGTCAAACGGCAAACATATTTCATTTATACAAAAGATATGTTGTTGGAAAAAATGCTGTTACAATCATTAGTAATAATGAAAAAAGGTTTAATGTTTATTCAACCCCTACATTTTTTGCAAACATGTTTAGCACCGTAATAATAATTTTAGATACTTAATAATATAGTTTGATACTACATAAGTACAAACTGTATAGAATGTTTTTATTTAAGCCATTATAGAGTTATATCTATGCTTATATTATAAAGCTGAAGAATTTGTTTGTTTGAACGCGCTAATCTCGGGAACAACTGGTCCGATTTGGTATTTCGGTGTAAGATAGCCCATTTATCGAGGAAGGCTATACTATAGGCTATATCATCACGCTAAGACCAACGGAAGCGGAGCCACTCGAGTGAAACCGCGGAGCGCAGCTAGTGAAGAATATAAATACCTACACTTCAATATTTACATATTAATGCAAGAGTATTTGATTTAAACTTGTTTTTATTTATTAAAATCGTCCCAATCATATAAAATGTCAATTTAAAACGTAATGCAAAAATCAAATCACCTAAATTTTGTAAGACATCGAATCGAATGACGTTTTAAGTTTATAAAAATACTATTTGACCTCCGTTCTTTTTCGGTCTATCAAAAAATACAACATCACAAAACGTATAGAATTTTATTTCACATAAAATATAACCAATTACTACGTCTTTTCTCCCGAGTGGCAGATATAAATCAACAAACAATATGACAAGCTGTGACTTACACCCATAAATCTATCACATCAAAACGTGCTTCGCTTTACAGTAGGTACATTGTGACGAATGCACTTTTTTATTTCGCATGACTTGAAACGCTTCGTGTAAATCAAGATTAGTTACAATTTGTACGGCGATTTTGTGATAAAATATATGTTTCTACTTTGAAAATGGTGACTGTACTCAATACATATATATTATGTATCTTAATTGTAATATTATTTTTGTTTAAGAATATTGACTAGTGTTGGATATAGATTTTTTTATAGAAATCTGATAAAATCTTTAAAACTCGGTATGACGATTTTTCTTTAACCAGAAAATTATTGAGATAGTAAGAGCAAATTCCGATAAGTAAAGTCACAGGTAAAGGTTGTATTGTAATAACATGTATGTTAAACCTTGCGTAGCTTAGAAACCATATTGCTCATTGCTTATCTATTTATTTCCGTTTGAGTAAAATTCTAATTTAAGATGTTGATTTTTTTTATCGTCGTGCAATTTAGGTAGACTGAACCTATAAATTAGAAATACTTCGCAAGTACGTTGACTTGTCGACTACCATTTAGTGGTTCCTATCAATCATTTTGATTGCACATTAATGACAAAAATACAAGGAAACACTATTAACAATGGCAAATAAATCACCTAAACGATGTAGTTAAAAATTCATACACTTTCTGGCCTTGAAGTGGCAGTATTAAACGCACTAATTGTATAATATTAACGATATTGTAAAGACCATTTTTCCTACTCCAAAAATATGCTAATAATTAATATTTATTGTCTAGCCACTACTCTGCCATAAAATATAACTACTGTAATTATTGTGTATGTTTGTAGTAATGAAAAATTTACGTTTTGTGATGATCTATTAAAAAAATTAACATTTTTTTTTCTGCCGTCAAAGCGAAAAAGTCAAAACAATGATTAATTTGATAAACATATTTTTTACCTTTGAAATCTCCATAAAAAAATTAGTTGACCCTTGGTTTTCCATTGACTCGTACTAGATGGCGCTAGGTGTCTATAAAACACAGTTTAAATGTTTTTACTTTGACAAAATAGGTTTAAAATCCAAATATTTATGTGTTTTGAATCTTTTTTATTGCTAATAAAAAAATAAATTACCTATTAAAATTATTTTCATAATCTTTTCGTGTTATTTTGAATGTTCCGGATACATTATGATTCGTACCTACATTATTTGTCACTAGCGGTCCGCCCCGGCTTCGCCCGTGGTACATATTTCGCTATAAAAGGTAGCCTATGTTCTTTCTCAGGGTCTAAAGATTGTCTGTGCCAAATTTCATCAAAATCGGTCCAGTAGTTTATGCGTGAAAACCATACATACATACATACATAATTACAAACCTTTCCTCTTTATAATATTAGTATATATTATAACTAACAGATAGGTAAGCTAAACGGAACATATCAGGTAGCTGTGGAACCGGCCCGTTAACTTTATTAAAGTTTTACTTTAAATTAAAACTTTACGACTTAGTATATCTTAACCAAGAAGATTTCATGTTCATCCAATATATTTCAACCATTGCGAACATCAACACAGACATACACGCGATAAAAGAAAATATTGACTGATCCGAAATGAAATCGAGTTTTTTTTATCAGCTGACATATTTACATATGCTTCATTTACATTTAACACGTCTAAAACAAGACGAAATTTCACAGTCCAATTATGGAGTCGCGCATGCGCACGGATTGTGCACGCAAGGTGACAGACATGTGCCCGCGGCGACTTGACACGACCCGGGGACGATGCGGATACGACACGATGTCGTGTCGTGTGTCAAGTTCTCTATCGAGGTTATTATCAAAATGTTTACTGTTATTTCCCAGTGCATTTCTTGCTTCGAATGCCTAGGTTATGTTAGATACATCATGCTAGCAAATAGTTAAATGATAGTTTGACAAATGTCGCAAGATGTTCAACTTTTTCGTATCGGAACATGCCGATTTAATTTATAATTTAAATTTTTTTAATTTATAATTTTTGCACTCTAATCTTGTCGCTAAGTGACCTTTGAGACTATTAATTAAATTAATTTTCTAATTTAGGTTAATTTATTCAAAACACCATTCCAGTAGCCCAAAATAGTATGACATTATCTTATTTGATCGTATTTCCTTGCATTCAAATAAAAATAGTCAAATACTAATTAGAATGTTGGAACATTCTAATTAGTATTTGACTTTAGAAAAGACTTATTTTTACATAAAATATACGAAAAAACGGTAAATAATATATTTATTCCAAATTATAAAATATTTAAAAGTTACGAGTTTTTATCTGCGACATCGTGACCAAAATATCGTAAGTTATAAATAGTCGTATCCAATAATATGCAGCGCTAATCCCGCGTGAAGGAAACAATAAATCACATCATTAAGTGGAAAAAACGCGGGTACACGCGGCTTAGGTCGGATACGACATACGACGCGTAATTGGCTCTTTGAAATTTTAATAATATATTGAAATATCGTGACGTGTGAAGGGCAATTAAAGGTCTAGGTTGCGTCTGCCTGATGGACTAACCGTTTAGTATTGTTACTAGTAATATGTTATCAGTACTTATGTTTATGAATATAAAATTAAATAGAGCTAAGTACATTATTTTTTTTTCAGTCTTCATCTCTTGATTAACAAACTACTATCTATAATATAATATTATGTAACGTACAAAATATACATGCAACGAAATAACAGATTATTTATAAGATAATATTTTGGTAAGGTGTAAAGTACTACTTTTTAAAGAATGAAACTTTTTGACTCTGGCTTCAGCCCATTTTCATACAATACCAAAAGCATCAAGTAGACATAGTTCCATGTAACACGTGATATTATAATTTCACATACATATTTTACTATCTTTGCCCTGCGGTTTTACCCGCAGTAGGTACCTACTCCACTCCTGGTGGTCTTAGCGTGATGATATAGCCTATAGCCTTCCTCGGTAAACTAGCTATCTAACACCTATAGAATATAGATATAGATAGAATTTTTCAAATCGGACCAGTCGTTGGCTTAAACAAACAAACAAACTCTTCACCATTATAATATTAGTATAGATATTCTCTGTATAGGGTCCATTTTTTTATCATGTCTATAATCCAATTTCAACGATTATCCAAAAATTTTCCAGTATTATCTAAGATTTTCACAGCATATTTTTCTTAAACACAAACCATGCAGCATAACATTTTTCAAATAATAGCATATTATGAAACGGCATAGAGACTTCTCTAATGACCTAGGTTATTGTTAAAAATCTAGATGCCATTCATAAATCTGCAAGTTACATATGTTTTTTCCCGCTAAATACATGCCAAACCTGAAACATAGAGCAAAAAAATCATTCACAAACACTTTTACCACACTTGAATGTTCTCGAAACGCAAATAAAAAATGTATATAATAAAGAATAACAGACAGCGGGTTCGAGTCCCGGATGCAATGTGTCTTGTTGATTTGTGACAAACACAGATGGATGGGCCTTGATTCCTTTGCGTATGCGTGTTAACTGTAAACTTTAGTGCGGTTATGATTTTAATAATAACTAGCGGTCCGCCCCGGCTTCGCCCGTGGTACATATTTACGTTTTCTCTACGTAAAAACCATCCTCGTACTTCAAGGAATATAATAAAAAAAGAATTATCGAAATCGGTTCAGCCGTTCTCGAGTTATGCGCTTACCAACACATTTTGCGATTCATTTTTATATACATACTAGCGGTCCGCCCCGGCTTCGCCCGTGGTACATAATATTTACGTTTTCTCTACATAAGAACCATCCTCGTACTTCAAGGAATATAATAAAAAAAGAATTATCGAAATCGGTTCAGCCGTTCTCGAGTTATGCGCTTACCAACACATTTTGCGATTCATTTTTATATATAAGATAAGATAAATAGGTACCTTTATGTTACTAATATTAAAACACGAAAGTTTGTAAAATATAAAGATGTGGGTTTGCTCTTCCACGCAAAAAAAACTAGCCTAATTTGTATGAAATTGAAAGAGAGTAAGTAATAGATTATAGAGCCATTTTCACCTTTTGCTGATGTTGTCCTTTATATTCTTAGAGCATTAAAACAACTGCTCTAAGTTTATATTTGATACTTTTGACATGTTTCATACATTTTAACTGACAGAAACATAATTATCCTAACTGTAATACAAACCGCAAGGCTTTTGTTTCTTTAATTCACTCAACTTTTTATTTGATAAACCAACGTTTACCAATAGGTACCTATAGGACCTCTCAATAACACACACAGTCAAACACGTTAAAAAACATCTACCAGCCTTTATTAATGTCGCAACGAAATAACCTTAATTCTTCTAAAGTTGAAATTACACCGCGGCATCTTCTTAAACAGTATCTTTCTCAACTTAAACACACAGTTGAAAGCGCAGTCAAACATTTGTTTCGATGGTAAATAAGACACAGGAGCCGCTCTAACACCTTAAGTAGATAGTGATATGGTTTCATAGCGGCGTTCTTTGTTAAATTGTGTATTTGTATAAACACCGTGAAGTAATGTTTTGGCATTTTTTTGTTAGAGGCAAGTAATGCGTAGATTGCTTTGGGTATATGATAGTGTTTCAGCAATTTCTAGTTTAGTAAATATACACACTCTCGTAAACCTATCTCATAATTTTATTAATAAATATACTTTTTGATTAATCCATTCTTATAACTTGTAAATTATTACCTAGATTATTTCTTAAAATCATTTTTTAATTACATAATTATAAAAATATTTACATAGTGTCAAATTTTCAATAGTTCAAATTATGTAACCGTCGCCTAATTTTCAATCATTTGATACGAAGTTCTTATATTACATTTGAATTGACAAGAAAAGAAGGTCAATAATTGACCCTATTATCAATGGCCCCGTGCACATTAAACTAGGTTAATACGTATCTTCATCACTCCACACTATTCTTATTTATCCAGCATTTTATTCCTTAAATTCGCAATTGTCCCAACAAATCCTGAAGACACTTAAAGCAACACGAAAAACAATAAATTAAATGAATCGGATGAACATTCTTCTTTCGGAAGTCACTGTAGTAGATTTACAGAGAGCCATTATATTACTGTATATACAAAATACATACTAGGCGTAGAATTTATAGCTCTCAAGTACAATGGAAACAAAAAACTGCGCGTCACTGAGGGGAGACCCTTCGCGGAAATTTTCTTTGGCCCTCAACTCAACCCTTTAATTCGAATCGAACTAATTCTATAAAGTAATGAATTTTGACTTATACCCTCTGTCATTTGCTCTTGAGATTCGCGTAATTAACGTTATTTTGGTTTTTATTGTTGAGTAATTCTGGAGAAGCGTTGCAATGCAGTAGCGTAGGTAAGTAAACGGTGCAGTAATTGTCTATTGGCTCAAAAAAAATTATCAATGAAAAATTTTGAAGTTGGTAAGCATACATTAGTATATAATTATAGTTATTATTATAAACGCTTATTCAGCTTTACCTTTTTCTATGTTTGTATATAACCTACTCCTTTAGAGTTAATTTTGAACCCTTTAAACGGACAGATTTAATTCAACTTTGTCAACTTATTTTAAACTATTTTTATTATTTATTATTGCGAAAGTTACTAGCCTAATAATTTACTCAGTGCACAGGTAGCTGTGGGAAGCTGTTTGCAATAACCAATTTCAAATTATCCACAAAAACTGTACCTCTAATGAAGTCTGCTAAAGAGACATTCCTACCATCACCTTTCAGAATCTATTCAGCCACCGTCAAGTGGCACTTCATAAATATTCAAGAAACTCCACTTGATTAGAGTTAAATAATAAATTCAATTCGCCTCTCAAATATTTTCCCTAACGTTTCTATATTTGGCTGGGATGCGAATAATGGTGTTATTTAGTCTTGCAATATGCTAAGATAGTAGGCTGGAGGCATTAACAAGTCAGGAGATGCTTGGGCGGGTAAGAGGAAAAGATATGGAGCGGCTTCATTGTATTTTTTCCTGATGACCAAATTGTGTTTGTTGAGTTGAATCAAAGAGGTTGAATTTCATGCGATGAAGATTTAAAAAATAGGACCTAGTGTTGTAATGGATGAAAAGACTTTTTAAAATAAGTACATAATATAATTTTATATATTATGTACTTACTTTTCCTTAGTTTGGGACCCACTGTCGTACATTAATTGTAAAACATATAATGGACCAATAAATTTATTTCATTTCATTTCATATCACCCTTTGTATTAACTCAAGCTTATTACATAGCATATAATTTCAATTCTAGATAGATTGTTACTTTATTTTACCAAAACTGATAGTTTACAGTTAAAATAAATAAAAACTACAAAATTTAAATTATTTCACCTTTTTATTTATAAATATATAATTTACTTGTTCTGTCAAACAAGCGCTTAAAAAATACACTTTACACAAGTTATGAATTAACCTCATAAAAATTTGAGTACCAACAGCGACTCTACGGTTCCCAAGAACAAATTTTTACGACATCACTGAGGCGAACACCGTGCTACCCTATTGCAATTTTCGAGCTTCTGGCGCAACTGTTAAAAACACAATGAATAATTATTGGCCTCTGTTTCTCGTTCTATCTATCTACTGCTTTTTCAAAACGACATCATTATGGTGTTATCATTTTACGAATCACTTTAGGAAATTTTCATTTTGCGATTGCGGTGGGACTTTTGGATTTTTTTGTGCTATTTTATCTCGTAGGTAGGTGTTAATCATTAAAAAAACCCATATTCAATAAAAAAGTAATTCTATTAAACTGAAAATAGACGCTTGATTAGGTTCTTACATTTTTTTTATAAATTCTTACATTCGACATAAATTAATATAAGAAATTACCTACCTATTTATTTATTATATTTTTTTAAAGAACGTGTACTTATAAATAATTGTAACATAGTACTATTTTCAATTACAATTCAAATCACCCATCAAGCAACAGTCAAACCCTCAAAAAGGGCATACCGCGAAACGACCAATAAATCAACGCGCGTAGAAATTCTATACAAAACATTCGCAAAAAGAATTACAAGCAATATCATGCAGTAGTGATAGTTAAAAGACGGTAATGACGGGGTATTTTAGTTCTTATTACCTAGGCATAAGAGTGTTTTTAGTGTAATAGTAGCGTGTAGTGATTTAGTCCCTATCGGCCGTCAAGCTGATTAATGTTGCTAGTAAATCAGCGGATTACGACAATGCGAGAAATGACGAGTCGCGACTGGATCGTTTTGCGATACTTTCTAGTATGTGAGAATGAGCTGAAGCGGATATTCAAGGTGCGCTAATTTCGTTTAACAAACAAGAAAAAAATTATTCTCAAAAATTTAAAATTACATAAAATTGCTGCAATTATAATTTAGGCTTAATTAGGTAAATTTCCTTAATATTTCTATTTAATTTCCTAAATTAAAAAAACATAGTTTAGACGAATACCTACTTAATAGACAATAATGGAATGTATAATAAATGTACATATAATACAAGAAATTTATCGAAAAGATTGTGAAGTAAATAACTTATAAGAAGAGTCAAACTACATTATATTTTTAATAAAAATTGTACAATTAAACCTCAAAGCATTCATCTCAAATCGCTACATCTCTTCACTCACACCACCACACTTGTATCGAATTATTGAGTAAACACACATCGTAATGCAAGACCGTTCCAACTGCAGACCCTAAGATATATTACAAGCATCAAATACAAAGTGTCGATTTGTAACAATATTAAAAATTACTTCCTAAGCTTGTTACGTGCTGGCCACGGACAATTCGCTATAGCGAAAATTCGCGCGGCGCGACTGGCGGCGCGTCTTGCGAATGAATCAAATGTATGGAAATGTACTGGGCATGCCACGCGCAGCGGCGACCAGCGAGACGACCGGCGAATTTCCCCGAGCGAATCGCGCGGCACGACTAGCGATCGAAACAAATGTATGAGTTATTACGGTGCAGGCCACGGAGTCGAGCGGCAGACGCGGCGACTACTCCCGGAGCGAACTTAATTTAAAATAGTTTGTTTTTTTTTCGCGAAAATGGAGACGGAAGCTTTTATTGCAGAAATTCTAGCTAGACCAGCTATTTGGAAGTCTAGCCACCCGCAACATAATTTTTCATCATGCCTATATTTTTCATATTTTTGGTGGAATTCTCCGTCTGTAACACGATTTCTATTTAATTCGTGTACTCCACTATATCTTCCAAACATTAAATCTTGAGCAAAAAAGCTGCTACTCTCCAAACAACGTCGAGCTAACTTTGATAAAGCTATCTCGTCTCCTCGTCTACACTGGTCGCGGCGGCGAACGCAACTGCCCGTGGCGTGCTTACCGCGCCGCGCGACTTGCCGCGCCGCCGGTCGCGCCGTCGGTCGCGCCGCCGGTGTCCGTGGCCAAGGTGTTAGTCAAGCCGAAATAGGCGTTTTCGCAATTTATTATTTTATACCGAACACCTGGTTTTGTGTTCGATAACACAATTGGAGAATAAACATTATTTTTATTATTGGGAAAACAGGATCTAGAAATAATTTAGCAGATATTTTCAATTATATTTCTCTTTCGAATTAATCAATGGTTTGTATAGCAAATAGGCCAATCATAAACACGAAGAAATATCATAGTTCTTAATATATTTTTCAAAATGTGATCCTCCTTACAATTTTTTATCATTACAAATTGTAATGATAAAAATGTATTAAGTACAATGCTTTTAAAATTTAAGATTTGAATCTAATAAAAATGGTCATTAAATAGATTCGAATCAACTACAAAACAATCACCAACTTAAAGTCAATGGATCAAAACTGAAACAATATTTATATCAAAACACGTATTACGCACTTATTACGCATACATGACGTAACCCATCCATATTCAGTTAAAAACGTAACTTGTAAATAGTAAATACACATAAAAACGTCGTAAACTCGCGCAAGTATACTAAAAGTAAACTAAAAGAGCAGCGTGACAGACTGACAAATTGATTTATGTAGTAACAGGGTAGATATGAGTTTGGCCGAGTGTTGTCACGCGACACGTTCAAGGTATGTTTTATTGCGTGACGATAACTTATGGTACACCCTATAGCTATACTATATGTCTAGACTCGGTTGATGCTACTTTACATGGTTTAAGATTCGATCTCTGGGAGGGACATTATCCTACTACTATTATAAAGGCGAAAGTTTGTAAGTATGGATGTATGGATGTTTGTTACTCTTTCACGTAAAAACTACTGAATGGATTTGAATGAAACTTTACCACAATATAGCTTATACATAGAATAACACATAGGATAGGTTTTATCCCGGAAATCCCACGGGAACGGGAACTATGCGGGTTTTTCTTTGAAAACGCGGGCGAAGCCGCGGGTGGAAAGCTAGTTAGACAATATTCGCAGAGTCAACAATTGGTTTCCTCTGATAAAACAACAAACATAAAAAGGGTTAAAATTACTCAGAATAAGTACAATCATTAAAGCTGGCTAATGATCGACGAACAATGTGTTAAATCATAGATAAAAAAACGATATATTTGAAATAAACTTTTTGTTGATCAATGTCGATACTACCTCGCTAACTATGTGGAATGAATCTTCAATAATACTAGACACTATCAGACTTGACAAATAGTGTTCAGTTGTTCACTAACAATAAATATGTTAGTACTTTAATCACTACATAGTATAAAACAAAGTCGCTTTTTGTATGTTTGAATCTTTAAAACCAAGCAACGTAATTTGAGTTCGGTTTTTTTAATAGAGAGAGTGATTCAAGGGGATGGTTTAAGTTTATAATTTATTAGGTTTTAGACAAAACGGGCGAAGCCGCGAGCGGAAAGCTAGTTATGATATAAATTATTCAAAATGCGGCCAGCAGCTGATCTTCAACAAGGCTAGCCAAATTTTATGTGACGAAATACCAACAAATGATTCACTTACTATTAAAGATACCATATCACTCTTATTTATACCATATACCCCATAAAACTATATCTCTATATACCTGACACCAAATATCTCCTGAACAATTGACACCTTAAGTTTTATATCCACTATTAAGTAAATCAGATTTAGAGCGTCGGCTCCAATCGAGTGACAGCTGTTTTATGGCCATGTCCCATGTGATACTACCAATAGTATCTGTCCCTTAATCGTAAATTAGATAAATAATGTTCTCGTAGGCATTTTTTATTTGATACGGTACGGTTATGTTTTGAAAGTTTGGGAATAATTGAATAAATTTTAATGGTATTAAGTATTAAGGTGCTTTTTGATGCTAGTTTGGAAATTCACTGCAGACTTGATCTGATTATTTGATGTGTCGTGAAAAATGTCCACAGTAAAATTCAACCCTCTTGATGCATTATAAAGGATAACTGTGCCGCGCAGTTTCACCCGCATTGCTCCGCTCCTGTTGGTCTTAGGGTAATGATTTATAACCTATAACTTTCCCCGATAAATGGGCTATCTAACACCGAAAGAATTTTTTAATTCGGACCAGTAGTTCCTGAGATAAGCGCGTTCAAACAAACAAACAAACAAACTCTTCAGCTTTATAATATTAGTACAGATGATCATTACTGAAGGTGCTTTATTGATTACTCTGATATATTTTAACTATTGTCAGCAAGGAATCAAAATATAATATGTACGTGTAGCTTTCATTAAGATGATATATTTAATTTAGATCTAAAAAATAAACTTATTTGGAGCATCTAGAAAGTATAAAAGGGCTTTTGAATCTTCATATTCGTTGATACTTACATTCAAATTAATTATTATGTGTTGTATACCACAACCCTACGACCTACGTAGGTATCTGACTATCTCGTAGACTGTAGATACTCATGTATTATAGATGTATGTATTACCTATGTCCCTTCCTATTTCAATATTTTACTTAATCTCTTATTTATTTATTCATAATATGAAATAAACAACTGATTTAAATCGCAGTGTGTTTATTATTTTATTTGATAGCTTGAACCTCCGAAAGTTCAATATTAACATTATAATTTATAATGTCTAAATTTATGTTCTGACATTCGGACGTTTGTTACTCAAACACACTAAAATTGCTGAATCGATTTGGTTCAAAGATAGCTTGCAACATACAGGCCTTTATATGGCAGCACAGACGAAGTCAGAGTAAACTAGTTCACAATAACACGTGCCCGTAAACGAATAAACTGTTACGTATTAATAGTGAAATCCCGGTACAAAATCCAGCTAACAAATCCCTATCAGCGCATAGTAACATTCGTCCATTAAAAACTTTTGTTTGCTCGGATTAAGCGCCGCTGACACCGACATGCTTAAATCACTCAAACGAGACATTATCAAAAACAATGTACCAAGAAAAACCCATATCAACACACTTCGTAAATCCAAAAATTATCTCCTCACACTCGCAAGATACGGTTTGACATATTTACGGCTGCGGTTTAGGACATAAAACTAATCCCTCCAGAGGGGATGGAGACCTTTATTCCTACATTCGTCACATAGTAGCCGTAAATTATCATACTCTGCTATGATATGACGGGGGCCGCCCATTAAAACGCGTTTGATTTAGATGGGGCTATAAAATTGATTTATGCCTTCACGCCAACAAAACCCGTGCCACTGAAGCAACTATTATATTAACATTTTCGTGGATAACCTTTTCGGGAGTGCAAGGTCTTAAAATTATTGGGCGGCGATCGAAAAGCGACTGACGCGAAACGGGAGACGGATCAAATTGCAACGCCGCCGGTGAAACAGATTAAGTCTTTTATAATTGAAAAAAGTTATTCACAAAGTTGCATGTGTGTGAAATTTATTGAAATATGAACTTTGACCTTAAATTTATAGAATCCATTTTGCTTTGTTTTGCCTTCTCGGCCGGAGCATTGTTTTTGGGATCGGGCCCTAGTAATTTTCGACTTGTTTATGATCTAGCATTGAATGGCGGTTTGTTTTGCTGATAAGAATTTAGATGATAGCCTTTCATGAATAATAATTTGCCTGATCGGAGAATATACTAGAATATATCTGAATTTTATAGTCGTATTTCATTCTATGTTGTATCCACAATATTATGTTTATTTTCATACACATGTATTTCGTGGCCATTTATTAAATACATCACGACATAAAAGATAACATAATAGAAAAAAATAAAACCTCATCAAAGACAAACAGAATGTGTGACGAAAACTTTATCCACTCACGGATATACCTTACAAATCCAGAACTCAGTCCGAATCACTAGCAAACTTGGTAAGGACAATCAAAAACCAACTTTATATATTATTGTTTAAGTTCATATTCCCTTGTTGCAGCGTTTGGTGGGGCAGACGGGTCGCCTGATGGTAACAACGGACTCCTATCAACATATGCTATTCAGTGATAGATGTTCCTTTGTAATGCAGGAAAAATGTTTTAGAAACTAAGGGAAGTGAAGAATTTGATTAATGTCATTAAATACTCATTAAAATCTTGGTACATAATAGGAATTAATGTCCTTGATTTTATTGTGGTTGATGATCGCAAATATGGGGTAGAGATTAATACAGATTTTCTTTTCCAATTAATTGTAAAATTTACAATTGTACACTGTCAGAACTAGACAAAATTTTATTAGGAAGGCACCAGCTTTCAAAAAAAATCTTCAAAATCTGTTCACCGAGTCGAAAGATATCCATAACCCGATAATACAGTCGAATTGAGAACCTCTGAAGGAGTTGGTTGAAAGAATGCCTCTACTCTCAATTTAACACATAAATTAAAAAAAAATTGTAGTGATTATTTTTCCGACCCAAATATCGACCAATAGAATTGCACCATTCGACGTCACGTGGTACACCTACACCTACATGGTATTATACTGATAATTTTTTGAAAATTTTCTCTGGTCGTTGACGTCAAACTGACAGGTTCAATTCAATTGTGAAATTATTGGCCGACATTTGGGACGGAAAAATAATCTCCCGAATACCACACGAGCTTCAAAATTATCTGGCATTTCCCTCAAGGATCCCTGCAAACAAATAAAGTCGTCAAGTTTTGCAGGAAAAATCACTCGCGTTTCGCGCTCGTGATTTTTTAACCTTGACTAAAAACTTGACTCCTTCATTTGTTTGCAACGAACCTATCGGAAAATACCCGATAATTTTGAAGCTCTTGTGGTATTATAAGTGAATATACTCATGTAGTAAAATCGATATTTGAAAAATAAGTGAAATTCCAATATATCACTACTTAGTCACGCGACTTCGTTCAAACAAGAACGATTTTCAAGGCTAGAGTCAAGATCGAGGTAACAAAATACATGCTAAATGGATATTATAACATTCGTATTAAAAATATATTTATTTATTATATTATCTTTCAAATAAGAGATATAATGGCAATTCATCAATATCTTCAAAAATAATATATAAATCATGGGAAATTAATTAAGAAACAATAACACAAATTTTACGAAGTATGATGGTTGAAACACGGCCTCTTATCTGCTTAAAAATAGAAAATAAAGTTTTTTTTAAAGGATTTTTTGAATTAGTGAAAAACTACCTGCACAAAAATAATCCTAGGAAAAATAGAAGACAATCGCTATCATAGTCATATTTTTCCCCTACGAATAAGATTAATATTTGTGTTGAATTAATAATTTGAAACCGGTCGTAATTAATTAATATATTTGATTAACATTAAAAATAAGAACTCGTCACGTGAAAAGTTTCGATTTTAATATATTCTTAGATATTTTAAATATTGAGGTGTATTAAATTTGCATTAAAACTGATTTTATACGGCACCAGTCTTATTACTGCATCTTATCATATCGATATTTTTTGTTTCTTTACAAAGTCCATTTTGCTCTGTTGTTTCCTTAAATTATAATTTCAGCTGTTTACAACCCTGAGCTTATTATGTTAGGATAGAAGATTAGGATTTATAGTTGCAAATAAAATCAATTTAACATAAAAATAATTTTTATTCGTTCATTCTTCATTCAATTTTCCATCTCCTTTGTCGCAAGTTATTTGACCTAAAAAATACATCAGCTCAGACCTCCACCAAAACCTGGACCTAAGTATCATTTACCACCAATCCAATAATATTGTTTTCTTTCTAAATACCATAGTATAAAGAGAACCAGAAGAACAATAGCAATTTTTAGCAGATAAACGACCTCATTCGCATAACATAATACGGAAAATATACGGCGTACATAAATTACATTAATTACTGACGTTACCATGATTAATGGCCACTACCCGCTGTAGATTTAACAAAATCACGATATTAAATAACACGTCGGTCAAGCGAAATTCGGCGGATTGATAAAACTGCTTTTTACAACCATAATTTTACGCTGATACTTGGTTTATTTTTGATGATTAATTAATTTATTCAAGTTGTGTAACAAATCAAAATTCATTTTGATTAATTATTTAATCGTATTGTGTATTATTTTAATTAAATAATGATGTTTTCTTTCCAGGGCAGCCAATAGGTCAGAGCCTATTCAACTGCTAGACATGATATAAATCGTGGACTAGGAGGGACCGCGAACACGCGCTCCTACTTTCACTGTAATAGTGAGATCAGGCGCAGGACTGACACGTGGCCTCCGAACTCCTAGATGCGGGATGCCAACACCAACCACCACCACCTTAAGGGGAGGCTCCCTAAATTTTATGTGAATTTGCATTAATATTCTGAAACAGGCACACATACAATCAAAATAGAACTTTAGTATATGATTGATTGGGTCTTTTTCTTTCGATGTACAAGACAGTTACGTAATTGTAACATTTTCGCTCGATTCATTTCTTCAGCTGGAGTCAGCAAAACAAGCTACATTTCAATATAGCTAAATGCTCCGTAGTCAGTTTCACTCGCGCGAATAAGAGTATACACTACAGCTACTCGCTTGGATCCGTACCTATTCAACGGGTGAATAAGGTGCGTGATCTAGGAGTATACTTCACACCGGACCTGATGTTTCGTGAGCACATCACAAATATTTGCAAAAAGGCTTACAAAAATCTTGGGTTTCTACTGCGGCACGTAAGGGACTTTACAAATGTAGCAACTGTAAAAGTGCTATACAACGCGTTAATACGCAGCCACATGGAGCACAACTCCATTATTTGGTCTTCACACGAAGAAAAATATAATGTCATGTTAGAGCGGGTTCAAAATAAATTCGTTAGACACCTTTATTTTAAACTTTACGGGGTATACCCCTTCTACCCATTAATGTATCCTACCTTATTCATACTGGGTATGGTAGGGTACAATGAACTTAGAGTGCGACGGGAATTTTCCCTTGCGCTGTATTTAATTAAATTATTGCGGGGATTTGCACATAACCCTGGAATGCTGCAATCCCTCTCTTTATGTGTGCCGGACAAGTACACTGAGAAGCGTCACAGGCCGCCGCGGCCGCTACTTTACGTCCCTCAGGCGCGAACCATGCTGCTCGCGAAGTCTCCTCTCGTGCGAGCACTACGCATTCTCAATGACGTCCATGGCAAAGTGGACATTTTTACGTGCCCATTGGGTGAATTAGTAAAGGTTCTTTTGTATATTATTAGCTATTAATTATTGTATTATTATCGTGTTAATATATTCCTTAGATTACTATCTAGTTCGTAAGTTTAAGTTGTTTTGTTATTAGTTTTAGTTTTTCTGTGTAAAGTTTTTAGTGTAAGTCAATACCGCATTAGGTTAAGCCTGTAATGGTAATTTGATGTTATGATAAAATAAATAAATAAATAAAATAAATAAATAAATTATTCAAAAATTATGCCTTTTTTAAGGATTATTACATTTTTTTAAAGATTTACTTGGACTTCATGTCTAAAATAAATGTTAACAGTAAGAAAATAGAGTTTATTATCGAATCCTAAGATATTTTTTCTCTAGATCAATTATTACTTTAATTATGAACGAAATAAGAATTGAGACTTACTTTAAAAGGGAGGGAGCCTCCTCATAAAAGTGCCTTAAAACCTTTACACATGTAAAACCTTTAAAGCTCCATTAATAGTAGGTACCTACTGCTTCTGCTTACGCAGTGTTCGAGCCTATAACTAACGAGTGTGTACATTTAGTGTAGTGTGACCCCAAAACATCTACCTACATATATGTATAATAATACCAAATAATTTAATTCTGAAATTCTTCATTTAAAATTCTGAAAAACGATCTATGTATACATATTCACTCACAAATGTCAAATATAGAGTTTACATAAAAATTCTACCTATAAATAAATGACTGACCGGTTGGCTTGGTTGATAGTGGCCCTGCCTTCCAAGCCAGAGGTCGTGGGTTCGATTCCCACCCGGGGCAAATATTTGTGTGATGAACATAGATGTTTGCTCTATGTCTGGGTGTTAATTATCTATATGAGTATAATTATTTAAAAATTATCTGTATGTTTATCAGCCATCTGGTTTTGTGTGTGAAAATTGTCTTGAAATATTTATTAATTTATTTAATGAAAGATATAATGATACAATGGTAAGTGTATAAAGCGCGTCACACACGGTGAAGATACTAAAATATTTTATCTTAAGATACTGTAATATTTTATATTACAGTATCTTAAGGTGTCCGGTATCAGCGTTCTGACCATCATTTTCCTTATTGTAATTGTGTACTAAGACCCCTATAGAACCGCCATCCTGTTACAAATGACCCACAAAATATTACAGTATATCTTAAGATAAAATATTATAGCATCTTCACCGTGTGTGACGCGCTTAACAGGTTCATACATTAACAAATATCACACAGAACAGTAATTAAAAGAATTCGTACCTGCACCCGCATTTTATTTAGCAATCAATCGCGCTGTCCACATTTGACGTAGCGACAAAAATTGATGCCGGCGCGAGTGTCAGAGAGTCGTAGATCAGTTGCCGTGACACCGTGTCCTGTGTCGCGTATAAATAATACTCGCTTGTCGATTGCCGGACGATATGCGACGAGAGAGAAATAATTGCGGTTGTATAGAATATGATCGGTCGGTAATGGGGGTGATAGCTGTTAGAAACATTCTTATAAATTACTAGATGTCCCGGAAATTTTCTGCTTTACTCTTATCATTTAGTATGAAGAATCGATGTTGGCCGATTCTCAGATCTACAGTTCTAAAATTTCATGAGAATCGGTCCAGCAGTTTAGGAGGAGTTAATATTTAAAACGAGAGGATTACAAGAGAAGATATAGTATAATTCTACAAGCTCACCGACTGCTCTTTTAAATTTATAATATTAATTAACTAAGGAATCGGTTTCAACAAAAGGTTTGGTCTGTTTTTTTTAGTAGTTACGTACATATACGTGGAAAAACATGCATATAATAAGCCTAAAGTAGTATTATAGTCGGAAAATGACTGCATCTGTATTGGTAATACCTATCATCATTTCTTTGCCCCATGCCCTTAAAACATCCCAAGTTTTATTACCTCTGCAACTGGTAGAAACTTTTTAAACAAGCCACAATTGTAACTTCTGCATAAGCTCGTCCACGGTTATAAAATAAATCATTGGATTGTTTCATTTCATTTTATTATGCCGTGTGCCAGTCACGCCGACTTTTGTTTAAAACTCTAAATAAAAACATTTTATTACAAGTTTCAACTCCCCGTTTCAATTTCTTTGATTTACTTCGTGCGCTAACAGCGATAAAGAGATCAAACGATCGAACTGGAATTATTTTACAATTATTGCACGCCTCATAAGCGAAGCGTTGAGGTGGGTACTACTGTCACTTCGCGCAAAACATCTGATTTTTTTTAAAAGTATGTTTCTTTTACCCGACTATGCCTGAAGGAGAGTATTGTTTTAGAATTAACTTTTTTGTTGATTACTCCACGAGCCACTTTTTGTCTACGTGGTTTTAATTATTCTTCCTTTTCTTTTACTTCTATAAAAACGGTGGTATAAAGGGAACATAATCTATAATTAGATAATGATTGTAAAATGTTAAAGAACTAATATTAATTTATCTGATGTTTAATTTATGAAAATACGACGCATTCAAGACGCTGACAACTTCACGCATTCTCCAAAAACATCACCAAAAAGCATCAAGCAAAACTAAATAAAACTCCGCACACCCTAATGTACAATATTTGGCCTATTACTGCTCCCTACTCCATTGATTTATAGGTTATGAATCAACCCCCCCGCCATTACCCGTGATGTATCGCACTGATAATGAATCCAGCTGTATTTTTGGCAACGTGTGATGGAATATGAAGTTTGGAGTTATGGCCGTTAATGTCTATGTACCATGTTGTTAGGTCCCTTTTTCGTTCTCTTGATTTTCGTTCTCAGTCTTAACATTAAAATAAGAACTGTATCGCAAGAACTTTATCGTATATTCTTAGCTAGTTGGTCTTAGCGTTACTCGTTAGCCTTATAGCCTTACTCGTTACATGGGCTATCTAACACCGAAAAAATTTTTCAAATCGGACCAGTAGTTCCTGAGATTAGCGCGTTCAAACAAACAAACAAACTCATAAGCTTTATAATATTAAAGTATAGCTGATTTAAGACATTATTTCGACCAAGAAGTGATATTAAAAATCAGTCCTAGTATATCCTTGTCGATTCAAAAACGCCGCCACACTATCGAATCTCGTTTACAATCTATTTCATAGCATTCTCAACTAATTACGTTCACAATACAATTCATTCCTATCGCTGTAGATTGAAAATAAACGTCGCATTGACATTTCTTTCAATATGGCTGACTGACAGCCGTCGCGCGCGCCTGATACCGCCAACTGACATCTGACGAAGGACCGACGCTTCAGAGCGATGATCTTTTTATTGCGTGATGAAAATTTTGATTTCACACTTTAAATAACTCTGTCTGTCTGAAATTATGGTGATGAAAGCTTTCTCTATAAAAAAGTTAAATGTTTTTTATAAAATTATTTATATAATGGAATGCATGGAAATTGGAATAATATTTTACGTCTTCACTATTCATTGATATAAAAAAAAATAGTAAAATAATATGTATTTCAATTAATAATTATTGACAAATCCTAGAGTATTTAATTAAATTATAGAAAAAAATATGTCAGTAGCGATATTTCTATCTTTTAGTCCACAATTCACTCCACACTTTGCAAATTAAAGCATAACATTCGCACTCAGTAAAACCTTGTGTCCCACATCGAGGTGAAAACCGAACCATCAATAAACGTCACACAACAAAATACGACCAATTTACTTGACGATTTCACAAAAATCTACAAATCCATACACCCACCGGACAACGTCGCACAATAAATCAATTTATAGAAAACTACACAGCACAATGCGTGCTTCAGCCGGATTTGCATTAGCGATTACATTAATCATTTCACTACAATTGAAGTAATAAAAGCCATAAAACTCTGTATAGACACCCATTAATTGTCATTGACGTGACGGCGAGATTGACAAATGTCAGACGCGCGCCATTTTTGAAATATACTTTTTTGTTTGTGACTTGCGCTTTCTATTCAGTTCGTCTGTTTTTTGATTTGAATGACTCGAGGTTTTCACAGCTTAATGATTCGTTAGAATCTATTGTTAATTGTTGTTATAATAATGCGGTTATTTTGTTGTGTCTGTATGAAGTGTAATAATTAATATTTTACAAGCACAATTTTGAAAACATTTCGATTTGTATGATTGATTGTGATTACGATACATAGAATAGATAATTTAATTACTGTTATCTGAAGGAGTCTATCTACCTAGCGGCTAGCCGCGTTGGACATATTTGTCTAGCTGCGCCCCGCGATTTCACCCGCGCGCGTGAATGAGTTTTTACTTTTAATCCTAATGTTCTAAAAACAGTTTATGCTGTTCCTTATAACAACAGCTATCTTTCAGTGAAAGTCCCGTCAAAATTGGGCGAGCCGTTCCTGAGATTAGACAGACATACAAAAATTGTAAAAATTACTATTTTGGTATTGATCCATATGCATTTAGTAAAAATCAGTTATTTCTATATTAAAACCATATATAATCCATTTGTATTATTTGTACCAACAGTTTTCATTCATGGCACAAAACTCAGAACCCAAATATTAAATACATATGAATTATTTTAATTATTATTTAATGTCTGTAGGACGAATAAACTGCCCGTGACCACGAATAAAATAAGGATTATGTCCTATTAAAATCCCCTGATAAGTTTTTAATAAATACAATACATATTATGTGTCCACCCTTTTTACCCTATTAGTATTTCCTACTTATATATTGTAAAAGAGATTATTTTACAGTATCAGCAGAAGAGAAATGTAAGTCAAGATCGCAGTGCTCAAACAGATAGGTGAAATTAAAGAAAAAAAAAACAAGAAGAAGAATTCGTATAGACAAAAATTATTTTTAAAAACATTTTATATTTCCTCTTACAAAAATGTGCAAACCTTACATAAAAATATATACAAACATAAAAAATATCAATCATCACCAAACCAAAAACCGCGACGCAATCACAGTTTAATTTCATATACAATTTCATTACGGTCACGTCACGTCACGTCGCGTCACTTCGCGTCAGCTGTCACGCGTCACTCAGCGTCACTCACCTGCCAGGCCAGCGAGTGACACATTGTTAATTAGACTGTAACAAATGTGCGCATGTGTGCGTGGCCTTGCGTACTCACACTAGTAAGGTTTTATATGAATTTCACGTAATGATGAATCTAACTTGAACGTATAGATTTATTAATTTCTAGATGTGTTATTCTATACTGATGGTATAAAATAGAATGTTTTGTTTATTTGTATGTAGTAAACTCCGGAACTAATGAGTTATGAGATCTTGAAAATGATTTCATCAGTCCAAAACTACGATATTTCTGATTGAAATATTTTTTTCCTTTTTTTATCCTGCGTCAATCCAAGCGATATATTTCTATACTTTTTTCAGATTGCCTGTTTTATTCAACAATAATCTACTATATAAGTCGGGTTTTCCTTCCTGACGCTATAACTCCAGAATGCACGAACCGATTTCCACGGTTTTGCATTCGTTGGAAAGGTCTCGGGCTCCGTGAGGTTTATAGCAAAGAAAAGGTGTCTCTGGTGGCGAAACGGAGTTCGGCCGGTTTGCTAGTATAATATGAGTTTTGTATGTATAACATTCCTAAGATCTAGTTGTATTTTTATTTCAGTAAAACGATCAACACTTTATACACGGACTGGATGGATTTCTATGGAAACGCATACAACACTAAAAATCTATGATACTATGGAAGCTTTATCTCAAATCTCTAAAAAATACGATAAAACGGTGTTGACTGTTGTGTTTGGTTTCCTACATAGAGACGGTTTATGTTCACTCAAATAGTATTATAGTAGTAACAAAATGATTTTTTTTACAGTACAATAGGGGAGCGCTTTGTCACGATCTCGCCTGATGGTAAGCTGAGATGTGGCCTAAGATGGAGCGCGCTTCCCTAGAATGTACCTACCTATTCACTCTCCTCTTGAAGACCTCCATATTGTACTCATCGGGGAACACAGATTCAGGAAGCATGTTCCAGTCCCTAGCGGTTCGAATAATGACGATGATCAATAAATCGTAGGTTACTGGCCATATTTTTTTAAATTATCTGCTAATTTTTAAAGATCTCAAGGAAATCATTCGTATTTCATCATTTATATTAAAAATAATAACAGCATAAAACTATTTTTAGTCAAAACAGCGTATTCAAGGCTACATTACAGAAAGATAATAACATAAATAAAGACAACGTGTGAATGAGGAAAATTTTTATTGATATTCATATTATCATCATTGTAAGTAATAAATAATAATTAAATTAAACAAATATCGATTACATTGCTGACAAGTGACAGCAAGATAATAATCTTTTTCCTTGTTATCCTAAAAATATGTTTTGATTCCATTGCAAGGCCTCCTAGCAGGGTTTAAGCCGTAATCTACCACGCGGGTGTCTTCAAACTCCATAATATTATTTCGTCAAATTCAGGTTGTGGGCTTATCATGTGTTATTTTATCATTGACGACTTAAATAGTTAGGATTGATATTAAATAAGTAATTACAAATTTACGTCGACTTAAAAATTACGAGGTTTTCGATGGTCACCTAACTTTTATCCACCACTAGCTTCGCCCCGCGGTTTGACCCACAAGGTTCCGCGTCCTGTTGGTCTTAGCGTGATGATATATAGCCTATAGCCTTCCTCGATAAATGGGCTATCTAACACTGAAATAATTTTTCAAATCGGACCAGTAATTCGTGAGATTAGCGCGTTCAAACAAAAACAAATACAATATTAGTATAAAAACAAATACAATATTAGTATAAAAGATAAAAATAAAACAATTTTCACCAACTAACTTCTAATCACCAGTACTTTTCAATTTAAACTTTCTGACAAAATTTCTTTCGAATTCTCTAACGTATCTCAAAAACAAAATACACAGCTCGTATTATAAACATGTCAACAATACATCCAGATGTAAGAGATTAAAACTTTAAAATAGATCAAAATAAATTGCTTCTTTTCTTGCTAAAACTTCTCCCGCGAACAGGGAACAACTATTTTTGTTTCAATGATATATTGATTTGCTCTGAACAAATATACAGATGTGACACTGCTTTCATTTCTCTTTTTTTTATAGTTCAATATCATAAATATCATACAAAATTTATGGGCAAATAATAATAATATTATAATAAATAGGTAAGTTATGATAAGAATAATATTAGTATCTCGGCGAACGGACGATTATCGTTAATACGATTTTTTTTTATATTTCGGAGTTTTAATTTCGTTTCAATAAATTTTTAACACGCATTTAATTTAATTAATTATATATTTGCATTCATAATATTTTTAATTCATCGTTGAAATAAAACACAATGATAAATAGCTAATTAATTCATACAGTTATAAAATTAATTAACATTTCTAGTTTATTTAAGTACATTTTATTGTGAAGATGATTAATTTTTGATATGCTATTATGTTAACACAGAGATATAATATAGTTATTTACACCTAGTTTAACAAGAAGTTATTTATAAGGTACCCTAGTATCTATCTCTCCTAGTACATTTTCAAGCTCATTCATATAATAACGATATTAGGTGCTACCCTTAGTGGAAAATTAGAATCGCTCTTCCATGTTATATAAAAAAAAGAAATCGCTGTCTAATAAATCTAACTTAAAAATTCACCACTGGCCTGATGTGATTGTAGGATTGTACAAACTCTCATTGATTAGTAAATATGTAGTTGTTTCACATTATCCGCCAACACCACACAATATGTCTGCGCAATAATCTTTGGCCGCTATTTGTTAAGAGCGCGGGTGGAGGGGCATGCGCGCGCGCAGTCGCCGCGCCGCCGTGACGAGACTTGACGGACATAAATCAATTGTCAAAACCGAACTAATCTCGAGACTAATAGTGCAAGACGGCGACATATGGATACGCTCTGAGAGTTCCAAACAATGGAATAATGACATGAAAGTCATGACTTTATGGGGTCATAATTGAACGATTGAAGTCGTCTGAGCGATCTTAATGGTAGTGAGTTTTATATTTTAGTGTGTGCTCTTGATAGGCCTGTTTGGAATGGTTTTGTCCTTGATATCGATGAATTTTGTATGCATGAGGAAATTGAAATGACTGGATGGTGTTGTTAATAAACTGCAGAAGTTGGTCTTGTGTGCATATGTAGTACTTTTTAGCATATTAATTATCGATGTAATAATTGTAGGCTTGTCACTGTATAAATGTGATAAATGCATGTTATTGTAGACTTATATCTATGTAAATGTAATAATGGTCGTATCCACATTATGCCAACACGATCAAAGGGCGTTGTCGTACGGGATGTTCGTTTAATAAGACCAAGTGCTGTTCTGACGTTACAAAAACTGTCGTTAAACTGTACCACGATCCACTCAAGTCCTTGCACTACTACCAAACGTTCGTGGCAAAATAGACTTTAGTTATAGTTTATAAGATCGATTTTCGCTTGAATGTTTATCTTGCATTAGATACATTTGTGTCTACGAATGTCCCGCGGTCGTGGGAGCCAATCGATTAAGTCGTGCAATTAATACTTCAAGTGATGTCATGTGTGGATGGACCCAATATGATGCGATGGTGGTTTAAGTGTAGTTTTTAGTTATCTCGCCGGCGTTTCAAAGGGCAGGTGTTGCGAAGTGAGCCTTGATGGATGATCTACTTAGCGTTAAGTTTTATCTCCTTTCGAATAGACAGGACATTCTCGGCAAATAATTATTTGTATACTTTTAATGCTATTTTAGCTTTTATAAATTCTGATTGATTGTCTTCTGTCTCATTAGTAAGATTAATTGTGTTATTAGTTTTCTTGCGAATGTAAATATTTTTACGATTTGTTTTATATTTTTGTATACTTAGCCCTTTTGTCGGCGGTTTTTTATATTATACTCTGACTTGACATAATATGGTGCATTGGCATTAACTTTGTTATTATTGAAACTTCAAAGAAGACTCATCTCATGTTATTATAGAAAATGTGCATTTATCAATCTCCAAAATTTTATTTTATTCTTACCTTTGTCATATTAAATAAAAAAGAGCCTGCGGGCCGTGGAGCACACGTGTCAAAAGTGAAACTTCTTTGGCAAGATTCAAAGATACCAAAATCGTCGCCTTACTGGCAATACCGTCACGTCATTGATGACTTGACGGTATTGCCATGACGCGAACTTGAAATTTTACTCTCAACGCGCCTAAAGAAGTTTCACTTCAAAAACAACAATTTCCAAGAGCCACATACCTACAGAGTAATTATATGATTCCAAAATAACATTAATATTATATTTTAATTATTAAATAATAGTTTACCTACATTTCAAAATTATTATATAATCAACAGAAAACAACTGTGTGGGTATTAAAATATAATATAGTAGAGGTCCGCCCCGGCTTCGCCCGTGGTACATATTTCGTAATAAAAGGTAGCCTATGTCCTTTCTCGGGTATCAAAATATCTCCATACCAAATTTCATGCAAATTGGTTCAGTAGTTTAGGCGTGATTGAGTAACAGACAGACAGACAGAGTTACTTTCGCATTTATAATATTAGTATCGATTCTCACTATCTAAGTTAATGTTTTTCTATTTTTTATTAAACGTGTATAAAAAAACTTTCTTTGTATATGTTGCTTCGAAATATAAAACAGACAATATTATTACCACGAATACGATATCAATTGCGTTAAAAAATATTATCTTTAATTCACTAACATCGTGCTATAGACAGCTTTTGGCGCCATTGACGCGTAGTAGATAAAAATACTCAATAGTAGGTATGTTGTTGTTTTATTTTGTTTTTATAATCTTCGTGTATTATACTGATTAAGGCTTTAAAATTTATTTAATTTCAAACAAATCTGTTTACACCAGCTCTCGAAGTTTGTGTAAAGAAACAAAAGTATGTGAGTAATTGCCTTATATTCATGCATGATGAAGCAAGTCCTTACGACTAATTTTACGCGAGCGAATACATTTAGGGCCGATTTTTCAATCCATGGTTAAAAACTAACCGCCCAATAAAGTATTACACGATAATATTAAAATGTCACCCGTAAATTGTCAAAGACGGGCAAAGAATACATTTTTGAAATGGTAGTTTAATACGTTATTCGACGAATAAGTATTAACCAAGGACTGAAAAATCAGCCCTTAATGGCATAAAATAGTTTATTAAAAGTTTTTTTCCAAATGACCGGTCACCATTCTTCAATTACAACATACACAATTAAAATTATTACCATCAAAAATTAACCCTTTTCCTGTTTGTTTTCATTACATCTTCCTGTTCAATTAGCGGTACTTTTAACGACAAACTCAACCCTTCCCCGCGGGGGTCGCAGCGGCCAGGTCACCTTGTATTCCAACAACCGTGTTTACTGAACTACCAACTATTTTTTGGCCAAGTTAGAAGAAAGAGCGGGCTCTATTCTCTGTAGTCTATAAAGAGCTAACGAATTATTCGTATAATAATTAATAACGTTATTACTGATTTGAAGTTATAAAATAATCTAGATAATCTAATTTTTCAATATTTAGAGTCCCTATGAAATTATTATTATTAGGTTTATCTATCATTGTACTATTAAGTATTACATAACATATTATAACACAATAACAATATTAAACTCAATATCTGAGTTTCATCTTAAATAATATCAGAACTGTATATTTAGCACAACTCAATATAATCAAAATTACTAAGATTCAGCATATTAAAGGAACAAAAACGCTCCAATCTTATCCCTTGCGCCCTCACACCCTACTTTCGTGCACACGTCAGTCAGCGCACATCAATCACTGTTGACGGCGACTGTACCTCTCATATTTCATCGAAACCCATTTCACGACCTTATTGCATTACCTTAAGACTCAAATTAAACTAACAACCACCGTTTGTCGAGGGTATTTTTCAATCGATTAAGTGCTACGTAAATTAGTCGGTTATGAATATTGTTTTAAACAGGGCGAGGTCGATTCGGATTCTGGCCACATTTTAATTTCAATTAACGTCATAAGATACGAATTTAATTTTAATAAATTACATGCAAAGGACGTTGCACTAAATATCATTGTGGACTGATGTAATTATGTTTGACATTTCCGATGCAAAAACTACGTACATGCGATAGATTATTTTTTACACGTCTCAAAATGACTTTGGTTGATGAATCAACGGTTTCAAATATGAATATAATCTGTTCGCTTTTACTTTAAATATTCTATTGATCGAACGACCGCGACGACGATCTATAAGTGGACAGTGATATTTTATATCCAAAATTAGAAATACAGCTTTGAGATATTTTCCATACAAGTCGTAATCTTTTACAAAATACGTTTAATTAATTATAAAATGCAAAAATACTGAATTAATTACACTACGTAATGCCTATTTATAAACTCCTTGAGACATCAATAAGTAATCAATAAAACCAAAAGTGTATCATATCGCGAATTACCTAATATAGACTTTTAATAAAAATGATTACGTTTTTGGAATTAATAAATAATGATTAAGCGCTGAGTGAATGTAATATTACGAAATAGTAACATTTAAAAATTAAACTGTCATTGTGGCAGACATGCGATCAAATTAAGAGCTCAAATATGAAATGTCAGTCTGGACCATTCAGGGCGAGCACCTGATTCTGTCACAATAACACAAATAGCGACCCTACTCACGACTCAATCAAACGTCGACGAAATGTCGCCGGCATTGACGGGTTAAGAAGTTAACAAAAATACCAAATGGAGTGATTGACGTGATTTAATGTGTATTATAATTTGCTTTTTGTATTGTTTTTATATGTTTAGTTTTGATATTACTATGTTTATATTGTTAGGACGTGCCTGATTGAATATTTGGATTGTAAAGTAGCGCAGCTATTTAATATTTTCCACGTCCATTAAAATACTATTTATAAACACATAAAATCTGAGTAAATTTACATATTTTTTGAGAGGAGTTAATTATTAATTTAATGCGTACTGATTAATTATTATTCAAAATATGCAAAATAAATAGTTACGTTAATTTGTTTAAATTTGTGACGTTAAATGTTAAAAGGAGAAAGTGATTTTTTATGACATATTGGTCGGAACTATAAGGGAAAACATTATCTATGGTGAAATAAAATTCATAATTGATTGGGCTGATTCTTAAAATTACTGTTATTGGTATGTTTGGTGAATTATTCTCTATAAAAAGCTTCATAAAATTCTATTGAGTTATCAGTTTGTCTGTATTCGACAGCTTTGTCAATTCTGAGTATTTTCTATTCAAAGTAGAGACAAGTCGGAGAAGTTAAAGATCTTTAAAAGGTAGTTCAAACGTAGCAATGGGTGAACTCACCCACATTTATAAAAAAAATAAAAAATCGAGTCAATCCATTTGAAAGACTCCATTTTTTACAGCTATTATATAAGTAGATACGATAACATATTTTAATTTTTAATTACTTACTATGATTTTTTAATGTTATGTTTACACACCGAATTACTTTCCAAATTGGTCATCACTATCATCAAACCATTATAATATTATAATCTTATATAAAAAAATTCTCGTGTCACAATGTATATATGTGCATACTCCTGCATACTCCTCCGAAACGGGTGGACCGATTCTCATGAAATTTTCTGTGCATATCGGGTAAGACTGAGAATCGGCCAACATCTATTTTTCATATGTACCACGGGCGAAGCCGGGGCGGACCGCTAGTATAATATAATATTATTATAATATTTATGAACAGATACATAAGCCTTCTACCAGAAATCATAATCCACCACGCTGAACGTGACACCACGTGACATTGAACATTAAGATTCTTGATTATACCAATTTCCTTGTAAACTCCTTCACTAAATAGAGCAGTCTGTCAATCTGGATAAATGACAGAAAACTGCTATTTTAAATTATATTTTCAGCTACTCTGCTGTTGCAGTCCAAAGACCTAATAAAGAAATATTTTATTAACAATATCAAAAGATACTAAACACAAATAAAATCTAAACATTTATTCAATTAGACTTCTAGAAGCACTTTTGAATCGTCATAACTTATTATTACCATAACCTTTAGGGCTGATTTTTCAATCCTTGGTTAATACTTATTCGTCGAATAACGTATTACACTACCATTTCAAAAATGTATTCTTTGCCCGTCTTTGACAGTTTACAGGTGACATTTTAATATTATCGTGTAATACATTATTGGGCGGATAAGTTTTAACCATGGATTGAAAAATCAGCCCTTAATCATCATAACATAGTCGTCATATTAAGATAGTTTTACCACCGTTTCGAAAAGCAGTTTCCACGGAGAACTCTTCAACTAGTTAACCTCCACATAAGCGGTCTTACTTATAAAATGTTACCCATTCGCTAAGCAATGGATTAGTTATTGCAATAACCTGTCTTGTTTTTATGAATGACGTTTCATGTGAGCAAGAGCAGGACACAGCTATGGTAGGAAATGGTTGAAATTTATCCATTGTTTAACTTTTTATAAGTAAAGCCGAAGAAGTCACCTGCTCAAAATACAAGATGTCATCGATTGATCACCGACGACATCTGGAGCGTCACAACGCCACGGAAGCGTCGCCCATCCGTCATCGTCATCACAAAGCGTTTTGTATTTATCCCGGTTATTTTAGCGCGTGATTCATCTTAGGACTTAGGGCATTGAAGGGGTATGTGCTCCAGCATATGATTTTGAATGTATCTGAGTATTGTGTTATACGTCATAATAGTAACATATTATCAATTAAGAAATGTTTTGTGTGGCTGGATTGTGTTTGATAAGTTTTAGCGTAAAGATAGAAAACCTGGATGAATAATAAGCTTAATTTTCTGAAGTGAGACTTGTTGTTAATGAAGTAAGGTAAGGTGTGATTGTTACCATATTGACTGTGAAATATAAGAATCGTTAGATTAAATGCAGTGATTCATTATGTGCACATTTAAACAGAAGAACACAAACTAACTATTCTTCCAATCAATCATAAATTATCAGGTATAATATATGAATTACCTTTAATTGTCCGAGCCAATAACAAATAATAAAGTCCAAAATCCCAACCAAACAGTCTTTACACAAAATCAATAAATTACCCCAAACGTGCAAAACTACAAAAATATATTATTTCGCGTGCAACTGCACAAAATCGCATTATTTGATTAATGACCGCTCTTTTTGTCCGTCGCTTCGACACATGTTCATCGATCAACGACAGATGTCGCCCGACATGATAATGCGGTCAAGAAGATCGCAAATTTGACAAACATTAGTGCAATTTTTAGTCACTAGCTGCCTGCCCGCGGCTTCGCTTGTAGAGGAAATTCCCATGAAAATCTTTCGCGGTTCACCGTGGTAAGAAGCCGTGGTATGTCACTCTAGCCTCCTATCTCCAGATACATAAGATTATAGAGGAAATTTCAATGGAAATTCCTAATTTTCACGGTTCACCGAGGTAAAAAGTAGCTTTATGTAGCATGTAGTAGTAGTATGTAGCTTATGTCAGAGACACAGAGAGTGTTCTAGTCTCCTACATATCTCCAGACATATAAAATCATGTCAAAAAATTGCTCTGTTGCGTTAAAGAAAGACAAACAAACAAACTTTCGCATTAATCACTACATAGTATAAAACAAAGTCGCTTTCTCTGTCCATATGTATGCTTAAATCTTTAAAACTACGCAACGGATTTTGATGAGGTTTTTTTTAATAGATAGAGTGGTTCTCGAGGAAGGTTCTAGTATATAATTTATTAGGTTTTAGACAAAGCGAGCGAAGCCGCGGGCAGAAAGCTAGTAATATTATACAGGATACATTCAAAACCATAGTATCTATGTTAAACGTATATGTTTAAGTTTGACTGGAAATTGAGTTAAAACAGCAATCATAATTCAAGATACGTGCTCATTCTATTGTTATACCTATAGGAAATTAGCAAAACATGTGCATTTAATTGTTATAAACGATAATAGTATATTTGTAAAAGTAGCTACGTACATTGTGTATATTTACTAGCTGTGCCCTACAGTTTTACCCGCAGTGGTCTACTCCTCTTGGTCTTAGCGTGATGATGTATTATTTATGTAGCCTTCCCTGATAAATGGGCTATCTAACACCGAAAGAATTTTTCAAATCGGACCAGTAGTTCCTGATATTAGCGCGTTCAAACAAACAAACAAACTCTTCAGCTTTATAATATTAAGTATAGATAGTATAGATTAAACAATAACCTACTTTTAAAACATGCAGTTTTCGTAAAAGATCTCGTTCATCGTTTCTAAACTAAAATAATATATGTATACGACACTTTATTCTGTATTAAATTTAGATAGAGAAGAATTATCACCTGCTACTCCCACACAGTCAATTTACAACTTTTACAACTACATATATACTAATATATAGAAGACATAAAATTTGTAAGTCGTAAATTTCGAATGTATGTTTTTTATGTTTGTAACTTGCGACTGGATGAAACGATTTTGATGATTCTTATTTCATTTGAAAGCTGCAATCTGTGACTAATTTGATAATAGAAATTTATGAAAATACCTTATAAGTGTTCAATTTTTACAATAGAAAAGTTACTTTTTTCAACGAAAATTTAAAACTCCTTTGAAAAATAGAGTCAAGTCGAAATCCGTACCCAAAACAAGTAAGGAAGGCGGTTTAAATTTAGTTTATAATGTAAGTATATACCTAAAGGAAAAAATGCTTATTTATACCTTACTAGCAATGCCCTGCGGTTTCACACGCATAGATAGCGATATCGTTACAGTGAAAAGTCTACTATAGGTCGGACTATAGGTTTAATTTTTAATCACATGAAAATCACCTTTACCCCGTCCCGCACTAAGGCCTTTTTTTTTTGTTTTAGTGGGGAAATCTTTCATAGATACCCACGGCCTCCGGGGGAGGGGCCGTGGGTTATGTCGGATTCCTACCGACCAAAACCCCACTGTGTTCCGTCAAGACGCATATTGGTAGAATTCCTCCGTGACCCCCGCACTACGGCCTGCTCGAACAGTATACCTACTATTTTCTGTAGATTGACACTTTTAAAAATTCGTTATATCTTTTGAATGGAATATCCAATTCTTTTCATTTAAAAAGTATTTTGCTGGTATTGAAACAGTCTATAATAAAACATCATTTAATGGGATAAGGATTAATATATGTGTATGGATAACATGGTTTGATTACTGTCGGCACTTCTATTTACTTTGAAAACGTAAAAAAGTTGTTGTAGTAACATAACTACTGAAGATGGACATATGGTATCGCGGACTTTCTTGTAGATATTGATCCATTCTATAATACCGTAGAACATTTTTTTGTTCTATCTTCAATAGATTCCGCAGCGCACGCGATGACAGAAGTTTTATTGAGAATTTTTTTACACCTTGGGTTACATTATTGCATTTTTGGTAAGGATCTCTAATTTTTTTGAAAATGCAATATAGCCTATGTTGCTCAGTAAAGATGCAGCTTTCTAATGGTGAAAGAATTTTTGAAATCGGTCCAGTAGTTTTTGCGTGAAAACCATACATACATACATACATACTTACATACATACTTACAAACTTTTCCTCTTTATAATATTAGTATAGATAATACGATTTTAATTTTTTTTTCGATTTCATATATAGATTTAAAAGGCTTTTTTCATATTAAGAAAAAATCTTTAAAATCATTTTTTTTGCATTGTGCTTTTTGTATTAAAAAAGATGTCAGCATACATATTATGTATTTCTTATTTAGCATGCAGTTCTACTTTTCATTTTGAACTCAAAAATTAAAATTATGAATCATTTTTTCAAAAGTGAGACGGAAGTTGTTATAATTTGTTGAATTATTTATGTTTAGCGATTTTTCGATTACGATATATTATTTTTAGTTATTCTAGATTACAGTTTAAAAGATAAATAAAATGGCAGTATGGATATACCAAACCACATCTATTTTAACGTTATAAATTGTCGATAATATTTTCAGTAGGAAACATCTTAAAATATTGAAATATAAATATAACTACATACATACATACATACATACTTACGTATCCACGTTACCCGAATAGCCTATAAGTTTTATAAAAAACTAATTTTATTTACTATTTTATTTCCTACGATTATATGTATAGACTAGTGGTCCACCCCGGCTTCGCCCGTGGTACATATTTCGCAATAAAAGGTAGCCTATGTCCTTTCTCGGGTATCAAAATATCTCCATACCAAATTTCATGCAAATTGGTTCAGTAGTTTAGGCGTGATTGAGTAACAGACAGACAGACAGAGTTACTTTCACATTTATAATATTAGTATGGATTGTATGTATTTACTTTCGATTGCACTAATTATTGTAATTCTTCTTAAAATTATCACTGAAAGTTTCAGACCAAGTTCTACACTCAGTCTATAGAGGTAACCCTTAAAAATCTCCTCGTTAACCCGTCACCGGCGCCCTGACGCTTGAGTGATCGGTCTCTTCGACCCGCTGAATAAATACCGAGATTTAGCACAATAAATGATTTAGTTGGGGTAATAAGCGGATTGATGTTAACGATAGCCTCGCATTTGTCAAAGGGTTAACTGTTTAACCCTTTTGCCAAGGAATGAGTCTTTTGTGGAGCGAAAAATATCGGGTGGGTGTAAATGACCCAAGGTTTTGTGTAACTAGCTGCTTGAGCTGGCTTCGCCTGGGTTGGAGTAAGAAGACTGATAAATATAGGCTAAATTGTTGCTAAGAATTATTAATTTAGCTTGGAAGTTTTCAAAATCAGTATAGTAAACGTGCAAACATACAAAATTTCAAAGCTTTATAACTGTGTAGGGTTTAACCAAGGACTGATGCATATGAGGTATAGAATTTCAGATTGAGAATACTTGACTTATTATTTGATTACATTAAAATCGACAACAGATGGCGCTAATAGTATAAAAAGCTCTATCCATTATTTCAAATTGGTCTATATATTTTAAATTGTTTACAAAGTAATAATATGTGTTGATATGGAATTTGTATTGGTACTTATATAGTTTAAATTATAATTACCGTTACTGTAGGTACTAAACTTAGCAAATTAATTCAATTACTTACTATTGTATTTTTTTATTTTTTTTATTGTACATTACCACTGCTCGCTTCTCAACTAAATTTATTCGCTCGCAAAATTGACCAGCAATGGACAGTCAACAATTCTTAACGTCGAACATGAAATGTAGCGTCGTTAGTGTGATTAAATCGACGCTCGGTTAAGATGTCTGAGTGATTCCCGGGGGGGTGGAGTGACTAATTAGCCTGGTAATGTATGCACGTACTTTGTCGTATTATATTCAGTAAAAAATATTTTATTTGGTGCAGTTTTAGTTGTCATTTAAAAAATGGATATATTTAAAAATCGCAAGCTGATGACTAGTCATTAAAAATATACTAATCCTTTTGGGAAATCGGCAAGCCGGTGATGGTTTGGTTTTACTACCTACCTACTGCTTTTTCCATATTTATTGCATAGATATTATATTATATAAATAAAAAAATTAAATGAGAACGTATCAATATAACAAATGGAGTAATCACTAATTTCTACTAACAGTTTATTCAAGACAGTGAAACCTTTGTA